>NC_142132.1:3822500-4122500 GCF_024610735.1 Ursus americanus | reverse complement strand
ACGTTTTGTTGGGGTAAATTGTTGGTGAGCTTAAAGCCACGGTGGCTGTAGCCTCCACTTCCCCCACCTAGACATTTCAACTGATATTTATAAGGGCTGTCTGGAATTCTTCTCCCACTCTGATGATTTTAATCTGGATTCCTTGCAGTAGAGAGAACCAATGAGGGAGGACAGAGGCCATGCCTTCAACACCCCCATTTCTTAAGGGCTCGATTCCCTGATGCAATCTGTGCTGCAGACCTGAAACACAGCAACTGTTTTTTGAGGTCATAATTCATGAAAGCTCTTCCCAAGATGTGGGTTCCATCCTGCGGAACGCGGCTCAGAGACTGGACATAGAAAGCCCCTCATCCTAGCTACCTGAACGTGGTTTGAACCAATCTACAAAGTTCTATAAATGCTCTCTGACTTGTACCCCAAATCTTCGTCAAAGTCCTTCAGAAGAGATATTCGTACTGCTAACTCATTTCTTTTCTTTAAAATAGGGCCAACAAAATCTTTGTAAAGGACCGGCAAGTAAATATTTTAGGTACTGGGGAATCTCTGTTGCCACAACTCAACACGGCCATCGTAACAGGAAAGCCACCACAGACAATACATAAACGGACATGGTATTCCGGTAAACCTGGATTTATGTGCACTGAAATGTCAATTTTGTAGGATTTTCACAGAACACAAAATATTCTTCCTTTCTGGCTTTTTATTTTTAACCATTTATAAAATGTAAAGCCCACTCTTTACAAAACGAGGTGGCGGGGCCAGATCTGGCCCACGGGCCATAACCTTGTCAACCCCTGACTTCAAAGAGGAACCTGAGAGACCCCAACCAAGAGCCACAGTATAAGCTCACTCGTCTGAGAGATTTTCTCTTCTCCAAGTGGCCCAGTCGCTGGGCTCTTGTTGCAGGAATTAAACAAGTGAGTTTCCCCAAACCCAACCCATTGTCTCCACATCCATCCATCCCTGCGTGATACCAGGGTGTTTGGGATTTTGTCCCCCAGCGACACTTTCCCTTCCTACGTTCCCGGGTCCCCCTCGGCTCCTCCAGACACACACAGGTCGCCAGGCGGTGGCAGGAGAAACACACTCACACCTGTGACGGCGGGGCGCGCGCGGAGAGCCCGAGCCCCGGAAAATGGCTTCCCTCTTTTAATTCCTGAGAAAGAGCAAACTTTCTCTGTGCTTCTTTTTAAAATGCAACAATGTAAAGGTCACAGAGGAGGAGATGAAACTCGGAGTTGTAATAAGGAAGGAGAAATAAAAAATAATGACAGAAATAAATTGTCACAAGAGGGGATACAGTTATGATTTATTGTGATATTCTACAAATTTGGAGGTGATTAAAAGCCACCTAAAATTCACATTAACAAGTCACATAAAAATGGAATTAAACTAGTGGGCATAATGTGGCAGGGTATAAAGAAAAATCATGACAGAAATAAATTGACAGAAGAATGATACTATTCAAGTTTTACTCTGTCGGGCTGCCCTGACAGGAGCCGAGTATTTTAATTTCAGAGTTGTGGTTGAGTTTTTGGAGTTCATTAAAGGCCCACATTAAGAATCTCATAAAAGTGAGAAGAAATTAGTGACCATAATGTGGCAGAGGAAATAAAGAAACAATAATGACAGAAATAAATTGACAGAAGAATGATACACTTAATGTTTCGCTCTGACACCCTCTATTAATAGGCCTCTGCAAGCTGGGACAAATGTCATTCATATTTTAGCCAAAGCACACCACTAATTAGGCCAGCTCTCTGCACTGGAATTAGACTTGAGATCCCTCACCTTTAGAGTGGAATCATTTGAATTCTAAAGAAAAGAGCTGGTGACAGAAAAAAAAAAACTTTCTACTCGGGCTTTTCTAATGAGATAAAATTCCCCCTTCTCCCCATTTCGCGGCTATAATTGCTGATTATGTTGTTACATAGCGGCGGCTCCCGGCTCTCTCCTTCCATCATTACGATCTAGTCTGGCAGATCCGGAGGCTTCAAACGCGGACTGGAGTGGTTTGAGTCTAATTTAGCGCTCATTTAGGCCGCAGGTACCACACAAGGTAAACACTGTATTGTTATAATTAATTACCCCTTAGGCCTCGCCAGGCCATCTCTGTTTCAGCTGACCCTTATAATAATAAGGCTTCCGGGCATATTGTATTTCTTTTGACAGATTAATTAGAAATTCAGCCGTGGAGGTACAAAGCAACGCGGTCATGAATATTTAAATGGCCTGACACAAAAAATCATGAAAGGCTGCTGAACTACTTGACGGACAGGGGATATTAGGCAAGTGACTGTAATCAATAATCTCTTGATCTCTTACATATTAATACACTGCCTGCTGTTATTAAGCTCCGTAATAAGGCAGGGGAGAGAAAGTTAGTGTAGCTCTGCTGTAGGCCTCGGCGAGGCCCCCAGTGGGTACGCTAACTGACTGAGAAAATGCACAGCGGAGCGGGGCCTCAGCCTCTTCAATCTAATCCAATCTTAAGGAATGGCAGCTCTGAGTAGCGCCGACTGGATAATTATTGGCGCTGACAAGGTGAGGGCGTCTGCAGGCAAATGAGCTCGGAAGCCCGCGCGGTCCCCAGACCACCCAGCGCAGGGCACGCGGAGCACCCGCCCGCGCGTGCCGATCGCCGTGTCGGGGCGCCCGCCGCGGGTCTGCGGGGACCCCCGCCCTGCTGAGGCCCGGGCGGGGGGCGGCGGCCGTGCGGGGCCGGGGCGCGCCGGGGCTGCTGTCGGGGCCGCGCCGACACACCGAGGCACGCGACGCGCTCCGGCTCCCTTTGCTGTCGCTTCTGCCGCCGAGGCCGCGCAGTGAATTAAGTAGCCGAGGCGGCTCCGTGTCATCTAAATTCATGACGGAGGCGAGCCCCGCCCCCAGCCCGCTCCTCCGCTCGGCAGCCCCGCCGGCCCACGTGCGCCCCGCGCCGGCGCCACGCGTCCCCAGCCCCGCGGCTAATGAGCCCGCGGACCCGGGCGACCCAGCCACCGAAAGGTTCCTGCAAAGGACCGGGGGCCGCAGGAGCCAAGGTCATCGGAAGCGACCTGCCCAGATCTGGAGACGGGGGCTCATCGGCGAGGCTGCCCCGTGTGTGTCTCAGCGATGGGCCACGCGGGCTCTTTTCATCTCTGCTTTGCAGACATGGAGCTCTTGCTCCACCTGGAAGGGCAGCACCCACCCGCCTGCACCAGCCCGCGATGGCAGACTTGATGAGGAGCTCGATTCCTAGGCTTCTTCCGGGGGAGACCTGGGGACGGCCGTGGTGGTGGGAGCTGGCGAAGGGGGACTGGACCAGGATGAGAGCTTGGGAGACTTGGTAGCTGTCCCCCCGTTGGGGGGAGAGGGGGAGAGCTGGAGGAAGGGGACGCTAGTGGCCCGTGCCACCACAGTTTGGGAGGCCAGGTTCTGAGTTGAGGAAGTGGCCTAGAAATAGGTTTCAAAGGATAGGGGCGTCTCATACTCCTGTTGTTTCCTTCCTGGTGATGTGGGTCTTTCCAGAAAGCCCGACTCTCCTGAGAGCAAGTTTTGTTTGCATGATTTTTTAGTTTCGTTTAATTTTTTTTTTTAGTGGAAATTAAAGAAAATTAAAAAAAAAACGTTCACGCCTGCGTCAACGTGGTGCAGAACATAAAGGGGAACAAAACCAACCAGTGAGATTCAGCTGAAACGGGAATCCTGAGCCGTCCTGGGGCCATCAGGCCCGTGGACTTTGTGGACACCTGGCCGAGAGCCTTTGCCCAGCGCTAACCCCCACCCTGGGATGGCGCTGGCCCGGGTGACAGGAGTGTCCTTCGCTGACTGTGGCCTCCTGTATGTAGAGTCGTCTCCTCTTCTCCTGCCTCTGTCCTCTGGTGGCTCCCAGGCCAGGAGGGAACGGACGCTGGCAGGAAGGGCTCTGGACTCGGCGACCAGGGTCCCCCAGCACAGGCTGTCTAGGCCCTGGTCAGAGGTCCAATTCTAATCTCCCCGAAGACACAACACACAAAGAGGGACACGAGAACTGCCTGAGGCCCAGCGTGGCCAAGCGTGACCCCTCCACGCCGCACGGATTCCGCACAACTCTTGACCTCGACAGGCCTGCATCTGCCCTCCGCATTTGCCATCAAAGTGTGCTGTGGGCACAAAATGACACAACCCGTGTACAGGCGCCTTGTCATGTAAAACGCTGCTGCTCGTTCCCTTAACAGTTCTTCCAGCCGAGGACCCACATGCTTCGCGGAGGCATTCTCAGAGTTTCCATGTAGCCACTTCTCTGCTTGACCTCATCCGGGCTTAGCTGGCCTTGTGTTTGATCCCCACCCTGCCCCACTGAGCTTTCTGTGTCCTCGCCCTGTCTGAATCGTCCCCCGGGGGGACCGGAGTGCATCAAGGCCAGGGGTTCGGGGCAGGTATGGGTGCTGCTTGATGCTCCGGTGGGGCAAGTCCTGCCATCTTTACCTTCATCGAGGGACTTGCGAGAAGAGCCCAGCTCCGGGCTGGAGCTCAAAAAGGGAGTAGATAATTAAGAGTAAAGAAAAACAACCCAGGGGTAACTGCTAAATTAAATATTCAAGTACAAAACTTGTAAGTATTGTACGACAGCTAATGATTATAATGGTAATTATGGCAATGATGAGAGTGATGATGCCGACCCTAGCTGTTGGGTTTATGAAAACATCGCTAGAAGGTCTCGTTCTGCGAACTGGTTCCTGCACCTCTGTCTCTTAATTGCCAAATCATAACGAAGTGCAAGCCAAGAAGCAAATTCATTGCAAATTGTATAAAAGATTTGGGGCCAAAATGAAGCTGTTAAAAACCACATCTGTAAAAATGGTGTAATTATTATGGGTGGGTAAAAATCTGGCAAGAATTATTTTCTTAAATAAGGCGTAAAGGAGAACAGATGTGCTGTAACTGACACTTTTTTTTTTTCAGTTTCACGATTTCTGAGAAAAGAAAAAATTGATCTGATTTATCAGATTATCCTATTTATTACAGTGCAGCTAGGGCTATAGAAAACCCTTTTGTCTCATTTTCTTCCTCTGGAAAAGGAAAGCAGTCCAAGGGAACCAGGTGACTTTGCTTTCTGGCAAAGCCAGCTCTGCCAGGGAAAGAGAAAGGCCGGCAGGATAGGGAGGGAAGGAGCCACAGTGGACTGGGAAGGTCTGCAGGAGATTCAGTGATGGGAAGGAGGTGACTATCAATGGAGTAGAAAACCTCACAGGCTAAGGAACACCAGCAGGGTCAGGTTGGGATGGGAGAAGTGGCCAAAGACAAAGACAGGCAGTTTAAGTCTGGAAAGAATTACGGTACAGTGAAGACAATTGAATTCCATATTACCTTGGTCGATGTCTGCAGTTTGGGGAGGTATTTGGGTTGGGTTTACTTTTTGGGGCTTAGCAACATAAATTTGTTGTCACTGAACTATTAAATACAATGAACGCGTGTTGGCAAAGAGGGTCCAGAGAGGCATGGAAGTTATTAAGGGAGATAATCGTCTAAATGGGCCCCTGCACGACGTTAATATCCCATGACAACACTCAATTGTCAAATTCCGCTAGAGTGTCCGGGATGCTACTAACATTAATCCAGAAATTCCTAGATTTATTCTTTTTTTTTTTTTTTTCCCAGCCAGGAATAGGAAATGCCAGTAAGCTCTGAGAATCTAAGCAAGAAATAAGCTAGGAAGAAGAAAGGATGGTCTCCCATTTTATGAGATTTCTGCCATTAAATCGATAACAAATGTCTTTCACCTACCCTCGATAAAGAGGCAATGTGGGATTTTTTTTTTTTTTTTTTTTTTTAATTAATAATGATTTTTTATTATATTATGTTAGTCACCATACAGTACATCCCCGGTTTTCGATGTAAGGCTCAATGATTCATTAGTTGTGTATGCAATGTGGGATTTTAATTGGACTTTTGGCTTTTCTTCATTTGATTTAAACCAAGGTAGAATTTCAAACAATAACACTAGAACACCTGGTTAACACGTTAGATGATATGCACAGTTGTAAATTGTGGTTTTAACAGTTGCTCACTGGGGGATTTAAAAGGGTCTCATTGTTCTGTTTGGCAGATATTAAAAAAAAAAAATCACCAACTACTGGGATTTAAAAGCCACACACGTGATTTCAATGCAACTCAGATCATGAAATTTAATCATTTGACCCTGTTAGTGGCCAGCTTGCACAGGGTGACTCGTGGCCACATGACGGACTTCTCAAGTTTTTCCACAGTTGTATCCCGCTGGAAGGTTAAAGCGATGCGGTCATTCTGTATGTCCAAGATGAGTGGCAGCGGCTTAGGAGCAGGCATGGAGATGCAGCGGTGCTGGACGGGCGTGCACTCGCACTTGCTGTGCCCAGGCACCCCCTTTGCACACTGCTGGTCGCTTTGGCCGGGCAGTTCTCTTCTCCCTCTTTGTCGAACAGCACATGGAAGTTGCCCCAAGGCAGGCTCGGGGCCACTCCAGTTGCTTGTGGGTTTCCCTTTCTGCCAGCCCCTTTCCTCATCAGCAGGGGGCTGGCCTGAATGGGGTAACCCATATTTTAAAGTGACAGTTTTCCAAATGCTGGCAGGACTTTTGCCCTTCCTCCCAGCTGTGGCCCCCACCTTGCTGCTGCCTCCTGAGACCCGACCCTCAGAGGGCACAGATGCAAAACAAAGACGATGGTCTGCTTGCTTCCCTCTGGCTGCAGCCGGGGACTTGGGGGGAACTGCTTACAGAGATGCCCTGGCAGAGGGGGCAGCCCACCGCCTCCCCTCAGCTCCCAGCAGCTCTGTCTACCACGGCTGTCAAGGCCCAGCTTGGGGGGATGGACTGGTCCTGTGCCTGATCCCTGCGGCCCACGCCCAGAAGGACATCACAAGGAGGAATGGATAAAGGGGCAGAGATGGGCTTCAGAGAGGTGGGTCACCTGGACACCACCTCTTTCAAACCCTATTTTAGGACAAGCAAGTTGAAGGCCAGAATACTGAAGTGTAGCCCAGCAGGGGTGAGGCGGGGGGTGGGGGGGAGGCGCTGGGGCAGAGCCCTGTTGTCCTCCACTTTCCCTGCCCTGTATCCTGTGCACGAAGGCCAGGATCTGACGTTTAGTCCCTGCTGCTGTCCCGCATGCATGAGGCCCAGGGACAGATTCTGACTTCCAGGCTTTCCTTCTGGAAGCTTCTCTGGACCCTCCCCTGCCTTCTAGAAAAAAGGCCTGGGTGAAAAGGCTGTGTCCTACTAAGCAGGGGACATTCAGAGACCAGCCTCATACACAGTAGATATCCCATTTCTCATATAAAGTGGTGCCTGTTCCTCACACACAGTGGGTGTCTTATTTCTCACCCACAGTGGATGCCCTATTCCTTGCAGACAGTGGGCGCCCTATTCCTCACACATAGTGGGTGCTCATTCCTCACACACAGTGGGTGTCTTATTCCTCAGACACAGTGGGTGCCCTATTCCTTGCAGACAGTGGGCGCCCTATTCCTCACACATAGTGGGTGCTCATTCCTCACACACAATGGATGTCTTATTTCTCACACACAGTGGGTGCCTTATTCCTCACACATAGTGGGTGCCTTATTCCTCACACATAGTGGGTGCCCTATTCCTCACACACAGTGGGTACCCTATTCCTCGCAAACAGTGGGCGCCCTATTCCTCACACATAGTGGGCGCCCTATTCCTCACACACAGTGGGTGTCTTATTTCTCACACAGAGTGGGTGCCTGTTCCTCACAACGGCAGTGCCCAATGCTCGCTGAATCAATCTCTCTGAGCGCTCTGCCCTGTGCCCTGTCAGAGTCTGTGTTTGTGGCATCTTTCTGCTTCACAGGAGAACATGACCGGTGAGCTTGCCGGGAAGGTCAGCACATTCTGTCATATCCTGCTGAGACAAGGAGTTCGGCATGAAAGAGCAAGGCAGTCAGACTAGAAGGGCAACTCGTTATGTGAGAAGTATTGTCGGGGTGAGGCTTGCTCAAGAAAGCCCTAATCGTTGATGAACTGGTGACCCCAAATCGACGTGACTTCCGTAGTCCCAGCAGGGAAGGCCGAGCACACCTGTGTGGCCTCTGTTTGCAATTCTTCATGAGCTCCAGGGAGTCGCGTCTTGGCCACTGTGTGTCCTCATCTGGGCTCTCTCGTGCGGGCAGGTGTCGAGGCTCTTCAGTCCTGTCGGCTCAAAGCCAAAGGGAGCCATTGCTGGTCATTTCACCTCCAGAGAGTGAAATACGTATTTTGTGCATTGGATTTTTAAATCCTTACTGTTTTTACCTTAGATTCGGCTATAAGGATCTGAAGTTTTAATAGTGACGTTGGATGGACAAGGTTTCCCTTTGCTTAGTGAGTGGCAGTCTTAAAAATTCCTTGAAAACACCAATGCTCAAAGTCAAGACTCCCCCATTACCAAGCTGGGTGGCCTCAGACAGTTTATTTGTTCTCTCTGAGCCTCGGTTTCCTTATCTGCAAAATGGGATAATAATATACCTTTCACGCGGTTGGTGAGGATTCCATGAGTTACATCTGTGAAGGAGCCTGGCCTAGTTCTTCCCCAGCCTGAGAGCCCAATATAGGCTAGACCTCTATCGTCCCCTGCCCTCGGGCACAGCCTGCGGGCAGATATCAGATAGACAACAAGGATGGTACGCCGCAATGGCACGGATTTGCCAGCCTCTCTTTTGGGCAGATGGATTTCTCAGAGTTATTCCGAACTAAACTTAGCGCCTAAACATCTTTTAGGTTCGAGAGACCTCTAACTGATGATGCATTAGCAACGCTGGGTTCTTCCAAGACCGTTTCTGGTTGGTGTTGGCCACAATGAGCTATGTTCCTGGCTGAAGGGTTTCCAAAACCAATATCTCATTGTTTTTCTCCGTAAAGTAGAACATCTGGTCGTTTGGGGAAAGTACATCTGGGAGACGTACTGGTGGACGTTTTCAGTGTTCGCCCAGCTCTTGGGTGTTCTGTTGACACTGGCCCAGCCGCTGGTCCCAGAGATCCACACTCAGTGGCTGTCTTCAGCGTGAGGTTCGCGAGTCAGCACGAGTCACTGGATGTTTGTGGTAATGAGGGACCAGCCAGAGCCAAGGCCCGTGGGGTGGAAAGCAGGGAGCATTTATGGAATAGCTGGGAGCTCAGCTTGGCCAAACCGTAAGGTCAGAAACGTCACTGCTGGAGGAGGTCAGGCAAGAGTGGGGTGACACGGTGGGCACGAAGGGGAGCTCAGCCATGGAGACTCTATCTGGCAGGCAGGAGTGTGCCAGAGAGAGGTTAGGAGGGTGGCGTGCTTTGAAGAAAGCCATGACCCAGAGGAACATGGTGCATCTCCTCAGAGTTGCCCGCTCGGCCCACACTGCCCGTGGCTGGGCCTGTGGTGACCCAGGCTGTCCGTGGAAGGGAACTGGGCACTCGCCCCCGAGTCTCCAGGCCAGAGCGCAGCAAGCCAGCATAGTGGGTCACTCTCTGCGTCCCAGTTCCTGACTGGAAAGAGGATTCCGGTTTTCCTAGAGGAGTCCCTTGGCGAAGTCCTGTCTTGCCTAAGGAAAGGAACAGGAAAGCGCTCTGCCCCGTGCTCTCAGGGCAGCTCCTGTGAATGCCGGTGTCCAGGAGTGAGCTACAGCCAACCCCCAGGGTTAGCTTGGTCAGAATTCCCGAGGGCAGCCCTTCATGAGGCTCCCGTGAAGCAGGTCGGGGAGAAAGTACAGGTCAGCGCCAGGAGGGAAACACCCATGACCATCTGTGTAAGATGCCTTCCTGAGTTTAGTCTGGAAGAAACTGCATACACCATACACTGTGAGCCAAAGGACCTCAACGGCCCCTCAGAGTCTGCGTGTGTGTGTTATGTGTGTGTGTTGTGTGTGTTGTGTGTGTATGTTATGTGTGTGTGTTGTGTGTGTGTTGTGTGTGTTATGTGTGTGTGTGTTGTGTGTGTGTTGTGTGTGTGTTGTGTGTGTTATGTGTGTGTGTTGTGTGTGTGTTGTGTGTGTGTTGTGTGTGTGTTGTGTGTGGGTGGGTGTGTGTTGTGGGTGTGTTGTGTGGGTGTGGGTGTGTTATGTGTGTGTTATGTGTGTGTGTTGTGTGTGTGTGTTATGTGTGTGTGTTGTGTGTGTTGTGTGTGTGTTATGTGTGTGTGTGTGGGTGTGTGTTATGTGTGTGTGTTGTGTGTGTTATGTGTGTGTGTTGTGTGTGTGTTATGTGTGTGTGTGTGTGTGTTATGTGTGTGTGTGTGTGGGTGGGTGGGTGGATGTATAGGTGTGGTGCGTGTGTGTGTCCTGGGCCTGTGCACATGAGTGTACGTGTGGTATATGTGTGTGTGTGTACCTGTGTGCATTTGTACCTGTGCAGACACGTGTAAATGTGTGCACGTGCACATGTGTATGTGTGCATGTGTGTGTGTGTGTACATTTACTTGTCTTATAGATTTCACTGACATGTCGTGTGAGATGCAATGCTCAGTTCTGGGCCAGGTTAACAGTGACAAGAACCACAAATGTGGCTCAGAACAATCTGTGGCTCTGCTATTTTCATTCCTACCTTAATATTTTATGTTAACATTCACTGAAAGCATCTGCATTCTCTCGCTACACCCTCCTAACTGCCCACTTGTCTGGCAGGCACCCAGGTGTCCAGTAGGCAGCCAGATGTCCCATAGGTACACAGGTGTCCAGTAGGCATCTAGCTGAATTCTGATACCTCCAACCTGCTTCCCTGGCTTCCTTCTCTCCCAACCCCTTGGCCCACGACACAGTCTTGGAATGGCCCTCACATTCCCGTGGAGCCATGTCTTAGTTCTCTATCCCACAAATGTCCCAGAAGTGGCCCTTTCTCTCCATTCTGCAGCCGCAGCCCTTGGTCAGGTCACCGCTATCTCTGAGCGGGCCTCCTGCTTCTGCTCTGCCCCAGCGCCACGCTCTTCCCAAGGCAGTTTTCTGATGATGATGGCTTCCCAGGGAGCGCATGAGCCTGGCCCTTAACTCAGGAATTTCCAAAGTTTCTCACCACTGTCAGAATCAGATGCCCATCTCACCATGACCAGCCCATGCCTGCCACCCTTCCTGGCCTCACCTGCAAACCAAGGTCACTTATGCTCCAGCTATTTTCCAGAGTTTTCCTGGGCCCTGAATGTCCTCTGTCACCTTCGCCAGTCTGATTCCTTCAGCTCAGGGAAGATAGGCCCTCCCCGACAGCCATCCACGCCCATCCTCGTGTGTGGGTAACGCTTTCTTCCGCAGGACTCAGCTGTCGGACACTGCATTGTTGGTCTGGTTTCGCATCCGCAGATGGAACACAAACTCTGTTCAGGCGAGACATGGTCGTGTCACCTCCCTAGTGCCAAGACCACACTGCCACAGCGTAGGGAATCAGTGAAGAGTTGACGAACAGATACAGGAGAGAAGGAGCCATCCTATAGGGTCAGTGGGACCAGGTAACCGAGGCCCAGTGAGGGCCAGCATCTCGCCCATGGCCACCTAGCTTCCCTGCGGCAGAGCCCAGACGTAAGTCTGTTTTTCGACTTCTGAGCCAATACTCCATTTGACAATGCTACGCACAGTGTGGGCACCAAGGATTCTACATTGTTCCTCCTACTGGCAGCGTTCAACTCTTAGGGCAGGAAGCCAGTTGGCTTCAGAGGCTGTGTGAGAGTGTCTCCAGCCTCCCCCTCCCCTCCCCCTCCTGTATCCCTGGCCACCCCTGCAGAGTCCTACTCTTTCCAATAGCTAGAAAATTCACCTCAACTCTCCATAGGGAAGCACACAAGGCAGTATCTTTAGTTTGGAGTTTCAAAACCCTCGTTTTTCACATCAGGTTGTAATCCTGCGTACGACCAAATATCACACTGTTTTCTGGACAATTCAGCAAAGCTTCTGTCTTTATCTATCCCGTGGTTATTTCCATGCCGATCTTTTGGACAGAGCACTACACCTCACCTGCCTTGTTTTATTCCTCTCTTCTCCCTTGTAGCGGAAGAATTACTTTTAGCCCTGCAAGGAAAATCTGCAATTTCCCCGACGCGGCACAATTGGGCGGCTGCAAGAGCATTGCCCGAGGTGCTAGTTCTCGGCGCAGCTGTTCTAGAACTGAGCGAGGCGCGTCGGCACAACTCACTTCAAGGCAGTTAATGAATTACGGTCGCATCATTACCTCTGCATGTTGGTTTTAAACACATATTTATTCTTCTCCGGCTCGACGGTTACCCTCCAGAGCAGATCGGGGCTGCCGACGGCGTCTCTGCTCTTTCTCCTTCTCTCTCCTTCTTCTCCTACCTTATACCCTCCCCTTCTCTCATTTTATCTTCTTCGCCGGCTTGTGCTCGTCCTCCTTCTCCCCCTCCTTCCGTCCTTTGCATAGCATCTTTATTTTCATGCGCTGCGCCTTCTCACCGGGACAGAGACAGCAGGGCGGTCCTCACAGGCGGGATGGGAGTTTTTAGCATCCGAACGCTCCAGGTCTGTGTAGACACAGATCCCCATCGTAGCTGGGCCACCACCTGTGAGTCTCGTGTTTCCGTCTTCTCTTTCCGGTCTTCTCCAGCGTGGGCCGGGTGAGAGAGCAGGAGAGTGTGGTGTCCTCGGACATCGGCCTTCCCTTCCTCCCTGGTTGCTGGCTTTCGACGCAGTAAGCGCGAGAGGAGACAGAAGGCACCTGAGTTCCTGTACTGTACAAGGGAATTTAATTAAGAATATACACATTAGAATTTCAGTGGGATTGCCTATTTAATGTTACTTTATTAAGCCTTCTATCAAACCCTTTTTTATGTATATCAGTTGATATACAATTAATCTGATCTCTGGTGAGAAAAAAAAAATAGCACCTCAGGTGGGTGAACAGTGTCAGATGATCGTAATTATAAGCAGCTGTTCACTTGCAGCACCTCTGGCCTACATGGGGGATGCTGTGAGCGACCACTCCTCGCAACAGCCCACCTCATTAGACTTGACCTTCCCAGCTGGGGATTTCATTTGTGTTTTTTTAATGGGTTTGTATACCGCAAATCACAACACCTTATGAAGACGGAATCTTTGTAGCTGTAACAAAAGAGAGCATGCGAGTTTACAAAAAAGCCGCGGCCACCGCGGACTGGCAGGGTACCACCGTAATGCAGGTAACTTTTCAGCCACTGGCTGGGGAAAGGCGTGCCACCGCACGTCCCAGCTGAGATAAATGCCTTTCCTTGGCTTTGAAGCGCCTCTGCCCGGCGCAGCCACCAGCAGTACAAAGTAATTGCTGAGTCCGGATTGCGCCGCGCAGCACGGCGACCGTCGGCTTGCAGCCCGAGGGTCCCAGCCCCAAGCAGCGGAGCCCCGGCGGCGCCGCGCCCCCGGCAGGTGCCCGCGCGAGCTCGCCGCTGCAAAGCCGCCCCACGGCAGGTGCGCAGATCCGAGATGCGGGTGCTGGCGCCGAGGCGAGGTGGGGGAGTCTTGGAGAGAACATCTCTGGTTTTCTTTTTTCCTTTCCATTTATGTTTGTAATAAACTCACTCTCATACAATTAGCCTCAATTGTTTTTATATCTTCGGAGGCAATAATATAGGCAGCCTGGGGAATTCGGCAGTAATCCGTATACCTGTGTTCATTTACCCAAATCACTATGGTTACAGCGAGGGCAAACTGTTTACTGTGAGAATCCGCGCGCCTCTTTCCAGCTACTAATGACCTTTCTGTTCCTCCAATAACATCAACAAACCGGGAGGCTGCCCACACCATTAAAGCCAATTGCCTCTCAAGTTACTGAGGGACTGGAAGGCTCTCTCATTTATTTTCTCTCATCTGATGTAACTCACATGCCACTTTCTTGTCTTTAAAGAAGGGGAAAAACTGTGGATTATTGATTTGCTTCTGAACAGAAGACCAACCTAAAAGCCCCGATGAATTGTCACTCATTATTGAAATTACTGAACACTAATTAAACTGGCAGCTCAAATCCCAGCAGGCCACACTCATCTGAAGCTGAAATTCAGACACTTGGGCAGTGGAAGAGACACAGCGTTAGCAACCACTGGGATTGTAATAAGCTTTGCATTAATTTTTGCTTCTTAAAGGCGCATGGTCCTGTTTGCAGCGGCCCAGTTGTGTGGCCGAAACCGCTTTCCTGTTTTTATGTGTAGGTTTTTTTTTTTTTTTTTTTCTTTTCCACAGGAACTGGTGATTCAGGTCTGTCTTAGAATTTTATAGGACGACTCGTCTCTGTTCCCTGGTGAGGAGAGAGCATGTAGCCCGAGACGCCTGCGGAGAGAGCACCTGACACGGCAGGAAGACGAGTCTAGCTGGCAGGCTGGAAATTCAGATGGCTCCAGGAGAGGAAACTGAGTCACACTGGCTGGAGAGCAACAACGCAGGCTTCCCGGGAAATGAACAATGCCAAACAGCATTTCCAATTCATCAAGTCTGATTTACTTTCTAAAATATGCCTTGGCCTATTTTCAGGGCTGCACAAACTCCACATAAATTATGCATGATCATGGCTAATCCACCTCCTTTGGCTGTGCCTAAGTGGTAGCCCCTCGTTTGCTCAGCTTCAGAGGGGCTGGTCCTGGGGAAGGGGCTGGTCCAGGGCTGAAATGGAGAGCCCGTGCCTTAGAGTCATGGGAAAGAGCAGAGCTAATGGGCCTCAGGAAGGCCCCTGTACGAGGCCACAGCTTGCGCGGGAAGGGGATGGTGGATGATGGTCTCTTGGCCAGGCATACTCAGACAACAGTGTCCTGTTAGGAATGTTTCTTTCTCAAGAGATTTTTTTTTTTTTTTTTAGGAGCGGCACTATGCAAACTGCACAGCGGCTTTATTTGTAAGGGTCAACAGTTGGAAATAACCCAACTGTCCATCAACAGGTGCACGGATAAACAGACTGTGGTATGCACACAAGGGAGCACCACTTAGCAATAAAAAGGGGTGAATTATAGAAACATACAACAGAACGGCTAGAGCCAACATTCACACTATAGTATGAATTGATGTTATCAGATTGCTTTTCTCTAAAGTCATGAAAGGATGTGCATTTTAATAAGTATGCAGAACACAGAGTCAAAGAAGTGTTGGGGTCAGGCAGGGGCATGTCCAGAGAGGGTCCCTAAGAGAGAAGGTGACCCAGGCTGTGTAAGCCTTAGGTGACAACTGTAAGTACAGAACCATTTTAAAAACATGTGCTGCTTGGGAAACTTCAAACTGAATTCCCTAGTCTTTGTCTAAAGCCGTCAGCGCCCGTGCCTCCGGTTCTCATGGTATATAGTGTAGGCCCGGGACTCATACGGGGCCACATCCAGGATGAGGAAGGAGCTCATCACGGGGGTTGATTGTCAGCCCGAGAACCTAAGGGGGAGTACTCTGTGATCGTGCAGGCACCACGCTCCCAGGCAGCCGGACCACCTGCTCCCTCTGAGTCTCACCGTCTCCGATGGCAATAAACAGCACAGTGGCACGGCTCTGCAAAGCCCCAGGGGGAGTGCCCGCTGCCAGTGCTGTGGAAAACAGGCCTTTGGCAGGGTTAATGTTTCACTCCCACTGGGGTGAATGGCTCAGAGAATGAGGAAATCAGTCTGTGGCTCCAGGCTGGGACCCCAGGGGCCACACTTTGAGGGTCCGCTGTCCAACCCTGGGAATGGTACATAAACCCTTTAATCCTCCATGTCCTTGTCTCTAAATTTCTGACAATTGTGTCACCCTAAGGATTAAATGACATAATCTATATAAAACCATTAGCATAGTATGGGGCATGTGATAAATCCTCAGTAAAAACTCTGAGTTTTGACCCTTGACCTTGGATTTTCTCTGTGGCTCTGACTGTTTGCACCAATTATATGTATGTTTTGCTCAGTGCCTTGGCAGTACTCACGCCGGGCTACCTGGCAAGAGTCACAATAGTCACTCAAGTTGCTGCATATGCCCCACGCACTTTCTACCAGTGAGCGATGGGATCCCTGTGTCTTCTCACAATATCTCTACGTCCTTATCTGTTTATTCATCTGTTTCATTAGGAGCGTGCTAGAGACTGAAGCATGCCTCTCTTAAGAACCTCCGTGCCCGGCTCTGTGCATTCCATTTCTGTTCAACGTATATCAAGTAAGTGGTATTGTCAGTTCACACGCCATCCCATCCCATTGCCTGAGACAGCTTGCAAAACTCTGTTGCAGTCATGATGTTGATATGAGAATCTGCATCTCCGGAGCCACACTGGCACCCTGAGTACCACCCACCTGTTGTGAGTAACACACAACTCATTTAATCCTCAAACATAAGCTCTATTAATTATTGTAATTTCACTGACATGCGGCACAAGGAAGCCAAGTTCCTTGCCCAAGGTCACACGTCAGCGGTTAAGGAAATAAAACAAATAAACAAGACATTAGGTCAAAGAGAAAGCAAATTTTTGTTTTGCAGAATGGAGCCAAGCAAATGTAAAGTAAATAGATCTCGTCTTTCACGGCCACCAGAGTTAGCTCATGACTAAAGGTCTGTTTTTCCTGGCATCCAAAGCAGTAAGGAGAATATGATCAGTTGTGAGATTCACCTTGACCCTAAAATGCAAAGATACTGGTTTCTTGGGAGAAGCGCAGACTTTTGTTGTGATGAATGTCAGGACCCCCACCCACATCCATGCTGACACTCAAATAGGGACAGTATGGGCTGGTGGGTATCTCGGAGCCAAAGAATTATACTTAATTATACTTAATGTTATTTCTCTTCTTTTTTAAAGAACAGCTACGTCTTTCAAGTCAGACATTTTGTCTTCACATCCACTATTACTTCCAAGTGACGGTGGTATTTTATATAGATCTACCACCAAGCGTGTTCAAACAGATCACATTGTCGCTTGCTCACGCAGTCTGCCTGTATTCTATACCATTCTTCTCTTACTGGATGTAGAGTAGTACCCTTTAGTCCAGTATCTCAGCGACAAACCTGAAAATGTGAATACACATGTCAGCAAAGATTAAATTTGGATGGACAAGAACCTTAACACGCTTTTTTTTTTTCCCTCCTGAACCTTCCTCTCATGCCCACAACATTGCCTAGAAGTTTATTTTGAACTTATTGACATGTATTGGTCTTCGTCATCTCTGGCCATCATAACAAAATAACACACACTGGGCATCTTAAACCAGCAGCAGCTTCTTTTCTCATGGTTCTAGAGTCTAGATGTCCAGGGAGAGCTCCTTCCTGGCTCGCAGACAGCCACTCTTTCACTGTGTTCTCATTTGGATAGAGAGAGAGGGAGAGATGGGGTGTGGGGGAGGGAGAGAGAGGGTGAGAGAGGGAAGGAGAGAGTGAGCTCTCTGGTATCTCTTCTTAAAAGAACACTGATGGTATCAGACAAGGGTTCCACCCTTATGACCTCCTTTAAGGTAATTATTCCCTTAGAGGCCTCATCTCCAAATACAGGCACACTGGGGGTTCTGGCTTCAACGTATAAATTGGGGGAGAGGCACATGAACATTCATTCCACAGCATGTTCCTAGAAGTTAATACCTTTATTATTGTCTCATTATTATTATTCTGTTTCAATGTCAGTCTCTGTCTTTTTTCCCAAAATTTATTTATCTACTTATGTTTTGTTGTTTGCCAAATTTCATTACTTGCTCACTATCCCTAAATCTCATTACTTGCTTTGTGAAGTTTTGTTCTGTTCTGTTTCACTCTTTTCTTGCAATGCATCCATAAGTATTTTTCATCAGGGACCTGACTTTCTGATTTCTGGTCTGTCTGAAAATTATCCCTATTAGAGCTTCAATATTGAATGGTAAGTGGAACGAATACATAATTTAAGGTCCACAATTATTTTCCTTCAGCATCTTGAAGATGTTGTTTTATTGTCTCCTGTTCCATTGAGGCTGATGAGAAGTCAGCTCTAAGTTGGGCTGCTGTTTTGTACCTCCTCCACTTTCCACGTCTCATGGTTAATTCCTCCACTTTCCACGTCTCATGGTTAATTCATTGTTTTTCTTTGGTGACTCATTAACTGGGTGGTCATCTCTTGAGCTCTTCCATGTTTCTACTTTCATTCCCAGGATTTCTAATTGGGTCTTATTTTCCATAACTGTCCTCTTGTTTTATAACCACCTAGTCTTTTTAAGTCACTATTTGTTTTCATTTCATATATATTAACCTGTTCTTTATCTCATGGAGGATTTAATAATGACTCATATTGAAATTCCTCTCCATTTGCTCGCTTATCTCTGGTTAGTGGAGTCTGTTGACTCAGCCATGACACTGGATTCATGCACTTGCAGCTCTGGTTGGGAAAACCATCTTCCAGGAGATGTTTTTCTTTCCAGCTCTGAGGTATGACAACATCCCTATGGAATGGATCGGATATCTTTTTACCTACTTCCTCTCCCCTTGATTCACCTGCTCTTCCAGTCACTGTTGAAGCAGCCAGCTGTCCCCAAATACTGCACAGACACGTCTTGCTTTCTGTCACCTTGCATGGGGCACCTGTGCAAACTCACCTGTCTGCTCTGACACAGGCACCAACCAGCAAGTGTGAGGGGTTAACACCCCGTGAGACAAGGCCTGAACAACTGGGGATGGGAAGCAATGGATAAATGCTGCTTCTTCTTTCCCACAGTCAACAAATTCTAAGGTATGTTCTTCATGACTCCTCAGTCTTCAGGATTGAGCCACTGTTGCTCATACCAAGGACTGGCTCAATGACACATCTTTGTAATGACTTTCTGAGCTCAATAAGCAGCTTTCTGTCCTGGGAAAGCAGATGACCTAACACAGGTGTGAGGGGTGTGACCAGGCATGGCCACCTGCTTGGTGTTCAGACTCCCCTTCAGCTGTGTCTCTGGACATTACCTGCCATCCCAAAACCCTTGCCTCCCATCCAGGCCAGGTCTGAAGCACTAGGTGGCAAGAATCTGGCTTGCTAATATGTTCTGAGAACAGTTTATTGGGGAACACCTTCCGAGGCAGAAAATTCTTCCAGCATATGATTGAGGTAAAGGGTTGTGGCTCTGATTTCCCTTTGAGTGTCTGTTACTGCTAAGTCTCAGTTTAGATTTTATAATGTACACATTTCTTCTCATACCCAATACCATTTCACCCTCAGAGCTCCCCTGGGGTGTAGACACTCTTGTGATGATTCCCAGTGTAGAGAAGAGACTCCGAAGCTCAGAGACATCCCCAGGTTCTCCTGCTGGTAGAGGGTCATCCTGGCCATCTCCTTCCCCTTCAGGTGTCTTCCTTTCTCACTCCCCAGTGAGAACGTGTCTGATCTGTGTGTCCAGACCTTGCTGGGGCAGGCACATGATGCGGGCCCATCCAGAGGGAGCACATAGTCTGGCTGTGAAGAAAGGACTTACCTGGATAGAAAGTACTACAAGTCTACTGGAACTACAAGGCAAGCATGAATGACCTCCTCTGATCTCCGTCCTAGAGAACTATCCGAATGTCTGGTGGCTCACAGCAGAGGTGGCCTTGGGAAGTGCTACAGTCTGTCTTGGGGGTTGGTTCCAACAGGTCCCAAAGCACTCGAAGGGATTTTATGGCATTGCCTCATCTTCCTTCTTAAATGAGAGAGACTGTGTGAGAACAAACACACTGAGGAGGGGGGCAAGACCGTAGGGCAGGGCTTGCTGTTAAGTGAGCAGAGATGGGCACAGAACAGACCCAGAAAGAGATTTTTTAAAGACAGAGTTTAAGAATTAAGATAAAATGCAGCTCCGGCGGCTGTTCTGAGCACCGTTGACGGGAGCCTGGAGAGGCGGTTATTTAAGGACTTGAGAGACTAAAGGCTTAGGTCTAATCTCGGTGCTGTGCTCAGACTCCCAGCCCGCTCAGCTCTGCGGGCCACGGGCATGAGCTGGGGCGCAGGGCAGGTTGCCATCCAGCTGCGCTGAGCCCCGCAGCCCTGCTGACGGGCTGCACCCTTCTCAGAGTAGGACTTGGTGATTGAAAAGTGCCTTGGGGACAGCCAGCTATCCCCCCCCCACCTTTGCCACTTGGAGCTTCTGCCCAGGACTGATGCTGGGTGAGATTTTAAGAAACCAAATCCAAGGCAGGAGTCGTCCCTTGAGCCCGAAATCCCTTGCATGGCACCTTCGAGTTCTAAAACACCCGACGGCCACCCTCTCTTTAATGTGAGTGCAAAGGGTGGGCTTGAAGGATGGAACAGCCTTTCAGGGAGAGAATCAGTAAACCATTCTGGAGAAAAGAGAGGAAATAGATTTTTATGGGTCCCAAGAGAACTGAAGATTATAAAAAGCAGCACTAAAGTTTTCCCAGGGCTCCGCAGTGAGAGGGGCCCCCTGACCCTGCAGATGGCAGAAGAGAGCATCCTGGGTTTGGGCAGATTATGGGCTTTCACGGGTGTTGCTGAACTGCTAAAGGGAGGACCATGCTTTGCGCATCTGCCACCTCCAGGCCAGGTTCTCCAAGCTTCTGCGGGGGGAGGTTGAAGGGGAATGGATACAGGGAGTCTGGAGCCCACAAAACAACAGTAACAGACAATTCCAACCTACGTGGCCCTTAGGCAGCCCTGGTGCGGGCTGTCTGTCACCTGCATGCCCTGTGAACGCAGGGCCAGGGAAGGGTCCCTCCGGCTGGCTTGGTCCTCATGGCGCATCCGCTGGGGGCACCTCGGCTGGGGGCACAGGTGGCCTCTCACTCACCGAGATGATGACTTATGTCCCTGCTTCCAGGAGGGGCTGAGGGATGGGCCTAACTGCCCCTTCGCATCACAGGGGCCTCCCTGGCATCTTCTCTACCTAGAGATTCTCTAGCAAATTCTAACTTCTGCTCTTATCTGTACTTGGTCTCACCCTGATCTCTATTAGTCAGGACAGAAGTCTGAATTGGGGAGAAAATCAATTTCCTTTTTCCATTAGGACACACATACGCACCGGATATCTTGGCGATGTCTGCGGGATATGTTTAAATAATTAGAACCACAGATTTTGACTTCGAAAGCTCTGTTCTCTAAGACATGAGCAGATGGAGACTTTAGAAGAACCTTGGCTACCAGGCCCGCAGGTGCATTTGGGGCCCATTCTTCATTATGGGTGATGCCCCTTTGCTCTGGCTACTGCCTCCTGGAAGGCAGGTGCTGGGGTCTCCTGTGAGGGAGCTTGAGACAGCTGGGCGGCCGGTCACCTGTCAGGAGCTCCCCAGGGAGGCAGGAGCCTCCATGGGGCAAATTCAGATGAGGACCTAGCGGAACTCCTTCTGTTCTTTCACTTCTACCTGCAGCAGCATCAGAGAAGCCACCACATTTCCCGTCAGCTGGGCACGGGGAGGCCCGAGGGCTCTGGGCCTGAGCCCTTCTTGGTACCCGTACCCATCCCTCAGGTCAGTGCTGAGCGAGGCGCAGGTTGAACCAGGGAACACACAGCTCACGGCCAGCACTGTCCAGTGAAAAGGGGACATGAATCACCGATGCAATTTTACATATTTTAGTGGCAACAGAGTAAAAGTAAAAAGAAAAAAAGGTAGGATTGATTTTATATTTTATTTCATTCAATGTATACCAAATATTATGTCAACATGCAATCAATGTAAAAATCATAAATGAGATATTTTAATTTCTTTTCCCACCTGAAGTCTCTGGAATCTAGTGTGTATTTTATTTTATTTTTTGAAAGATTTTGTTTATTTATTTGAGAGAGACAGAGAGAATGAGAGAGTGAGCACAAGCAGGGGGAGAAGCAGGCTCCCTCTGAGCAGGGAGGCCAACGTGGAACTCCATCCCAGGATCCTGGGATCATGACCCGAGCAGAGCCGAAGGCAGACGCTTAACGGACTGAGCCACCCAGGCGTCTCTGGTGTGCATTTTCTACCTAGAGCACATCTCAGTGAGACGAGCCTCAGCTCTGGCGTCCCGTAGCAGCCTAGGGCTGGGGGTTACCACACTGGGCTGGACAGCTCTAGTCGATGCTCTTGTTATAATGTTCCATGCTTGCCAGCATTCTCCCCAGGGTTTCCCCTGGACTCGACCTTCTCGACAGCCTTGCTCACGGGTGCTGTCTGACCAAATACACTGGAGAAAGCACATCCATCCCCCACAGATCAATGATGCACACTTGCGTGTTGTAGCCAAATGCTTTCTGAGTTTATTAGGCTACAAAATCCTTTTATCACAACACCTAGTGATATACTGCATGGAACGAATGCTCTGGAGCACGCTTTAGAAATCTGGGCTTGAGGGGAGAAAGGAAGGAGACTCTGAGTGAATGTGCTATTGCTAATGCCATGGTTTTACTTTCTACTCCAGCAACAGAACCCCGACTTACTCATTCCTTCAACAAGGGTTAACTGGGAATTCCCAATGGGCCAGGGGCTGGGACACAGAGGTGGTCCCCAGACAGAGTCCTTACGCTCAGGGAGCATCTGCTCTGGTCAGGGAGAAGGCAGCCATGATGAGTGTGCGGTACAATTACAATACGTGCCCAAAGAAGGATTCTGAGGTTTCTGGAGCTGGGTGGGGCTGCTTGATTATACAGGGGATCAGGACCGGCTCTCCTGTGCAGGCTGCATTCAGACAGCTTGATGAGAGGTGTGAGGATGGAAGGGGGGTATTCTTGGGGAAAAGGCACATGGGAAGAAGGCACAGCAGGTGTAAAGGTCCAGAGGTGGGAGCCTGCTTAGTGGGTGGACATGTTTCACAAGGCTCATGGACCATTCTTGATGCCCCAAATCGCTCCCCCAGGAGCACCTTAGGCTCTGGGGCCCCCACACATCTCCTGGTCTCCAATTTTCCAGAGAAAGCCATCTAAATGGCTTTGAATCCAAACCAGAACCTCAAAAGTGTTAGAAACTCCACACTGGGGAGAACCTGGGTGTCCCATCAACTCTGTCATAGGTTCTTGTGCTTCTGCCTGCAATTTTGGTTTCCTCTCTGCAGCAATCTGTTTTGCACTGAAAAATATCTTTTATTGTTCTCTTTTTTATAGTTTCCTGATTACATATTATGTAGTCCTTGTATAAATTAATATATGTAATTTTTCAGATATAAATGATCTATGCTCACACTTGGAGTTTACTCTGTGTCAAGCACTGTCAATCTTCTCTTTATGGAAAATTTTGATTTTTTAATCAAAATACTTATTTTTATATTTGTTTATTTTTACATTAATTTTGATTTCTTAAAGCACTGCATGAAATATCCTTTACCTTGACTCCTGTTTGGGCTGCCTCCTTCACTTGTGCACCCAAGGTAAGTGTCTTGCCCTTCTTACTCTGAGTCTGGCCCTACTTCTAAGAGTTTTTCTGATGTTGATTCACTCAATCCACGGTGCTATGGGTCGGGCACCAGCCCCTAGGGAGGACTTGGGTAAGGCATGGAGTAATGGGGCCTGGGTATCAGGAGCCTTCTAACTCTGCCCCTAACTTACTGTGCCATTTGGGTGCCTGTTCCTGCCCCTCTTCCAGCTCCACATTTCTCATTTGCACCAGGAGTGTGGCCATGAGCAGTTGTTTCTAATTGTCCCCAGGGATTCCACTGGGGTCGTCTTTCCAGCGTCACCTTGAGTCAGGAGGGATGAGGCTGGTCCCCCAACTGCACTTCTACCGGAGAAGCCCTTCCTTTCTCTGGGTTTTTTACTGAGTTTCTACCTATGATATTGGGTTTTAAGTAAAGGTTCTGCTGGCAGTGATGATGAGGATGGCGGTGGTGTTGGTGGTCATGACGGTGATAATGATGGTGATGATGGTGGTGGTAACGATGCTGATGGTGACGATGGTGATGATGGTGGTGACGATGGTGATGTTGATGATGGTGGTCAAGCTGAAAGGGATATAGGAAACACCATGCCCTGTGGATTTCCATCTGTCTCTCGCAAATAAATGGCTTTGTTGTCAGGTCGGTTATGCAGGTGTGCTTACAATCTGGACAATTTTACTACTTCAAAATAAGAAATATACAATGTCCTTTAAGAGTGGGACTGTTAGAAGCAACCATAAAAATAAATATTTGAGAACATTAGTTATAAATTAGGGTGAATTTAGAATTTAATCTTTCTTTTTCTTCCTTCCTTCCTTCCTTCCTTCCTTCCTTCCTTCCTTCCTTCCTTCCTTCCTTCCTTCCTCTCACTGTCTCTGAAATCGCTGTCTGGAAATGGGTCCTCTTGCAGATTTAACAAATAGCCTTACCGTGTGTCTGTTGCTAAGAAGCAATGAGAGGGGTTCGGACATGAGTGCATATGTAGACATTAAGTTTATGCTGAAGTCATTACTATTACCCAGAGTAGTGAAGGGCCCTCCATTTGTTCGTTGATTTTCTCTTTGCTCCCCTGGGTGGCTGCCACTATTCACAAGGTCCCACCCAATGGCCTTCCCCTGACCTTCTCTAGCCTCCTTCTGAAAGCCGGGACTTCCAGCCGTGTGAGAGGAGGGAGACACTCCCAATACCATCCCCGTCAGATGCCCAAGCCTTGGCCTCAGTGTCTAGCAGCACCGAAGCCGGGGGTGACTGTCCTGGGGCAGGAGGAGGTGTCCCCGAGGAGACAGGTGTGTGTGGCAAGGACCTAGGCAGTGACTCCGAAGGGCTGAGTGGGCCCAACGCGGGGGCTGTGCCGACCAGGAAGCAAGCAGTGTCTCACCTCTGGCCATACTCAGCGCCCTCTGGACTCCCTCTGATTAGAGGTGTCGGTCCACCTCCTACGCACACCCAGCATGTTTAAATGAAATCAAGTGTCGGTGGGGGTTCCCTTCTCCCAGGGACTGATGGAGAGCCTGTTCCCAGAGGGTGACAGCAACCTGGCAGGCTTCAGGGGTGGGCCCTGGGGATTGGCATGGGGGAGTGTGGCCTGGAGACCCCAGCCCTCCTAGAAGAGCTGGCAGGTGCTGGCTCCGAGATGCCAGCGTGTAGAGGACGCCCGGTCGGCACTTGGCAGGGAACGCTGGCACTTGGGGGGAGCCAGGGCTTGTCGGCAGTGGTGGCACAGGCAGAGGTGCAGGCCGGGAAGGGGGCCCACTGAGTCAGGGGCTTTCAGGACTCGCGTGGACAATCCCACGTGTTGCAGGGAGTCATGTGGTCCTCTCCGGCAGATACAGCTCAGGCCCTAAAACATCATCCTACCCCCGCCTTCCCCCCATCCAAAATACCCCCAGAGGAAGGGCAAGGATGTGCTGTTCACTGTTTTGGGAGGAAGCACGTTAACTCTCTGTCATGTTTCCAGCTCGTGACAGGACTGCAAGTTTGTGGGGAAGGACCTCTGGCTCACTCGCTCATTTGCTGTGTGACTCTGAGCTAGTCACTGAACCTCTCTGTCTCTGTTTCCCCGTCTGTGAGATGGAGATGACCAGAGCGTCCCCCTTGGCAAGTGTGCTCCGTATTCAAGGCAGAGCTGGCTTCACGGGCACCAGGCCTGCACGCTCGCCCAGGGCCGTGCACGCACAGGGCTGGATGCTCTGCTCTCAGGCTCTTAAACTCTTTTTTTTTTTTTTTAAAGATTTTATTTATTCATTCGACAGAGAGAGAGACACAGCCAGCGAGAGAGGGAACACAAGCAGGGAGAGTGGGAGAGGAAGAAGCAGGCTCATAGCAGAAGAGCCTGATGTGGGGCTCGATCCCAGAACGCCGGGATCACGCCCTGAGCCGAAGGCAGACGCTTAACCGCTGTGCCACCCAGGCGCCCCTCAGGCTCTTAAACTCTTAGTAATTTTTGAACCAGAGGCCCTGCGTTATCACCTTGCGCCGGGCCCCACAAGTTACAGAGCTGGTCCCAGTTGAAAGAGGGACTGAGGCACGTACAGTGCACGCACCTGGGCTGGCACAGGCGGCCGTGGTCCCTCAGGGAAAGTTCTGTGATTATCTCGTGGTGAGGCGCCCAGCTGGCAGGGGCCAGTACCCTAGCGTGTGCAGGACAGATCGGGCACTGAGTCTTTTCTGGCAAAGGTCCAGGGGGTCCCGCCTCGGTCCCTGAATGGGGGACGGCACCCTTCAGCCTAACAAGACGGAATGGCATCCAGCCATACTTCTGAGAACTGGAAAGAGTCATAGGAGATTGGCTGAGTGTGTTTGCATGGTTTTTAAATACAGATGCTCTTAGCAGGAGTGTGGGAGCAATCAACGCTGTTCTTGTCCAGTGGAGGCCAGACAAGACTACATTGCTTCTATCAAACATTCTAGAAACAGGACCAGGGCAAGCACTGGTGCGAACTCCCCAAGAAGGTCATCTTTTCCGGAAGGTCCTGCCATCACTGCCTGTGGGCCACAGCTGTCCTTAGGGTGCTTTTGTGCACTTTGGGAAGAGGCGCCCCCTCCAGGTTGTGTCCCCTGCACGAGCCACTCAACTGGGGAGCAGGTGCAGGGTGGATTTGACCTGCAGCATCCCAGTGTCCACACCCTTGGGGCCTCTGAAGTGCCCTCCTCAGGCCAGCTCCCCACCTCTGAGCAGGGCAGGGGGGAGGCTGAGCCAGGAGGAATTATCATTTGCAGTGACAGAGAGCCCCAGGTCCTCAGGACCCAGAGCTGGCTCTGGGCTTCCCCACTCCCAGCTGGAGGGTGTGGTGGCCTTGCTCTGGCTGGGACACTGCCGGCCTGGTACCTGCTGCGGGGCGTGGGATGCCTGCCCTGTGCATGGGTGAGGTGGGAGAGCCTGCCCATCACCAGGCCCAGGTAAGTATGCTGGTGACTTCTTGGCTCCTGTTTGGAGAATTTGGATGCTCCCCAGCCCGACGCTTCTGGTCACAGGAGATAAGTGAGTTTCACTTCAAACACCTGTCACAGTGCAAGTTCTTTCCTTGTCTTGGTGGGTGGGGGAGGGTGGGGGCGGGTGGGTGTGGGTGGGACTTGCCCCCGTTCCAAGCCTGCCTCCCAGGGCAAGTGCGTCTGGTGCTGGAACTTGTGCATCTGGGCACCATGGTCAGGGCGCGGGATGCAGTCTTAACCGCTCTGGCTTAAAATGCATCATAGGCACCGAGCAAGGGGAACATGAGCTCCTCACAGCTCCGCTCCAGCTGGTTGCTCACTCGGCCTCGGTTTAAGGCACAGCTCAGGATTCTAATTTGCACCTCTCAGGTTTAAAGAGATGCTTGTGGGGACAAGTGTTGGCTCCAGCATTTAGGCCCAAACTCCAGGTAGCATTGCAATTCTAATTGGAAAGAAATCTTAGGGATTTCTACGCTGTGCTTTCTGAATTTGCACATGGGAGGTTTTCAGTGGGTGCTTTCTCTCTGCAGGGATGTGGGTTTTTCCACCTCATCTTTTGCAAACAGCAGGATCTGTGAGCTGAATCCCAAGAAAGTGAGGCCGGGGGTCAGGGACAGGGGCCCCAGCAGCAGCCTCGGTTCCCGCAGCTATTACGCCCACCCAGCTGTCAGCAGTCTCTACCCCTCCCGGGCTTCTGTGTTTCATAATAACGTGGAGTAAGGAGCCTGCTGAAGTCACCGGGGGTTCTGCTAGAGGAGCTGGACCTTCTGTGACCATTAAGCCTCAGCTGGCAGCCTGATTGGGTGATCCTCTTGAACCCGGGGACTTCGGGGGAATTAGATGACCAATGGGGGCAGGCCAGCTTCTAGCAGGTAACAGGGGGACTGAAAGATAAGATGCTTTCTCCAATAAAAATCCCCACAAACAACAGATAAAGGCTTAAATTGTGCTGAGGGTCCAATAAGGGTGCCAAGAGCATAAATGGAGATGTAGCCCTTCATCTTAACATGGAGAAAGTGTGGATGGGCAGGAGAAGGCTCTGGTGGCCGGGGCTTACTGGGCAGCGTGGGGCTGGGCACCTCTCCCAACTCTTCATCCCCGCCTCTCCCCACCCAGCCAGAGGAGGGAGAGCCGGCGGCCAGGGTTGTACAGTCAGGGGAGGCTTGCTTCTGCACACCCCAGAGCACTGCCTGCGTCTTCCTCTCGTGGCTGGCCCTTGACAAAGAAAACCCAGGAAAGAAAGTCTGCAGAGTCTGGATATTTGGGAAAGGGCTCCAGGGACCGGCCAAACGAGGGTTCAGACTCTGAAAAGTGAGATTAGCACTAAGGGAAATCAAGTCTATTTCAAGCCTAGAAAAAATAAACCGTTAGAGAGAGAGAAGAAAAAAAAATCCCAGAACGAGGAGAGAACAGGACCCTTCAGAGGAGACGTGGTGAAGGGTGGATGAGACAAAGCAGGGGGAGACAGGGGCTGGGAGGGGCAACGGGACCCGGAGCGCCGACCTCCCCTCCACCACCTGCCTCCCCTCCACCACCTGCCTGCCCTCTGCCACCTCCCTACGTGGGGGTGGTCACCCACCCCTGGTGAGGTTTCCCTCCAGTCTTCTGCATTCAAGACTCCTCTTCAAGAGGAGAACACACAGACCAGAAAACATTTCCTTTTTTCCTCACCAGGGGACCCGGTGTTGTGATATATGGGTTTTGATAACATGTATGAACTGAGCCTCTAGAAAAAGGTGTAATCTACCTTTCATGTTAAATTTGACAAAAAGCCGATGTCCTACATCCCCCCGAAATCAGGAACCGCGGCCTGCGGAGAGAGCAAGTTCTAAGAAATGTAAAAGGTACCCTCTTAAAAGTGTTTCTTCCAGCAAAATGGAACCACCAAAGTAGCCGCTTTGCCACGCCAAAGAGCGTCCCTCTGGCTCGCTTTGGCAGAAGTCCACTTTTATTCCAGTTGTTGACTTTCAGGCTTTGCTGTGTTCTGAAAATCAACAAGCACCACGCCAGGAAGCATGCGCCTCATTTTATCAAATGGTACCCGGCTTGGTAATGGCCTCCCCAGATAATTCGAGCTGATCTGTGGTGATGACCAGGGGGACGGCAATGATTGTCATGTTAGTAAAAAAAATCAAAACAATCATGTTACGTCAGTTCTACCATTAAAAGACTTGCTTCTCTGCAAATTTTTGCGCTCAGTAATTAATACTCTGGGGCTTGTAGTTTCCAAGCCGGTTCTCCAGGCACAGAGATGCCACTCACCTGATAATTATTTCAGGAAACCATGCACGAATGAATGTGATTGACAAATGCAGCATTGCTGTAATTGCCTCAAGCAGAGTCGGTGAGAAAAGGAGAAAGAAAGAGGAGAGTTAACTAGTTGTGTGCTTACCTATCAGATGGGAAGTGCCACGGCAGAGGGAACCTGGTTGTTGCAAGACACCTGACTGTTGTACTAATCACATAGCAAGATCGGAGCTGGCAGATTGCATCAGGCAAGGTCCTGCCTCATGTCCTGAAGTAACAGTGGCCAGGGCTGGATGTCTTCGAGGAGAGCATGCCAATCTCCCAGGGCTGCTACAGCAGGTGCGCCAAAAGAGCCCAGCTCCTCCCTGGTCACAGCAGTGACTAGCTTATGCCCCCAAACAGAGAGCTTCTGGAAACCCTTTCAGTGCTTCATTCTAAAGAACCCTACTTACAGAAGTTGGTTCTGTTCTGTAGGTCACAAGTATCTTTAGTGCTTGGGCAGGATTTTGCTTGGCTGTGGGCTTTCGTCTTTTCCTTGTTCGGTAAGCATTCGGCACATCTCAAGCAGACACACGCCTCCTTTCTGTTCCACTTGCTGGCCCCTCTCACGGGGCGGGTGCTGCACCCACAGCTCTGCATCTGGGGTTGAAAGAGTGGATTCTGCAGAGGCCTAGACCTCTGTTTGCCGTGGCGGGTTTCACGACTATGCACGCACACACGCCGCATCTTTACGATACGGCATCGCCCAGAATGGTGTCACGCTGGATAATCTCACACTTCACATTCACGCTTTCCTGGGTATTCCCAGTTTCAACACAGTGCCAGGCACGTAGGAGGCATTCAGTGAAAAGTCACTGGGTTGACCCAAATCTTGGTGTAGATAAATCCTTACCCTTGAGAGACTCAGAGCAAGAGTGGCGTCTTGAAGGGACCATTCCACAATGAAGGAGCACCGTGTCCGGGAGGTCAAGAACATGACCTGCCTGCCAGCCGGTGCGGATGAGACATTGCCCAGCTCCAGAGTCACAGCCAGAGAACCGAGAGTTGCACAGAGACAACCTTGCCAGGGGACCTCTCAACCTCAGTATTGACATCCATAAAATAGGGATGATCTTGTCTTGGACACGCGGCTAAATGCGGTCATGTTTTTATAGTATTCGGCAGGGCACCTGCCATTCAAGAGGCATGTGCTAATTGGGAGCAAAAAGAAAAAGCGAGCTTTGGTACACGCCCTGTGACAGCGCCGTAAAAGAGCCAAGCTCCGCGCCTGCCTTGGTCCGTGACTTTGCGAAAAGCTTAATCCCTCTGAGTCATAGTACATTGTTTTGCATACGGTTTAGCATGCTTTGGAAAGTAGAAAATAAAAGCATTAGAGTTGATGGCGGAATTGATTTTCCTCAGTGCCAAAGCGTCTCTGCTCCGGAGTCTCGGGAAGAAGGAAACAAACGAGTCTCGTTTGCAAAATGACCACCAAGAGATCCCCACTGTGACCACGTCAGTCTGCTTCCTTCCATTTCTTTCACCCAGATGTAACTTTTAGCCTGTGTTTTCACTTAGTATTTTATTTATCTATTTATTTACTTATTTACTTACTTACTTATTGATTGATAGAGTGGGAAAGTAGGGGGGCGGGGCAGGGGCACTGGGAGAGAAAGACTCTCCAAGCAGACTCTGCGCCGAGCACAGATCCGACCTCGGGGCTCGATCTCACGACCCCAAGATCATAACCTGAGCAGAAATCAAGAGTCGGACGCTTAACGGACTGAGCCCCCCAGGCGCCCCTGCACTTAAACCCTGACCAGTAATGCCTTGTCTGGATCCCACTTGCCAACCATTCACTCTCGCTGAGAGTAGAGGTGATTCCCTTTGTCCTGATGAGCGTCTTGCTGGATAAAGCATGTTCTGTGCTTGAAGTTTTTCTCCTCACATCCTTACCGCTTCCTTATGTCCTGAGCTGAACAGTATAAATACTTCAAGGCTCTTGGAACTTCCTGGCAAGTCGCACCCCTGAAGGCTGTGGTACTTTGCACCTTCACCAGCCCTCTTCGAGGGGCTCCCCTCACAGCCCCCACAGCAGCAGAGCGTATCATCATTAGGAAATTGCTAACGTCATGGGTGGAAGATTATATCTTAGAACTTGTTTACATTTACATTTTTTTGATATCTAGTTGAAGCAGAGCATTTTTTTCTCCTGCTTATTAGTTATCTGAATTTTCTCTTTAGTGAATTATTTATGTTCTTTGCCCATTTATCTAGTGGAATATTCAGGTTTTCTTACTGATCTGTAAGAGCTTTTTGCATATTAAGGTTAACCCTTGGTCATATTTACTGCAACTATTTTCAACCAATTTGTTGTTGGACTTTTAATTAAAGATAATTTTATGTATTTATTTTTCAAACTAGCCCAGGGTATCATGCATCTCCACAACAGGGCTAGGAATTTTCCAGTGGAAAAGTGAGACTCGCTGCAGGGGGTACACCCCTTTGGAGGCTGGTGGCTGTGGGTTTTGGGAGTGGGGTATCTCCAGATAATTCCATCAGTCCTCTGTCTGCCTTTGGCCCCTGCGGATGCAATCATCGTGAGCACTTCCTCCTGTTGGAACTGGTGTGGGGTTTGCCAACTGACTGTTTTGTTTGCTTTTCCCTCCTAACATAAATAATTTGGCGTAGTTTCCATACAAACATTTATCATCTCTTCCAAGTTATTAGCATGCAAACTCAGGGGCATTTCTGACTATGTCAGGGGTGTGAGGAATCAACTGCAAAATAATTAGGAGGCTCGCACACCCACGGCGGCCTGTGCTTGCTCGGGAAAGCGGGTTCTGTGCTGGCCGTGCTTTGGTGGCCGTGGCCACGGGAAAGGCTGAATTATATATTCCTATTAGTTGCTGGGCTCTTTTAGTCTCTCACTCATCTACAACTCTCAGATGAATACCATCTGGCCTCAGTCATTTATTACAATTTAATTTCTCAATTTGTTCCATCACTTCTTTCTTGATATTTCTATCAGCAAAAAAAAGGCCTCTTCCCCTGGCCCCTGTCACCTCGATGGGGGGACGCTGGACACAGGGACAGCCAGGAGCAGGGACAGGGGCTCCTTGCTGTCTGGGGTACAACAGAGCACTGGGTCTCCGACCGGGGTCTCTCCTGCAGAAGGCCGTGGCGCAGCACCACGATGCCGTCAGGCCACTGATCTGTGCAGAATGACGGGGAAAAGTGGGCGGAATAGGTTAGATATGTTGCGATCACAACTAAATAGGTTTCCTGTAGATAATGTTTCTGGGCGTGTTCCTCTCCAGGTCCTTCTCATTCATGTGATACTTTTAAGGAAGTCGTGAATCTGGGTCTAACCGTGTATGGAGCCAGCATATCTCACTAGAAAGTGAGAATTCTCATCACTCCTCTTGAAGTTTACTTTTCCCTGAGATGACGAAACTAGACTCTCTTTGGATGATGGAAGGTGGCCTGTTCCTATAAACATGGGGGAAGAAGCATCACGGCAAGACACGATGAGACAGGCCATCTGGGTGTCCTGACAAGCCATTCTCTGCCAGTGAGTGACATCTCGGGCCCTTTGGTGTCCAAACTCATCTCGAGGAACACATGGCTGACCAGCCTTGATATCTACCTCTCAGGCTGGGCGTGGGTCCCTTCTGTCCTGCCACCGCAGACAAATTCATCGCTGAAGCTTAAAATGACCAAGAACCAGCAGTGAATTTTGTCCTTCGATACACCAAAAAGTCATTTTAAAGGCACATGTATGCTCATTAGGTGGTTTAAAACACTCCCAGGATGGTCTCGTGGATAATGGTTGCAGCTGGGACCTTGCCATGCTCTGCTCTTCCAAGGATCAAGGCACCTGCCGGCCGTCCCCCAGCTCAGCTCGCTGATATCCTGTGGGCGGTGGCAGGATGTGCCCTTGTGGGCTGACAGTGGCCAGTTGCACAAGGAAGGAGTGTAGGGGGGGAAGGGCAGGCCGGATCTGAGACGCCAGGCAGAGGGACACACCTGGCATTCTGGAGGTAAAGCTCGGGCAAGCCTGAGGCTCCTGACCCCACCACCTCGCGGGCCCCACAGGGCTTTGCCGGCTGGCAGGTTGCTGGTCCTCTGACTCTCACACGGCCCAGAGCAGCAGGCAACTGGGACCAGAGTTCCTCCCCACCAAACAGGACATGGGGCCCCAGGGTCTCCCGGCTCCCTTTCCATTCTGCTCGGCTGAGTTAGGCACTGTCTCAAGAGCGTGCACTCTGAGTCTGAGGCCTTCTTCCTCTCAGGACAGCTGACCGATCCTCAGAAACAGGAGCCATGGAGGCCTCTGGGTAGACCTTTCCATCCCGGAAGTGGGGGCAGGTGTGAGGGCTGACCCCGGGTGAGCATGGGCCCTGCTAAGGGGGATTCCTCTCTCCTGCTTAGCACCTGGGAGCAGGGTTTGTGTGTGTTCAGGTATGTGTATGCGTGTGTGTGCACACATATGTGAAAGTGTGGGTGTCTGTGTGCCTATGTACGTGTGTGTGCACGCGTGTTCATGTCACAGGAGGGCAGGAAGCTCGAGGTGGCTTTGCATTTTTCCTCTTTCTCCTCCCCATACTTCCCTCCCCTGTTCCTTCTGGAGAGAAGGTGACAATCGGGCAGGGAGAGAGGGAATGGAAGGCCAGAGCCAGGCCGGGGGCCCAGAAAGCTCTAGCCTCAGTAGCTGGCATTGATAGGCTCCTACCTGTGCCCGGCCACATAGTCCTCAAGGCCTTCAGGTAGGAGAAGGCCCAGAAGGGTGTCAACCGGGTCTCCGTGCCCTCACCTAGACTCAGGATCCAGCGCCAAGAACATACGTGAGTCACTCACAGACCCTGATCGCTTTCCAGGCGCCTTGCTCTGCTACCTGCCTCTGCACTCGGGCGGGTGGAGAGAGAGGCATGAAAGGAACCCAGCGTGGCTGGGGGAGCGCGTGCACATATGTGTGTGCATGTCTGTGAGCGTGCAAGTTCATCTGCGTGGCAGTGGGAGTCTGTGCGTGTGTATGTACGTGTGTGAAATGTGAGTTTGTATGCATGATGGGAAGAATGTGTGAGTGTGAGCATGGGAGTTGTATGCATGCTGGTGTGAGTGCATGAGTGTGGCCGCGTGCTGGGCACGAGTGTGCACGGGCGTGGGAGCCAATGTGCATGTCAGTGTAGAGACAGTTTCGAGCTGTAGAGAGTGCGTTCAGGAAACGCAGGGTCCCGGGTTGAAGAAGGGTCATGGGGAGGCGAAGAGCCCCTCCGTTAGGCGAGAGATTGAGGGAGGCCCCGTGACAGCAGGTCTTGCTGAGGAGGCGGGCGGCGCACCAGAATCCCACACTCTGCCAGGCCTCCGAGCCAATGACAGCCGTGTCCTCGTGGGCAGCATGGTGACCTGGGAGGCGGCTGCCCGCCACGGCATCCTGGCTTCCACGTGCCAGCAAAGCAGAGCCTGTTGCTCTGTCTCTCTGGACAGGTGTCACCTGCTCCCGGTGGCTGATGTAACTATTAAGATCATGGCTGTAAATGCCACCCCAGGGGCTGGCCATCACAGCGTCTCCACCTGGTCGGTTCCCTTCCTGCCCCTCTAGACAAGTTGTCACTGTGCCATCAATAACCCAGGGACAGACTGAAAATCTGCTCCCTGGAGACGCCGACGACTCCAGGGCCTGGGAGGGTGCCGTGAGTGGGGAGGGTTCCCTGGAGAAGGCTGCTTGGAGGATGACAGCGACTCATTGGGAGTGTTGGGCGCCCTGCTCTCTGCCCTTGCATGGCTCAGCAAAAGATGGGGTGCAGGTGCAGCTGGGAAGAACAGCCATCCTGGTCTCCAGCCATGCTGCTGGATCCTTGCCCTTCCACACCTCTGTCCCCAGAGCGGGGCTCTGCAGCATGCCTTCCCACTGTGCCTCTAGGAAGAAAGCTTGTGGCATTCTGGGAGACCTAGGTCCAGGAGCTAAAGTGTATTTGAACACACTGCAGATTGTTTTCAGGGTTGTTGTTGTTTTCCTGTTGGGGATGATAATTATGTTTTCAATGTGGAATTCAGCCCAGGGTTATGGCGAGCTTCCCCAGACCCTGCAAACCGAGGAGCCCAGCTTGGAGGGACGCATGAGCTTGATGCAGACTGCAGTTCTGATCTGCGGGATTCTCTGGTCAAAGAGGGGACAATGACGATCCAAGCAGTCTGAGAAAGACGTCAGCACATCCTCCTCTTAACTTTGTCCATGATGCATGTGTTGACGAGATGAGAATCTTTCTCCAAAGTAAGTCACCCTGTGTGCTCCATAAGCATGAGTGTCCTCGCTGGGCAGAGTCACTCATTCCTAAATGCCCATTTAAACCCAGCTGGAAAGCAGGGGACAGAAGTTTTTATCTAGAAGCAAATTTCAGGGTTCTCAGTAATTCCGTCAGGAATTACTGGAAACATGAGTTTCCAGCTAGAAGCATGAACCTCCACTACTCCTGGGGGAGGCTGTGTGGAGTCCTGGAAGGGACAGGGGTCTGGACCCTGACCTCTGACCTCAAACCCTGGAGTCTGGCTCTGAGTCTACGTTGCAGAACCCGGGGGGCACGGCTGCCTTGTCGGCCTGAGGTCCTCAAGATGTGAGGGATCACAGGCCCCTTTATGAATCTGATTAAAGCAAGCTGCCCTCCTCAGAGGAAATTCATATCCACGTAGAACATCGCGCATGAAACAGTGGTGACCGGGCCAGACCTGGCCGAGTTCTGCAGAACTTACGGAAGCCCTGGCCTGGGCGCTAAAGGGAACAGTCCGCTCACCCAGGGCGGGAAGGAGGGCGTGGATGGCACCTTCTCTGAGCCTCTTCTAGTCAGTCTCTCTCTCATTTCTGCTCTACTTCAAGCCAAACGAAACCACTGGGGCCCCGAGTGTGCTGGGGCAGGTGCGAGCCCTCGCACGCGCAGACACACGCATCACGCATGCACACACCCCACGTCCTAAACCGTGGGACCACGTGCGCCTGAAACGTACCCTCGGCTTGAGATGTAATCAGCCTAGTTTAGAGAGTGACAGCTTTATTGTTCAATAAACCAAGTTAATTGATTCCACTATCTTCACTAGTGGATAGGAGGTTTTCTATACGTGTCTGAGAAACAGGAGGACGCCGCGCTGACGGGGGAGAAGGGGTCCGGGAAGCGGGTCCAGCTGCCGTGTGCGTGGGGCAGAGGCCGTCCCCTTTGACTTTTTTCCTGCGAGTCTTCAGCTCTGGCAACTAAAGGGCAAAAAAGACATTTAAGGTAATCGCGTCAGAAGGGGACGTTTCACGGAGGCTCTTTAAAAATCCCTATATGGAGGAGAGGCTGACCGTCTCTCTCTGAGCCCCCCATCTTCTCCGTCTCCCCACCACGTACCCTTTGCAAACAGACAGGCTGCAGCCTCTGGGGTAGAGGCTGAGGTGCCCAGAGCACTGTGATGAGGCAGAGGACGGAGTGATTTAATTGTCTGGTTCCTTCTGTGCTGGAGAATATCAAACAGATGCGGAGGATAAGACAGGGAGCTCAATAATTAATTTTCATGTTCCTCACTAGTGGGGCTCCGGCAGGCCCTGTGCCGTGATTATAGGGAAAGGCTGGATTGTGAAGTTTCACTCATTAGCTACGTGGTGTATGAACATACCTGTGTTTTCAAAAGGCAGAGTGACAAGAATGGAAAATTCCAGCTATTAAAAATATCCCGGTGTCAGGGACTTTTGTGAGAGAACAAAAACTCTCTGATTCCCTCAGATAAATAATGAAACGCGTGGCTGTTGAGAGGTGAACGGTCAAAACTTCCCTGTTGACTAAAACACAAGGTTGACTTAAAAGATTTTCAGAAGTTGTTCAAGGAGCCGGGCAGCAGGCTGGGGTGTTTTGCCTTCTAATGAAACCGAGCGGCCTCGCCCGATTCCCGCCTCCGCTGCCTGCCAAGCCCACGGCTCTGCAGGCTGGATGCAGGACACAGAGCCTTCGCGAATCATCCGTCGGGGGATGCAGTCCCAGGCTCTGAGTTTACCCGAGGGTGGGTATTAAGATTTAATGGATTCCGAATTAACCGTGCGGTTCTCCATCCCAATCGGTGGACGATGGGCCTTCAGCAGCCTCGCAGGCCCGGGAAAGCCCGCTGGGGGCACAGCCACCCAGGCCGGGTCCTGGAGCCGGGCTGCGTTTTCTTCTTGGAATACTGATAAGCCCAAAGTACAGTTGTTCACAGGCTTAGGATTCAAACCTGGGTAACATAATTTTTAGCACAAATTGTTCAATCATTCAAACACACAAACATTTCAGGGTAATTTCTGCAAATCCCCATTGTGGTCTAATTTCTTATTAAGCAGAATAAAGCTGTTTGGCATTGCAATTAATCAGTTTGGGGCTCCACGGAGCATTTGCTGCAGGGAGCTTCCTTGTTTTTTTTTTTTTTTTTTTTTTTTTTAATTTTAAAGGAGTATTGGAGTAATGCTCCTTGGGTTTCTGGCCTGTGTGTCTTGCTTGCACCCAGAACTATGCACTCGGCCCGCCGCACACCCATGTGGGCAGGACGCTCCGCCAGGCCTGGCAAAGATCGTCTCAGAGAGCTTTGGTGCCACCATATTCTTTTGTGTACAGAAACCACTGCCAGGAAAATTACTAAATTTGCATGTTATTAAAAAAAGGCAGAGGTTGGGGTGCCTGGGTGGCACAGCGGTTAAGCGTCTGCCTTCGGCTCAGGGCGTGATCCTGGCGTTCTGGGATCAAGCCCCACATCAGGCTCCTCTGCTATGAGCCTGCTTCTTCCTCTCCCACTCCCCCTGCTTGTGTTCCCTCTCTCGCTGGCTGTCTCTATCTCTGTCAAATAAATAAGTAAATAAAATCTTTAAAAAAAAAAAAGGCAGAGGTTAAAACTTTGTATCAATGATAGAATTACCCAGTGCCTAGATATTACAGTATTGTTTGTGCATGTCTTTTTTCACTTTGTAAATCTTTCCTCCAAAAAAAAGGCCCTCATGAAAGTTGCGGGGGGCATACCTGAGAAAGGGCCGGGGGCCAGAGGAGTGCCTGAGCCTGGCACTCCTGCGTCTAAGAGCTTGGCACGAACAATGGTCATTCACCAGGAGCCCTGCAGTTGTGAGAGGCGTGCCCTCGGACCCCTGAACGTTCTCAGGCAAATGTTACTCAAAGTCTAACAATTCCTTTCAAAGATTTGGATCTAATTTCTAGCTGTGACTGATCAATAGGCAATTTATGAATGACCGATATCATTCTCAGGGGCTTCGGCCGACAGCACTGGGTAAATACTCATTCACCAGTAATCACAGTTGCGAGAGACAGCACACAGTTAGTAATTTAAGAGGCAAAGCAAAGCATGTGTTTTTATTTAACAAGAAAGATCTCAGGGCAGAGAGGGTTATTATTTTAGAAGCAGAAATGACTGTCTTTTGAGCAGAATAAATGGGGGGTCATAATTCTTTAATCTGACCTAATTTTAACAAAGGAAAATGATCTGTTAAAACGTCCCAGAGATAATACAAATTAGACCAGGTCAACAGTAGGTCAAATAGATAGGGTGCTAGAACATCCTTTTTACTACTTGGTAGCATTTTATGCTAATTCGGTTCCCTCCTCTGTGATAAACAAAGCGAGTGGAAAGTAGCTAGCATCACACAGTGATGGGTCCCTGAGCTACAATTTAATACAAATCTAGTAATTCCATTGTACAACATATCTAGTTCGTTTAGGAACCACATATACTAAAGGCGTACAGGATTAGATTGCTCGCCCCACATGCAGGTACATTGCCTTTAAAGCTCCAAAAATAAATACGGTTTTAGTGGATAAGCCTTACATGGAATTGTGTGGGATCCACGTTTGAAAAGGCCTTGTGTTGTCGCGAGAAAAAGGTCCTAAACTCCGGAGTGCTGGAGGGATCTCGGGCACGGACTGCAGACCCCGCAGGTGCAGAGGGCACGGAGGCAGCGTTCACACCTAACAAGGGAGGATCTGGGGTCACTGCCATTCCAAATATTCTCCCCAGGACTCTGCAGGGAAGAAGGGAAGGGTGGAGGGGAGCTCTGCATCCCTCCTGACTCAGGGTGAGTGTCATAAAAGGCTCAGCCAGGAGAAGTAACTTCACTCCTTCCATGCTCCATCAACCCATTAGGAAAATTTCCTCTCCTCCGCACTGAAAATGAAACTCCATGCCCCGCAAAAGTTGAATTACCTATGTATGTGATTTCTTTCCTCCTGAGAGAGGGTTTTGTTCACCGCCATTCATCACAGGGTCAGACCGAAGGAAAGACGGTTGGGGGGTGGGAGAATTCACTGAGCCCATTAAAGCTATGGTGCCCCCACCGGCTTTGCTGGGATTAATCCACCAGCCTCAGCACCTCATTGACAGCCCTGGGGTGACTTGGGTCCTGGGGGAAGCAGAGTCCTTTGCGCATGTGACCGGTTAGTGTCTTTTGGTGGGGAGAGTTGGCTCCTTGGCTCTGAAGAAAAGGAAGATAAACTGGCGAAAGCCTCCAGATCGGAAAAAAAAAAAAAAAATGCATTCAGGCCTGGAACAGGCAGTAAAGATAAAATTGGTGGTGGTTTGAATCCCTAAAGGTGTGACATTCGGATCTGATTAAATTTGCCATCAGAGACCATATCTACATGCACAACTGCTTCCTCAATTTTGATGAAATTGACTCAATCCCATCCAAAGAAAACGGCCGATCCGCAGGCCTGATGAAAACTCCTGCAGACTCCCCGAAGCCCCTTGGGATCACCGAGTAGTCTTCTGCACACGGAAGGTACAGTATCTCTAATTCCACATTTTGGCAAAAGCGGTAATGATGTTTGCAGACTTACCGGTTCTCATCCTACCCAGACGTGGCTTTGTTCTACCCACCCGGTGAGAGTTCTTTCTGGATGTGAGGAGATCTTCTCCTTCACCCTACTTTCCACTCACTCTTCAAAAATTGCCCGAGATTAAGCGGCGTTCTTGTTGGGGAATCTTAACTGCGCCCTACGTGCTCCCTACTGTAAAAAGGTGCTATATGTGTCTTCTGCCCTCGGGAGTATGTGGTCTGGGTGGGGTGATGGGGCCAAGAGGCAGCTCCAGCATCGGGTGCCGAGGGCAGCTTCCGAGAATGGACTGAGAGATGCAGAGGGATGGCCAGGGTGCCCAGCTGGGTAGATGGACAAGCCTCTTAGACTAAGAACTGCTTAGGCCTTTATCAGGCACAGTAATCGGGTGCTTGCCCTGTGCTGGCCCTGCCCCAAGCACTGGGCAGTCCTAACCCACAGCCATGCAGAAGGTAAAGCTGCTGTTATTTACAGATGAGGAAACCGAGGCACAGAGAGGCCAGTGACTTTCTCCAGGTGGTGAGACAGACCGTATGGGTCCAAGCCAGCTGTCTGGTTCCAGATCCCACCCCCCGGCCACTGCTCCCTACTCAAGTAGCGGAAACAGCAATAGAGGGTATGAGAGGGGAGGCAGAGAGGCTCCCGAGAGAAAAGGTGAAGCATTAGAAGGAATGTAAGAAAAGGCTTCTCACCCTGGAGGTGGTTTTCTAGGGCAGCACGGGACATGACATACGCGTTCAGAGACATCGGGGTTCGAAGTTAGAGCGTGCAGAAGCTTGGACCTTACTTGCAGGCGATGGGGAGCCATTGAACATTTTCATCAGGGTGAAGAATTTGAGATGGTGTCTGAGGCCAGTTATCCTGGCTGCAGTGCAAACAGTAGGGATGAAGAGAGCCACGTGCAGTGTGACGTCAACAAAACGGTCCAGGAGAGGCTGAGGGTCCTGGCTGGGACTAGTGAGGGCACAGCTGAAGGCAGAGTTTCCATGGGCACGAGGCCAGGCCACAGGGGGAGCATGGAGGCACCTGGGGGGCAGATAGGATGGGAGGAGCCCACCTGGAAATGTGCCCCGTCACACTGGACAGGGGCTCCCTGGAATGACAAGCTGACCTGGAGTCCCGCTGATGCTGAGACGGGCCCTCCAAGGGAGCCTGTCCTATCCTACGTCTCCTCCTGGGAGACGCCGTCTGTGTGCTGCGTGTCTCGGAACAGATGCATTGTTGCTCCTTGGGGAAACCAGCAGGCGTTTGAGCTGCTATCTTTTCATTTATCCCACTGGACTCGGAAAAGATCTTTTAAGGGTGGTATAACTTGGCCTGTTCTCATCGGCATTATTTCTTTATTTCATTAAAACTCATGAATTCCACTTAAGAATTCCATGAAATCTTTCACTAAAATTATCCATAATTTTAATCACAAAATATTATTTTGTAACTTTAACTTCTGAGAGAAGGGGGGGAGCATATAACATCATTTTTTTTCACGTGTTCCCAGGATAATTGCACTGGGTTTTCATTAGTTTACTAACCAGGAAAATCTTTGTCAGATTTCCCTCCTTACCACCCTGCCTGTGGGACCTCTGTCTAAAAATTCCCATTAGTTTTCATGGTTTTATAGCTTTTTGTCTAGATGGTCACCTGGTTACTTAGCTATAAAACTACATGGGAAAGTATGAAACAGACCCCCAAGTAGAGCTCGTATGTAATGTATTATTCATCCCACCGACGCAACAGTGAGTTTGCAGGAGCCTTTGTGCTGAGTGTCTCCGGCAAAGTGTTGCTTAGCGATGCATTCGGTTGCAATGTGGACAACACGAAATACACACCGAATGCTGTTTTTCAATATTTCTTTTTGGCTAAATGAAGAAATAAAGACAAGATGATGAAGCCAGATGTCCCCAACTGGAGAGCTCTCGAGTGAGCTTCCAGCATCCCATCCTGGGAAAGGACAAAGCAATCAGCTGATGTTTTGAGAAGGAGCTGACATCACGTTCTTTTGCTTCTGCCAGCAAAGCCCAGGGTTCTCTCTGCATTGTCTAATTCAGTGGCATGTTCGCAGAATTAAGAAAGATGCTCGAGGTCTGAGGGAATCCAGAAGTCTTCAGCGGGTACCTGTCTAGTGCCAGGACTTTGCAAGATTCTAGGAGCTAAGTGAGGGACGAGGTGACGCAGGGGGTCCCATTCCTGAGGGCCCACAGCGGGGGTGGGTTGGAAGGAAAACGGGTACAACAGGGATTGGATTTGTCCCCTGGGGTGCCGCATTAGGTTTTGGGAACCCGGCAGGGGGGCAAGCTGATTCTCCAGTGCCCCTGGGACGTGGGGGAGTGAGAAACCCACCCTCCCCGGGGTCCCACAGCCTACAAGAGTGCTTTTCTAGATGAGAAGCACCGGCCAGGCAGCAGCAGGGTAGGAATTCAGAGGCACAAAGGCTGTGCTTCGGGGAAATATGGGCATCCTTCAGGTCCACTTTTGCCTGAAGAAAGGAATGGATGGATTGAGCGAATAGCATTTCTGCTCTAGTCCCCTGTCCCCCTTCTCTCCCGTACCAGGTGGCTTCGCCTTGAAGGCCCTCTTGCCTTCAGAAATAATCTTCAGAAGTTTGCTTTAATGGGAGGATTTTTTAAAAGGCAACTCGCACATTTTCTTCCACTGACACTCTAGGGAAAATGGTGTCTGCCTGGCCACCTGTTGGAATGCAGCCCAGAAAGACGGCTGAGGGTCGATATCAAATCAATAGTGTCACACACGGTGATGCATGGGAAGGGGCTGCATCTCTCGCCTGAAAATCCATTTTGACAGAAGGGCAACATGGAGTCATTTATGACACTGAGATGATGGGCCAGCTGGTTAGTGAGTCTGCTTGCAGCCTGCCTTCCTACTTGACACGGAGGGAGCAGCCCGGGTGGACCCTTAGTGAGAAAGCAGTGGGATGTGCGCTGAGAACCGCATGCTCCAGCCGCATTAACACATCAACAGCAGGGTTGGCCACTTGCAGGTAGGAATTCCTGCGTGCTCAGGCCCCCGTGAGGAGCTCAATTCCTGGTCCACCTGTGACTTTGTTCTTCTCCTGGAGGCATCTGTGATGGTCTCCACCACTGAACCCTGCTGGCTCCTCCTGTGATCTGTCCGATCGATACAGGAAGGCCGGTCACAGTCTGGTTCTCTGTCCAAGTCCCCAGAAACTAACTATCGGAGTTAGCTCACAAGTGTAGTTCAAAAACTCTACTTAATGATACACCCAACGGGAGTAGCTTCATAAATGCCTGCAACCTGGAAGGTATGTACTTCTCAATACAAAATGGGTACAAAGGCATCATTTACTCTGGATTGGCCACCTAGCAAGGGTCCCGGGATCTCTTGGCTGCATTTGCGTGAATGTGATGATAGTACACCGTGGTTTTGTGTTTTCCCCTATAGATTTGCTAGTTTTATCCCAAAACACCCCATGCAGCCCTCCTACGCTACCTGGGAACAGCCAAGGGTTGGCATCATGGTTTCTTCTCGAAGCCCTCTGAGGGCTGAGACCAAGACCACGGTTCTCCATAAATATTAGCTGAATGAAGGATGACACAGTTCTGTTGTGGTTGAATAATAGTTGAGTAAGTCTGTAAGTCTTGAAGTTTAGAAAGCACCTTGGAAATATCTCACTTCATCTTGTCACAAAACCTATGCGGCTAGTATTCTTTGAATATTTGACCCAGAGAGGTTAAGTGACTTGTCCAAAGCCACACAGCAAGCAATATTGTCAGAACACAGGGATTTCTTGTGATTCTCTGGGTCACAGAGCACTACCTGTCTCCTGCTCCTGCCCAAATAGTTTTACTCTTAGAAACTCAAAGCTCCATGTGGCATTTAAGTTCTAGAATTCATTTCTTGATGAGAGTTATTTCCAAATTATAAAGTTTGTATATAAATAATTTACACGGTGGATTTGGGTTCCTAAAATCCAAGTACGGAGTTCTATATTCCTGCTGATTATTCACAATCCACCAAGTCCCCTCCATGGTGTGCAGGCAGTGCTGAGAGCAGCGTCAGGTGACCTCCATCCTGCGCCTGGAGGTGCGTGCATGGAGGTGGCACGCTGCCTCGCCGTCTCTTGGCTCCGGGGATCTTCAGGCTGACCACTGATCTGCCTGCGGAGCCAAATTCAGGATGAGCCAGGCTAATGAAATAGAATCTTCTGATCACACAGTCTCTGTGGCGTCTAATTCAGGTGGATAGCTTATAGAGATGCAATATGCCTGAGGCTGACCCTGCCCCAGACCTCTCCATGTGTCAGCTCATGCGCATGCAACACTTCCGAAGTTTGCATGGCGTCCTGACATTTTATTGCCTGCACCTGTGCAAGGCCAAACAAGGTGTAGATCTCAGGCCCCTGAGGGACACCAGCCATCTCCTTGGGTGTCTTCTCTTCCTCCCAGACACTGGTGTTCTGCAGCCTACACGACTGTACCCAGCTCTGCTCCCACCCCTGTAGGAGCCAACGGGATGAACCAGAAGACTTGCTGGCAGACCTCCCTTCCAGCGTGCCTGTGCCTTGGTGGCCCTGTCTAGCGCAGTTGGAAGACACCTGCTCACCCCAGCTGACACTCTGTGTTAGGGAGCTCTGCTAACGTGAAGTGGAGACACTGCTGACACTTACGAAGGAGAAAGCCGAGCAGGAGATGCGCAGACGCAGCCCCTTCCTCCTCCTTTCAGCTTTGCGGGTTCCGGATTTGGGGTTCCAGCGGCAGAGGTGCTTTTCCTTACGTCGCAGTTGAGGACCTGAGACAGACTCTGGCTCTTCTCATTTCAGTGCTAAAGGCTCAGTGAAGCAGCAGCTGCTCCTGTCACGGTGAACAATGTATAATAATGGCTCTTCACACACAGAGAGAGCTTTTATTTCCAGAGCATTTAAGAAACATTAACTAATTAACAGTTTCTTGAAGGCTCTGGGTCTCTGTATCTCTATGGAAACTCCTTGTACATGGAATGGTTTTCTTCAATAGTGGAGAAAGGGAGCATCCTTAGTACCATCATGTGTTGGGTCAATAAAATTAAATTAATGTGCATTTGAAATTACAAAATCTGAGCGACAGGAAGCCAGTTTTCTTTTTCTTTTTTTTTTTTTAAGACAAACTTACTGGATTAATGAAGGAAACCTAAGTAAGCAGTCAATACAGTGCGTAGTGGGGCAAGAAAAGGTAGAGAGCCCCCGAAGAGTCCCTCTTAGAATTGCAATAGCGAAATCAAAATCTCCTTCTTTTCTTTCTTTCTTTTTTTTTTTTTTTTTTTACAGATATGGTAGACTCTGGAATTACAGCAGCAAGTTGCAAATGTTGTCTTCTGTTCAAACACATTCGAAACAAAATCCATGGAGCCAAACATTTCCAGATTAAAAAAAGATAATGAAAATGTTTGTTGACAGTTTTCAAGTCCTCTGATTTCCCCCCTTCCCGCCTACCCAGTACACATTGCATGAGGGGGCTTCGAGGAGCAGAATGCTTCCTCTCTTCTACTTTTGTTTTGACGAAAAGGCCTCACTAACCCCCAAACTATCTCAAAAAAAAAAAAAAAGTTTTCATACCTTACTGTTTTGATAAAGTGAATTCCACCTCTGTGACACAGGTAACAAGAGGTCTTAGCGGAAGTTGCAGGGAAAGGGCCCCATGTTGGGCTCTTACTGAGTCAGAAACTATTTCACTGGTGATAGGTCTTCTTGCAGGGAAGGGGACGATCCTGAAGCGGCAACACCAGGCTGGCTGTCGGGCCTGCCAGTGAAGATGCTGAGCTTCCTGCGGGACGTGCCTCCAGCCCCATCGGGGCTTGACCAGGGAAACGGCTCTGCTGGTCCAGTGATGCTGGCGGGTGAGGCCAGCATGCTGTCACTCACTCCACCCAGCAGAGTTTGCATTTCCAGCCCCCCAACAGCAACCATGAGTGGGTGAGCTAAATTGCAGTGGACATTTCTGAATCCGCGTCACCACCTTCCAGTGCCCCAGAGAGCAGAGAGTGACTTGCTAATGGAAAGAGGCATGGCAAAATCCATCACTTGCTTTAACTTCTTCATTCACCTCTTCACCTTAAAAGCACTCAGAATGTGTTCTGCAAGCCTGGGGACCTTGCAATGGCCGCAGAGAATGTTCATGGCTGGAAATGACCACCTCATCAGGACTGAGGCCCCAAGTCACCCTAGACGCTGGTGGACTTTAAAACCAGGGGACGGAAGGGGCTGTATCTTCAGTGATGAAGTTCAATGTAATGTTATCACAAAGTCAACAGAAAAGCTACATAAGGATCCAGACTATATTCCTTCTCCTTGTGCCTATAGTCTCATGGGAAAAAGTAGATGAGACAGAGCTGTAAGTAAGTTGGAAAAAAAACCAAGTGCCTGGATTCCAGCTTCCATTATGGCGAGTACTAATCATGTGACCTTGGGTAAGTCCTGGAACATTCTAAACAAAATTGTCTCATTTATTAAATATGAAATAAATAAAACAGTGAAATGAGGTCTTAGCTAGTGTAATAAAGCAAGAAAAATAATTAAAAGGCATATGGATTGGAAAAAAGGAAATAAAAACATCCTTATTTTAAGACAACGTGATCATCTATGTAGAAAACTCTGTAAAATCTATAGAAAAACAGCTTTTAAAACTAATCAGTAAGTTTAGCGAGTTCACAGGATTCAAGGTTAATGCTTAAAAGTTAATTATATTTCTGGGATGCCTGGATGGCTCAGTCGGTTAAACGTCTGACTTTTGGTTCTGGCTCAGGTCGTGATCTCATGGATCATGAGATCCAGCCCTGAATTGGGCTTCATGCTCAGTGGGGAGTCTGCTTGAAGATTCTCTCCTTCTGCCCCTCCCCTCTTTCTCTCAAATAAATAAACAAATCTTTTTAAAAATTATATTTCTATATACTAGCAATCAATCATTGGAAACCAATATTAAAAAAATGTTTATGGGGGCGCCTGGGTGGCACAGCGGTTAAGCGTCTGCCTTCGGCTCGGGGCGTGATCCTGGCGTTCTGGGATCGAGCCCCACATCAGGCTCTTCCGCTATGAGCCTGCTTCTTCCTCTCCCACTCCCCCTGCTTGTGTTCCCTCTCTCGCTGGCTGTCTCTATCTCTGTCGAATAAATAAATAAAATCTTAAAAAAAATAAAAAATAAAAAAATAAAAAAATGTTTACGATAAGCTCCAAAAAGTGAAATATTCAGGTATGAATTTAACAAAACATGTAGAGGTTCTGGTATCCCAAACTACAAAACACTGATGAACGAAATTAATGACGACCTAAATAAGTGGACAGACGCACTGTATTCATGGTGGGAAGACTCAAGATGGTATGTGAATGTTCCATAAACTGAGCTGTAGACTTAGTACACTTCCAAGAACACCCCAATAAGATCTTCGGTAGATATTGTCAATATGATTATAAAATGTACAAGGAGAGATGAAGGGACTAGAGAAGCCAAAACAATTTTGAAAAAGAAGAAATAAAATGAAAGGGCTCGCAATGCCTGATTTTAAGACTTGATATGAAGCTATGGTCCTCAAAAAAGTGATACTCATGGAATCACACATATATTGATCAATGGACCTGAATAGAGAGTCCAGAAATAGAGCCACCAAAATATGGACAATTGATTTTTTAAAGACTTTATTGTCTTAAAACAGTTTTAGGTTTACAACAAAATTGAAAGGAGGTACAGAGGTTTCCTATGGGCTCCCTGCCCCCACACATGCATAGCCTTCCCCATTATCAGTTACTCATTAAAGTGGTACAGTTTTACCAAGGATGAATCTGTAATGATACATTATAATCACCCAAGTCCATAGTTTGCCTTAGGATTCATTTTCAGTGTCATATATTCTATGGGTTTGGACAAATATATAGTGACATATACTCATCATTATAATACATTATAACTTTATAATACATTATAACATCATGCTTTCACTGTCTTAAAAACCCTCTGTGCTCTACCTATTATTCATCCCTTCCTCTCTTCAAATTCTTGGTAACCATTGATGTTTCTATTGTCTCTCTTTCCAGAATGTCATACAGTTGGAATCATACAAGAAGTTATTTTTTCAGATAGACTTCTTTCACTTAGTAATACACATTTAAGTTTCCTTCATGTCTTTTCGTGGCTTGACAGTTCATTTTTTTTTTTTTTGATCGTTCATCTATTTTTAGCACTGAATAATCTTCCATTGTCTGGAGGTACCACAGTTTAGATATCCATTCACCTACTGAAGGACAGCTTGGCTGCTTTCAAGTTTGGACAATTTTGAATAAAGCACAATAAACATCCATGTGCAGTCTTTTGCATGATTTAAGTTTTCAACTCCTTTGGGTAAATACCTAGGAGTGTGATTGCTGAATTACATGGTAAAAATATCTATATTTCACTAGGAAACCCCCACGCTGTCTTCTAGAGTGGCTATACCAGTTCGTGTTGCCAGCAGCCACGGTTGGGAGTTCCTGTTGCTTCTTATCCTCATCAACATTTGGAGCGGTTAGTGTTCTGCATTTTGACCATTCTCACAGGCGTGCAGTGATAGTCCAGTGTTGTTTTAATTTTCGTTTCCCTGATGACAAATGATGTGGAGCATATTTTCCTGTTCTTATTTGTCATTTGTCTGTCTTCTCTGGTGAGGTATCTGTTATGGGCTTTTCCCCATTTTTGAATTAGGTTGTTTTCTTATTGCTCGGTTTTAAGAATTATTTGTATATTTTGGGTAGCTTCTTTATTAGATGTGTCTTTGGCAAATATCTTCTCCCAGTCTATAGCTTGTCTTCTTATTCTTTTGACATTGTCTTTCACAGAGCAGAAGCTTTTAGCTTTAGAGAAGTCCAGCTCAGCTTATCAATTATTTCTTTCATGGAATGTGTCTTTGGTGTTGTATCTAAAAAGGCATCACCATGCCCAAGGTCATCTGGGTTTTCTCCTGTGTTTTATTCTAAGATATTTATGGTTTTACATTTTACATTTAGGCCTGTGATCCATTTTGAGTTAATTTTTGTGAAGGGCATAAAGTCTGTGTCTACATTCTTTTTTTTTTTTTTTCCCTTCAGGTGGTTGTCCAGCAGCATCTGTTGAAAAGACTTTCTCTATTGTATTGCCTTTTGTCCTTTGTCAAAGATCAGTTGACTATATTTGTGTGGGCCTGTTTTGGGCTCTCTGTTTGTTCCATTGATCTATTTGTCTATTCTTTCACCAATACCACACTGTCTTGATTACCATAGATTTACAGTAAGTCTTAAAGTAGAGTAGTGTCAGTTCTCCAACTGTGTTCTTCTTCAATATTGTGTTGGCCATTCTGGATCTTTTGCTTCACCCTATACACTTTAGAATCAGTTCATCAATATTTGTAAACTAACTTGCTGTGATTTTCATTGGGATTGTATTAAATCTTTACATCAAGTTGGAAAGAACTGATATCTTGACAATATTGAGTCTTTCTACCCATGAATATGGAATATATATCCATTTATTTATCTCTTCTTTGATTTAATTCATCGGAGTTTTGTTGTTTCACTTACGTTGTTCTTGTACATGTTTTGTTAGATTTATACTTAAGTATTTTAATTTTGGGGTGCCAATGTAAATGATATTGTTTTTAATTTCAAATTCTACTTGTGCATTGATAATATTTGGAAGAGCAATTGCTTTTTTGTGTTAACCTTATATCCAGTAGTTTTTCTCTAATTGCTTGTTAGTTCCATATTAAATCAGTTCTTTCAGATTTTTTACATAGATGACTCTGCCATTTGCAAACTGAGATCCAAAGATCGTGTTTCTTTCTTTCTTTCTTTCTTTCTTTCTTTCTTTCTTTCTTTCTTTCTTTCTTTCTTTCTTTCTTTCTTTCTTTCCTTCCTTCCTTCCTTCCTTCCTTCCTTCCTTCTTTCTTTCTTTCTTTCCTTTCTCTTTCTTTCTTTTTCCTCTTTTGACCTTCCTTCTTTCCTTCCTTCTTTCCTTCCTTCCTTCATCTTCTTTCTTTCTTTCTTTCTTTCTTTCTTTCTTTCTTTCTTTCTTTCTTCTTTCTTTCTTTCTTTCTTTCTTTCTTTCTTTCTTTCTTTCTTTCTTCCATCTGTGTACATTCCTTATCTTACTGATTGCATTAGCAAAGACATCTAGTTTGGTGTTGAAAAGGAGTGGTGAGGGGCATCTGGGTGGCTTAGTCAGTTAAGCGCCCGACTCTCTTGATTTCAGCTCAGGTCATGCTCTCAGGGTCGTGAGGTCAAGCCCCGCGTTGGGCTCCATGCTCAATGAGGAGCATGCTTGAGTATTTTCTCTCTCCCTCTGCCCCTCTCCCTATTCTCTCTTTAAAAAAAATAATAAATCTTAAAAAAATAACAAAAAAGAATGGAGAGACGGTACATCCTTCCCTTGTACTTGACCTTAGTGGGAAAGCTTCGAGTTTCTCACCATTAAGTATTATGTTAGCTCTAGGGTTTTGTTGATAGTCTTTATCAAATTGAGAACGTTTTCCTGTATTCCTAGTTTACTAGAATTTTTATATGAATAGGTATTGAATTTTGGCAAATGCTTGTTCTTCATCTATTGATAAGACCACGTGACTTTTCTTCTTTGGTCTGCTGATGTGCTGGGTTACATTGATTTTGATTGTTGAACCAGCCTTGCACACCTGGAATGAGTCCCACCCAGCTGTGGTGTGTAATTTTTTATATACTTTTTTGAATGTGATTTGTCAGTATTTTGTTGAGAATTTTTTCATCTATATTCATGACACAGATTGGTCTGTAGTTGTTGTTTTTTGTTTTTCCTTATAATATCTTTGTCCGGTTTGGGCATTAAGATAATGCTGGCCTCACAGAATGAGTTAGAAAATATTCCCTCTGCTTCTATCCTCTGGAAGAGATTGTAGAGAATTGGTATAATTTCTTCCTTAACTATTTCATAGAATTCACCAGTGAACCCATCTGGGAAGTCAATTGATTTTTGACCAAGGTACAATGGCAATTCAATGAAAAAAAAAGGATAGTATTTCCATAGCTGTACATTCATATGCAAAAATATTAATTTCAACACATATCCTATACATTATACAAAAGCTAACTCAGGATAGATCCAGCTCTAAATATAAAGCATAAAACCATAAAGCTTTTAGAATAAAATATTGGGAAAATATTCATGACTTTAGGTTAGGCAAGGAATTTTCAGATATGACTCAAAAAAGAGAATTAAATGACAAGCTACAGGCAGGGAAAAATACTTGCAAATTACATATCTGAAAAAGGAGTTGTATGAGAATATATAAAGAATGTTCAAAGCTTAATGGCGAGCAAACAAGCAATCCAATTTTTTAAAAAGGGAACACGATTTGAAAAGATACTTCACCAAGGAAGATAGACAAATGACAAAGGAGCCCATGAAAAGATGCTTGAGCTACTAGCCAACAGAAAAATGCAAATAAAATGTGCAATACCTATTAGAATGGCAGAAACAAATGACCAAAACCATACAAAGACTTTGACAATGCCAAGTGCTGGTGTGAGACAGGGCAACCAGCACCCCCATACATCGCTGGTGTAAATGCATGACATCCAGCCCCTCTGGAAAGGTCTGACAGTTTCTGATCAACATGTCCTTACCATATGACCCAGCGATCCCAGTCTTGATGTTTATGCAAGAGAAAGGAAAACATGGGGCCCCTGGGTGGTGCAGTTGTTAAGCATCTGCCTTTGGCTCAGGGCATGATCCCGGCGGTATGGGATCGAGCCCCACATCAGGCTCCTCCACTAGGAGCCTGCTTCTTCCTCTCCCACTCCCCCTGCTTGTGTTCCCTCTCTCGCTGGCTGTCTCTCTCTGTCGAATAAATAAATAAAATCTTTAAAAAAAAAAGAGAGCGAGAAAAAGGAAAACATACGTTCACATGTAAACCCATATGTGAATATGTGCAGTGGTTTTATTCCTGATCATTGGAAACTGGATCTAACACAAAGATCTTTCAATGGACGAACAGTCGAAGGCACGCTGGGGCGTCCACCCATGGAATGCTACTCAGCAATAAAAAGCCATCAACTTTGGATGCATCCAACGTGGGTGAACCTCAAAGGCATCGTGCCGGCCCAAGGAGGTACCCCTCTAAAGGTTGATACTGTGTGACTCCACTGATATGACGTTCTCACGAAAGCTAGAACATGTGGATAGAGACCATATCGATGGGCTTTTGGAGGATTTGACTGCAATGGGACAACACAAGCGGGGTTTGGGGGCTGATGGATTTTTGTGCATCCTGATTGTGGTGGTGGTTACGTTAACCTGCATATATGTTAAAACTCATGAAGTCATACACTAACGCCCCACCGTTTACTTTGCTGTATGTTAATTTAAGTATTTTTAAAATTAAAATAAATAATGATTATATGCTTGAAATGTCTTATTCATGGATTTATTAGTATTTTAAAGCCCCAATAAAGGGAAAAGGTTGGTATAAAATTAAGCATCTCTGTAAGTCCCAATATTTAAGGTGCTGGAGAAACTGTTCCGAATCTGAGCCCCCAGCTTCAATATAAGTAGGACCACGATTTCTTCTAACTCGGACCGTGTCTTGTGTAGTTCGATGCACCAGAAGCAGAGATGCCCACAAGCTGACCTTCCCGTTTGGACTCTTATTCACTTTAGAGGAACATTCTATGGGCTGGACTGTGTCCCCGAAAATTCGTATGTTAAATTCTTAACCCTTAGTGCCCCAGAATGTGACTGTATTTCGTCTTAAAATGGTAACAAAGTTACAATGAGGTCATTGGCGTGGGTCCTCATCCAGTATGACGGAGGTCCTCATAAGAAGTGTGGACCCAGAGATGTACATGGGGAGGACCGTGTGAAGACACAGCCAGAGGATGGCCGTCCACCAGCCCAGCACAGAGGCCTCAGACCCTGCTGATACCTTGATCCTGGGCTCATAGCCATGAGGACTGCGTTGTTTGAGCTGCTCAGTCTGTGGGATTTTGTTGCAGCAACGGATCATTCCAGGTGGCCAGGTGAGTGACGCTCCTGTTCCCCCCCACAGTCCCACGCCTCATGCAAGGCACGAACGGGTTAATTAAAACATCGATTGTAAAATCAGATCAGGCTTCCCCTGTCTGCTTAAAAGTTGCATCTCTAGATTTTACATGAATTTTTAATTTTAGGTGACTAGAAGTGACAGTGGAGCAGATCATTTGTGTAATTACAGCAACAATCAGCAAGGAAGGAGCGCCTCTCAAAAGATCGGAAAACGCGAACTGGATTTGGTGGCAAAGGAGGCTGGCGGCAGAGTCACGGAGCCCCTGAGCCCCTGGGTCTTTGGGAGACCTGCCGCCTTGCAGACCAGGAGGGCGTTGGCTTCCCCTGTTTGAAGGAGAGGGTGCTATTCATTCTCGGGGACAGGCGGCCTTTGCTTCAGAAACATGTTGTGCTGGGATTAGAAAAAGAGAAGGAAAGCGCCAGCACACAGGTATCAGATAACCAGAACTCAGACGGTGCACGAAGCCCACTTGCAGCCATTGTTCACTCCTCCGAGCTTCCTGTTCAAAGTGACTGTGTTCCCTGCAGCCCGAGCTGCTCCGTTTGGCTGTCCCCGCACAGATATGATATCCAGGCATTCTGGTGACTATCAGCAGAGTAATTACGCTGCAATGTGTCCGTGCGGCAGAAGCCAGGATAAAAAGCTCTATGGTGACTCAGTCTGGAAAAGGCAGGAGTGGAAATGTTCCATTTCTACAGCGGAAGGTAGTCTGATGACAGAGAAGCCACAAAGCTAGAGGGGGTGAGGCAGCAGATAAACTGGCGGGGGGTGGGGAGGGGGCACAGTCCGAAGGCAGGATTCTCCTTACTTCCCCAAACCTCGAGTGTAGACCTGCCTCCCATTCAAACCACTGCAGAGAAAGGGAAGAAATAATCTGCTGGGGGTTTGAACACAGAGATAACGCCACTGTCAGATACTGATTCCCGGAAAACCGATTCCTGTTAAACACCTAGTTCAAGTTTAAGAGCAAATGTAATGCCTTTATTGCTTATGGGAAGATCACAGCTAATTAGCCTTAGTTAAATAAAGCATAGTCCTTGAAAATTAGAGACAGATTCCTTTGCCCTCTGAACAGTTGCCCCCTGCACACACTGTGAATATTAACCTCCTGTGGCCCCTGAATTGTGCCTCCATGCTGTCATCCGAGAGAACCGGGGAGCAAGCAGCCCCCAAGCTCTACTTAAAACAATGATTTTTTTTTTTTTTGGAAGGAAAAATAATTCAACAGGTGGAAATAACTAGTGGTTTCCTTTGCCAGGTTTTGATGACCGTAACCTAAATTCAGTTTCAGATGGGAAGGCTTGGGAATCGTTAATTCCGATCTTCTTGCATGTTCTGAATGCTGTGACTAAGACTGCCACTGCCATTTTCAAGGACCCAGATGATTGATTTGGGAACGTGGCCAGGATATCAAGTTTGTTATGGAGACGAGCCCCACAGGCAAGGAGGACTGCTGGGAACGGCGGATCTTCCATTTATGAAGGATCGTCCTGAGAACAAAGGAAAGTTTCCCACCTATGCCAAGTGCCTGGAGATTTTCTTTCTTATGATTGCATTTAGTTCAAATCTTTCCCTCTGATTTCCCCGATTTACTACATCTCGAAGGGAAAAGAGAAACACCTTGATGGCCTCTAGAAATAGATGCTCTGCTTGAGAAGTCAAGGAGACAATGGCAAGCAATCGAAGGCACCCGAAGTAATGTCCCTCGAACTAAAAGCTCCCTGCCTGGCCCTGGAGCTCGTTGGCTTATTCAAGTCCCATTTCCCCTTTGCAAAGAGCCCCTCAGGGAATGACTCTTCTGCATTAAATATTCATTTAAATTGCACATATTTTGGTAATAAGGAGAAATCTGGTATCAAAGTTCTAGACTTGCTCATTCGTGTCCCATGGAGACACCCAGGCATAGTGCTGTCTAGACGGCATCTGCACACGCAGGAGTTGACCTGCACCTGCTCCCTGGACAGCCATTTCCAGGCAGAATGGCTCATGCAAAAAAGAGCCTTTCCCCGTGGACTCCCAAAGGAAAGGACTCCTGGTGGACGACACATGGTCAAGTCAAAAGAGGAAAAATACCCCAGATCGCAATTCCTACCAGACCAGCAGCCCAAATGCAAGTTCATTGTGTGCAAGTGAACTTTGGCTCCTTAGCTCTTCTGCCAGGAGTTCAAAAGACCACGAGAGGAAAGCAGCAGTCAAGTCTAGGTCCTGCTCGGGGCAGGGGAAGCACCATTTGCTGATTCACCGGCAACTTCAGCTGTCTGTCGCTGACTTGTTGATTCTGAGACGTTCTCTTAGGAAGGGAGACAAAACATTTCACACAAAGTAGACAAAATGAGGGTTTAAGTGTTAGAGCAGAGAGGGAGACAATGTTGGGTGTGAGATACTATGACACAGGGGTGGGGGACAGAAATCAAGGTGTCATAGGACCAACTATAAGGTTAAAGTATTAGAAAGGAAAACGGGATTCTCAGTTAATTATGTTCAGTCCATAGCCATTCATAAGGTGAGTGAAGGGATTGCTCTTTTGATAAGGGAGTTTTTAAAGGGCTCTTCTGGAATGAGAGATGCTGACAGATTGAAGGATGGCAAACCCCAGTCTCTAAGAAGGGGACTAGGGGAATAGCCTGCACGGAGACAGCATGTCTGACCCTGGTGTAGGCAAAATCCTAGAGACATTAATAAGAGATGAGATCACGAAACATCTGGAGAAATAAACTAGTCAGGACTGCTCGTGAGGGCAGGGGCTGTCCAGGAAATGCGAGGGAGTCCAGGCCAGGAGATGCTGTGGAAGGCAGAGCCCCGGGGGCCCAGCCTTGTTCTAATCAGCTCCAGTCACCGACGCCCTGACACCTCTCCGGAGCGAGACACAGGACGGGCCAGGTGAGTGAGACCACCTCATAGGGTCAAAGAGTGTGTCTGAAGGCAGTTTGCTGGTGATGCCAGGAAGCCCGGTACTCACATGCGCTTCCCCAGAAGGGCTGAGGAGGGGACACCGGGCTCAGCCCCATGCTTGGGGCCACTGCCCTGCAGAAAGATCCAGGCTCTAATAAAACATGTGGAACACTTGCTGGGAAGAGTCGGGGCTCTTCTCCTTTCGGGTGACAGACATCTGAGTCAAATAACTTTTGTGAAACATGAACTTCTTAGCTCACGTGGCAGAAAAAGAAACCGGGAGATTGGACAAACTGTGGGAAACCAGCGGCCGCATGATGGGGAGAAGGGACAAGAGAGAACAGGGTTCCTCTGCTTCCCCCTCCCTCTCTCTCCGCTCTCTCTCTCTCCCCACGCATCTGTTTTTCATCTCTTTTTTGGCTTCTATTTGGCTTGATCTTGCAGACAGACAGACTGACGGACTCCACACAACAGGAGAGCTAGCCAAGAACAGCCTTGAATTCACAGCCTCAGAGCTCAGGAGAGACGTTTTTCCCGGAATGAACGTGCATCAGCTGCACGGGGGATCTGCACGGTCCCATCTGGTCACATGCCCGCTGCTTAGACCAACTGTTTTACCCAGAGGTTGGGTCCATAGTCGGTGGTCCCGAGAGAGACACATGGTTGAGGCGGGACCAACCCGTCGAGTGAGGGGGCGGGCTGAACGTCGAGCTGACCCGAAACAGTGCAGAGAGCAGCGATGTCTCTTTCTACCGGTTCTGGAGGCGTATCAACGTTTTGAAAGTGGTTTCGAGCCTTGAATGCTCCACTTTTCCCTGTTCATTACTCTCAGTATGAAACAAATCCTTGCTGTATGAACTTAGACTTAGTTTGCTTGGATATTGGCTAAAGGGAAATTCAGTGCAGTATCTTCCCTATTATTTTGAGTCACAGAGACATCGCATATGAATGTGAAGCCCTTCGGAGCTCCTGCGGTCCTGAGCACCAGCGCTGGACTGATGTGGGCATCATCCTAGTTTCATGTTGAGACTGCACAGAAAGTAAGCTCGTCTACACACGTGGGGGCCCAGAGCCTCGGCAGCCTGAGCTCATTGCCCACGGCGCCACCAGCTTTCACGACTACCATAGCCAGATGTTCTGAGCTAAGAATAGATGGGGACAGTCAGCAAGCAGAGGGTGTCAGTAAGGACTAAGAATGAAGGTCAGTAGGAAATTCAAGGCAGACGCATAGCTGACTCTTCTGGAGCCTTCCTGCTTGCATTCTTGCCACACTTCCCCCTCCAACTAATACACATTCTCTACCGTAAACTTTTCCCTTGATCCATATGATGTGATCCTGGATCACCACCATGATAAAGTTATTTATTACAACAGCCAGCCTCCTACCAAGCTTCGGTCTCTGCTGTTTCTGCTCTTCCCTTCCAGGCCTTTTTTATTGCTTTTCATCTCTTCCTTATTCATTAAATGCTCTTCCCTAAGTTTCTACAAAGCTGGTTCTTTGTCCTCATTTGGTTTTAGCTTGAAAGAAGAGAACCTCTGGGTCCTCCAAACAAAGCCCCCCCCCCCATTGAATTCCCTTTAAAGAATTTTGTCTTGTATATTCCTCTGTCTCTGCAAAGGAGACGGAAGAGGCGGGCCTCTGTGTCCTTCCTGCTCACAGTCAGGGCCTGAGGAATGGAGTCCCGCAATTAAATGTGCTCAAGGGTATGGATGGTGGCGGTGGGGAGGAGGGGCGGTACCCACAGGACACAAGCTCGGTGTTGCTACTGAGCACCAGGAAAGCATGGGCTGAACATTGACTGTCTGGGCAATTAACAAGTCCCGTGTGAGGGCCAAAAGACAATCGTCATTTGAGGAAGCAAAAATTGGCATTCTTCCCACCCCGAGGCCGGTGAGTGTCACTTAGCCGGAGAACATGCTGGCCCCTCAGACGTGCATTTTGTTGCTGTTGTTGTTGGCACCTTGAAAGTAGCAGTACTTTTTAAGAGCTGGGAAGGGCATACATTTTTTTTTCCCCTTCTAAGGGGTTCCTGAAGCCCTCTAGACACAGCCCTTGGGCTATTTGTTGAATGAATGAATGAATGAATGAATGAGTGAATGAATGAATAAGTATTAAGGGTATTGGTCAGAGTAGATGCTCAATACATTATTTTAACCAAATAAGCAATTAAGTAAAGATATAAATAGAAAATCTTCTTAGATTAAAGTTTAAAAATGCCATGACCTAAATCAAACACAAGAGAGGGAAGACATAACAAAACCTCCCATGCTTTTTCTACAAGTGCTAGGAGGCCAGGAAGCAAGTTGAGAAGCAGGAACTCCTGTGTGGGAGGAGCTCAACATTTTGCATCCATAGTGGCAAACAGGCTGGAGTCACCATTGCCCATTGCTCACACAAATAAACCAATCAGACCAAATTTCATTTTTTACATAAATTAAATGTAAACAATAGATTTCCCTTGCTTTTCTAATGAAAAGTCATCAGTCCAAGTGAATTGATTTCCCAGTTGATTTAGAAGTTATGTGGACACATTTATGGAACACAAGAAATAGCAGGAAGATCAGTAGGAGAAGGAAGGGAAGAATGAAGGGGGGGCAGTAATCAGAAGGGGGAATGAACCATGAGAGACTGTGGACTCTGGGAAACAAACTGAGGGCTTCAGAGGGGAGGGGGTGGTGGAATGGGATAGACCGGTGATGGGTAGTAAGGAGGGCACGTTTTGCATGGAGCCCTGGGTGTTATACGCAACTAATGAATCATGGAACTTTACAACAAAAACTAGGGATGTACTGTATGGTGACTAACATAACATAATAAAAAATTATTATTAAAAAAAGGGAAGTTATGTGGACACAGCCACGGGCATAGAATTACAGTCATTAAGCCCACCTGATAGACCAGAGTCAACAGTGTGACCAGGTACGTGGGTGCTCACCGAGGTCAGGGTGATTCTCAACCGGAAATGCTCAGCACACAGACGTGCACACGCGTGTACACGGGCTGGCACTCGAGACCTATGTGGCCGGCAGCAAATAACCAGGGTCTGAGATGGCACCAAAGTCGACGGGGAATGCCCTGGTGGGATCAACATGCAGACTGCAATTAGACCGGCGTGGAACTATAATCACACAGCGTACCATGAGGAGGCTGGCTGGCTGGGGTCGAGGTCCCATAAGTGAGGGTATTAGCCATGGATGTGACACGGGGTGCCTTTCCAACCTGCTCATTAAAGAAGTAATTGGTAGGTCAGGAAATTGCAGACACTCATCTGAAAGAGCTAAGAAAGAAGCATGAGGAAAGGGCAGAGTTTTGTCATGTATATAGGAATTCTCTTGCTTTAAATGCCATATTCTTTGTTGCTTGACATATTCACATTATCCCAGAGGCCATTTTAGCTGGTCTCCAGCTGTGAAAAAGACAACATCACATCTGCGGTGTCAGGTGGAGGCAAACACAACAGGAAAAATTAATTGAAAAATCGTGTTCAGATAGTTTGTGAAGAAATTAATAATGCACTTGCTTTGTAGAGAGACGGACCGTTTTTGTGTCATGTGAAGATATTCAATACACACTTGCAGAGCTTTTAGTTTGAACGTACTAATGATGCAAAGGTGATTCATCAAGATGTAAAAATACGGAAATTATTCGGCGGCTTTACTAAAAGGTAAATACACTCGGTTTATCAAAGTTTATGTACTGAAATATCTGTGCTGTTCATACAATGAATTTCTACTGTTGTTGGGTTTGCATTCTTAACTAACTTAAGTGAAATATTTTCTGACCAGCTGACACGCGTTCACGTGACTCAGGCGAGGACGGGTGAATTGGATCCCGGAATCTCATCCGGGGCACTGGGTGCACATCCAGTCATTCCGTGCCTCCTGAGCTCCACGCACAAATATGCAGACCCCTCCATTGCCTAACGCTTGGCTGGTGTGGGGGAGCCAGCAGAGGCAGGCGGAGGACTCCCCTTGACACAGTTAATCAATTTTGCCATCAGATCATGTGAGCATCACATCAATTACTATCAATTTTTTTGTTAATATGACTCGAAGCCTCTGGTAAGGTGTTATTCGCCAGTCTTTTAATTGTATCAGTAACAATGAATTTCCACCCGATATGGTAATTAAACTAAATATGTGATAATGCATGTGATTAGTGACAGGAAAACATAGGAGAAGATCGAAATGAAAGGACAGCAGCGAATGCCTTCCCGCAGTTCTCTCCCCAGAGGTCCTCCCTACCCTGCTTTCTGATCTGAGTTTCCTACACTATCGAGCCCAGAAGCTCAAGTCCTGCAAGAGGACCCAAGGGTTGCATTTACGCCCTGGATGTGATTTCTGAGATGCTCAGGAAAGGAACCCAGCTTCCGACCTTCCCCAAGGTGATTGTGGGGGCTTGGGCAGCCCGCTTTTCCATGCCCCTCACCTGCCATGAGGGAAAACTCCCCTTTCATTCTGCCCTGGCTCAGCCCCCACAATGCCTCTCCTGACTCATGGGGTTGGTCACCGCCTCCATGATGAACTGCAGCGTTTGCCTCTGAACAAAATGCTCCCCCTCTTCTCGGGGGACAGCTGAGATCCAGCAGGTGGCCAGCATCAAGAAGGGGTCCGTGTGCCGGCTCTGCTGCCATCCAGGCAAGGCACCTGGCTTTCCCCAGCCCACCTGTGCCGCCCAGGAAGTGGAGAAAGGAATTGCCTCTGTCCAGGCGCGGGAGCACGTGATCGGCCGACAGCGTGGAGAAGCACGGGGGAGCGCCACACATGAGAAAATACAAGGCTGCTCCTCTCCTCACCTTACTGATGGTGAGTGCTCCGGCCTAGTTTCATCTCAGATTTCTAGGATGAAGTAAGCGCTGATCATATGTTATTAAGCTCCTGAGGACTCATCCCTATGCTGTATTAACAGGAATTGAGGGCCAGCCTCCTGCTTGGTAGATTCTTCCCAAAGACGAACAGCTGAGGCCACAGGGAAGAAAGGGAACTGGGACTCGGTTTGGTTTCCTTGTCCCAAAGGGGACGCAGCTTGGGCACGCTCAGCTCAGGGAGTCCTTGGTGTCCATTCAAATGCTCAAGAATTCTGGCCGCATTTAGGGAGAGCGTGGCGTGCCATCAGCCGAGCTGGGTGTGCTCCAGAGAGAGACAGGAGGGACCAGGAACGTCAAGGGGTCTTTCACGATGGAGCATAGGTGTGAATCTGAGAAGGTTCACGGTGGCCACTGTGCCGGGACGTTATCTGGAGCGCATACGCTGGGCTGGGGACAAAGCCCCTGCGACATGGAAGAAGCCACCGCCTGGAGGTTGCATGCTCAGATCAGCTGAAATAGTGGGTGTCATAAAAAGGCATGTAGCCAAAGGGAGGCTGCATTGCAACAGTGTCTTTATGGAAGTGCGTGTGACAAGCACATGAATACCAAATTAATTCATTATGATCACTGCTATTTCCATGAATACCAAATGAATGTATAATGACTGGACTCTTAAAGTGTTACCAATTTAAAAAAAAATCCTAGAAATAATGGGGAAATTAATCTCATTCCATGCTGAAGAAAGTCATATTTTAGAAAAAGTCTTGGAAATACTTCGATGGTTGGCAACCAGGAGTTTCCAGACCATGGCTCAGCTCATTTATTTTCCCAGCTCTGTCCAGAATTGATTTCAATTGCGAAGCATTCTCCGGCATGCCCCAGCAGAGAAGGCACCCAAACCTGTTATCTGAATGAGCACACATTTCCTTCCTTTGGGGAGTTCTCCACTATTCTGAGGATTCTTGACGTTGGAAAGTTTGTCCCACCCCTGACTGAGGCACTTTCCAAACACACAAAATTGGAGATGCGTTTGCCTGGCTTTCCAGGAGACAGGGAACGGCTGGCATGGGTGCCCGGCCCTAACACAGCACACAGCTGTACCCTGCAACACGACTGTTCTTCTGTAAGTCACATGCCCAACAGATTTTAGGAGAAGCTGGCATGTGCAGAACTAGGGGAGGAGCCCAAGTGGTCCAGGGTAGGACACTGATGAGTGAGTTTGGAGAAAGGGCTTTCCCATTTTTTGTGGTCCCTGAACACATCCCTTCTCTGGACACTGAAGATGGTAGGACAGGCTAGCCGCCCCCTTGGCCCCATTCAGATCTTCTGGACCTCCAGGTCAATGAACAATGGTGCCTGAATGCTCAAGGGTCTGTGGTCTGTGACTTTACCAGGGCCCCTAACAGAAGACCTACGCAGCCAACCCAGGCCAGAGGGAAAGGCAAACCCAATGTGCATGGCTCAAAATCAAGTGGATTTCAGGCTAGGGCTGGTTGACCTGATGGAGAGCCTGCTTCTGCTGATTCACTAACATTCTGCAAAGGGCACTGGAGGAGGGTGGGGCCGTTAAGCCTGGCACCCCCAGCTTCAGGTTCCTCAGTCTGAGCTGCAGGAAACATACCATCCAACTCCTCGGGGAAGATAAAGGACCATCTGTCATGTCCTCTGCTCCTCCTGGCCCCCCAGGCAGTAATGGTCCAGAAAATTCATCACCAGGCCCTGCCCTGGAAAACTAATCTAAAGCAATCTGTCTTAAAATAGTTTTTCTGTTGAAGCGAAATGGGGGCTTTCTCTCTACTCTTCCTTCATTGCTTGGGTGGGTGACCAAGTCTGAGATCTTTCTAGGTCCATGCCAGTGAGTGGGGATGCTGATGGGAGAGGCGGACATGAGATTGCATCCAGCCCCTTCCACGTGTGCCAGCTTGGTAAAGGGACTCGGGTCCCAGAGCCTGAGAAAGTAGTTGGACACTGATTGATTCTAAGCCTTTCCCCTGGTCATTTGGCAGTTGGTACCAAGATGCCGGTGTTTGGAAGAAGCTGGAAACTGTAATTGATTTCCACACTATACGGAAGGTACAGGGTCATGGTGAAGAGAAAGAGCTTGAATGCAGTTCAAATCTGAGCCCCTGACTCCCAATCTTCCTGTGCCTCAGTTTCTTCAGGTGCACCATGGGATGGCTGTCCTATGTCCCTCAGAGAGCTATCCTGGGAGCTCAGGACATCTAGTAAATACAATATCTGGCATTGAGCAAGTACTCGATAAAATGTATATAAACTTACCTGTCCATCCCTTTCACGGGCGTGTGTGTATGTGGGCACATCAGACTGAAAGTGCATCTGTGTATGTAATTTTAAATGCATGTGTGCACGTGTACATATGCTGTCAGCTTTTAACAGCCCTGGGAGCCTGCCTCATCCTCTCCTGCAGGACAGCAGCTGAATAATGCACTATTCACCATAAGGATTTGGAGTGGGAGGTTGTTTTCTTTGAACCAAAGAATCTTGCACAAGTTTTGTGCTGATGATTCCACTTACATTCGTTTGAGTTTCACGATCCCTGACTCTGATACCTGAGTGATTCAGAAGTTCTCAAATGTTGGCCAGGGCCAGACAGGAGTCACACAAGTGGCATTTTATTTTATTTTAGATTAATTTATGTATCTTATAGAGAGAGAGAGAGTGAGTGCGCGAGTTGAGGGTGGGGCAGAGGGATAGAAACTCAAGCAGACGCTGTGCTGAGTGTGGAGCCGACGTGGGGCTCCATCCGTCCCACGACCCTGAGATCATGACCTGAGCTGGAAGCGAAAGTCAGATCTCAACTGACTGAGCCACCCAGGCACCCCACACAACGGGCCTTTTAAACACATGTTGTGGAGCCTTCCCTGGGGGCTTCGGATTCAGGAGTAGAGCCTAGAGCCCAGGCAGGAGCTGTAAAGCACCCCCAGAAACCTGGCAGGTGTGGTCACAGAGGAACCACTGATGGAAAACCTTTCTTCACCGCTGAACTCACCGGCTAGGTGTCCGTCAACTCACTCCCCTGCCCCGTTCCATCTCCACCTGGTAATAATGGGAATGGGGAGACTGTGGGGGAGACGCTGGAATTCAAAAGAGAATGCATCATCATTTCCTAAGTCTGAACTGGTCAGACGGAAGCAGGACACTGCTGGGTTCAGGGACCTCAAAGCACAGCTTAGGACAACTTGGGGCACTTTGGGTGCTAGTAACCTAACCGGGCACAGGCCACCCCCTGGGCATTTCCTGGGAAACTTCAGGTCATGCACACAGCAAACGTGTCACTGCAGCCACTGGAGGCTCCCCAGGGCCTCCTGTCCCTGCGTTCTCCCTTCTCGGGTCTGGCTCTCCCAGACCCCTCCATGCTACATACTGTGGTCATGACCCATCACCTCATAACCTTCTTGTCTCCAGAAGGCAAAATCCAAAGAAATGGTTGTGCTTGCTCAGGCTGGAAGCACCTGTCTGAGGCTAGAGGTGAGGGCCTGGGGGTGGATGGGCCCATGAGTCCCTCCAGAATCCCAGGGAATGAAGTGCTGGTGGACGTGAGATGCCAAGTCTCACTTGATACCCATGGACATCAGGGCTCCAGGTTCGGGGCCCTGGATGGCAAACAGACTCACACCATCAGGTGCCCTGCTTCCCAGGTCTTCACACGCACTGAGTCACACCACCAGCTTTCCTGGGTTCCAGCTTGCAGACGGCAGATTTGGGACTTGGCCTCCATAACCACGTGAACCAATTCTTGTCCTAACCCCCCTCTTAGACCTACCTGTGTATACGGGTATCTCCTGTGGGTTCTGTTTCTCTGGAGAACACTGACTGACACAAGTGATTTCAAAATAAAATGTTTAAAAGAATGACAGGACCCTGGAGGCCCTCATTCAGTATTTTCAGAATGATGACATTTTACAGACTGAAGGGGATGATGTCCATAGCCGGATCATAACAGACCCTGGCTGGGGCACCCTCAGTAAAAAGCAGTTATTCTATCAGCAGCCAGCATAGGGTCAAGTCAGCTCCTTACCAAGGTGTGGACACTCTTTCCCGCTACCCCAGGCCCTGCCTCCTAAACTTACGGCAGAGCCGTCCGTCACTCCCTGTGGGTCTCAGAGGAACCGCGCCCTCCCCGGACTCCAGGCCAGCACACGCTGTTCCCAATGTCTGTTCCCACCTTCTTGTTCTGGCCGATGCTCACGGGGCCTCACTCAGTTTAGACATCATTTCTTCTGAGGATCGTTCCTGATCCCCGTAATGCGAGTCGAGAGCCTCCCACGTACAAGAGCTGCCATAACCCCGTACTTACCCGGGGACCACCGACTGGACTCATGGCCCAGTGCTGTGCTGGCTCGTGCCCTGTGCCGGGTAACGTTTTGTGGAGTAAATGAACGAACACCAATAGTGTTTCTTAGGTCGTGGGCAGTGAGCTCCTCAAGAGTTACGGTCTTGAGTTCTGTACCTTCTCAAAGCCCCCAGCACGGTGTGAAGCGCTGACTTGGTTGCTGTATAGTTAATTGCTTGATGGAAGAACAAGACAAGAACCTCAAGAAAAAGGTAGTTGTATGAAATGCAACCAGGACAGGAGTAGACAAAGATGAATCATCGCCTTCCCTAAGACATGCTTTCCCTGGCAGTGAACTTGGCATTGTTCCTTAGTAGCCATTTATATGCACAGGGTCAACCGCAAGCCTTGCAGTGGGCAGGACAAGGCTGGAAGCTGGCTATGTTCTCACGTTCACCCTGGGAGGCCCAAGCCTCCTGGCGATCAAGGGGGTATGCGTGCCCCTGAATTCACAATGGGCCATTTTTCCTTTTACTATTTAACTCTGACACATTTTCCTTCTCCCATAAAATAGATTCCTTTTGATCTGAATGACACCCACCTTGTTACCCAAGGGACCGGTGATACCACAATAGTCACACTTGTCCCTGCCTTCAACGAGATCACAGTGTCTCTAGAGAAAGCAGTTTGTAATAAGAAGCATCCACAATCAGGCATGCCAGAGGGAGGTTCATGAGGAGGCCTGGGCAGGACCCGGGGGGCAGGGATGAGCGGTCAGGAGCGGCTTTGCCTCAGGATCCAGAAATCCTGAGTTTCTGGGCATGCTGCGTGCCTTGTATTCATGAAATGCTTAGTCTTGCACTGAAAGTAAAATATCTAACAGAAAGGTTGGAGAATGTGTTCTAGAATGGTAAAGGCAAATCGACAGTGACAGCTGCAGGTCACAGACCTGCTCTGTGGACCCCGTAAGCAGGACCAGCTGAGTAATTTGCAGGGCCCAGGGCAAAATGAGTATGTGGCCGCTTTTTAAAAAAAAAGTATTAAGAATTTCAAGATGGTGACAGCAGAGCCTTCGATGTTCCTTCTTAGCATGGAATCCAATAACTGAAACCTCACAGATTGCTCGCCCATGAAGCCAGCCCTGCCCGCCAGTCAACAACTAGAACGGAGTCTCACTCCTGCTTTGCTGACGGGGGAGCCATTCAGCCCACCAGCAGGAAGCGAAGGCACGGAAGGGCACTAGGTTAAAACTCTGCTCGTCTTTTTGACTAGACCCTATCGCCAAAGCCTTTCCTCAAAGGATCATTGTCTATTTTTATGGACACGTTCTAACCCAGTTCCCTTCCAAGAATGAACCATTGGTCCCATGATCTTCATTAGCCATGGAAGGGATTGTCTCTGCTTGTTTTCCTCCCTTAATTGTGGGAGAAAATTAGTGAAGGAATAAAATTCAATATTTATTTAGGAAAAATCTAAATAAAAGACAAATTTAAACCCAGAGCAATTAAAAAGATGTAAGATAACCCCTCAACAGGACAATTTGAAGGAACAATTTTCAAAGTCCCAGAAGGCAGAAGCATGTCATTTTTAATATCAGTTATATGTGGGCTTAAATTCAGGCGACACGTAAGGACACTGTCTCAGCAATAGCTATCACGAGACATATACCCAGCAACACAGAATCTAATGCAAATTCATCCAGAAAAAATAATATAAGTATACATTTTTGAGATGTTTAGAACAAATTATAATATTAAAACACTGATTATCTTATTGACAATTCTGATGGAAATATGATTTATGCATGGATGGGAATGTTTGTAAACCTGGCGAAACGTCTTTTATTTGACATCTTTTAATATGAAATGAGAATAAGACAAATCTTTCTAGAAAAAAAGCCAATGCTGTTTCAATCAAATCATGGAAAAATCTCAGGAGAAGAATCCACATTAAGACATTATCTCACTTTTTGGGGAAATAGATGGTTAGCGCCAATGCCTATGGATCTGAAATACAAAGCAGGTCAGTGGAAGAGCTCACAGCGCTTCTGTCCCTCGTCGCGGGAAGAGAGAAGCTGGTGTCTGCCACCTCTTTCAGGAGCATTTCCCAGTCAACTGTTAGGAGAAATGACCAGGCTCGACACCCACTTCTCGGATGTCTGGGCTGAGAGTGGAGGTACCACTGAGGACTCTGTGGGTCTCTAAGAGTCTAGCATGCCTTCTGGATGATTCCAGAATAAGTTGCGGTGGGTTCTTCTACTTTGTATTAAGTATGTTTGTTTTCAGTTTCTAGAAAATGATACATACTTGGTCCAGCAGAGCAGAAATGACACATTCTAAATTTCTTGGGGCGGCCCTGATTTCAGATGGTATCCATGTGGTCCCTTAAACCCCTCCTTCACTTTTGTTGGGCTACAAGCTGCCACCGACGCCTTCTTCTTCTCCTTCTCCCCCTCCTCTTCCTCCCCTCTCCCTCCTCCTCTTCACCCTCCTCCTCCCCTTCTTCCTCTTCGTCTTCTTCATCTTCTTCGTCTTCTTCTTCCTCTTCTCCTCCTTCTTCTTCCTCTTCTCCTTCTCCTCCTCCTTCTTTTTATTTTTATTTTAATTTTTATTTCTGGCTCTCTGTGGGGTAGAAGAATTGTGATTGAATCAGAATCTCCGGTTAACCAAAAGTACCTTCCCCTCAACCCCTGAAAAGTGTCACAATGATTGCTGGCTGCTGTTGTCCAGCTCAAATACCTTAAGGTTTACTAACTGGGGTTTGAATTTTTGTTATTTGACACCGTCCTTAACCAAGATAGCCAGCCCCATGGTGGCCATCCCGACTGGGTATATCCTGACTGGCCAAACCAGCCATCACCTCTTTTCCCCCCTGGCAACATGGAACCGCCTTCCATGGGTTAACTAGGCCCTGCTTTTGTTGCCTGTCATGGCAATAGTCCTACAGGGGCTGTTTCCAGCTCCCATCTCAAGTGACTTCTTATTCACATTATATTAAATTAATATGCACATTATACCAATGAACATTTTATATTTCTTCAATTATAATTCCCTACCCAAATATACTGCTTTAATTGCTGGGAACACCAGTATTAAGTCCACATCTCTATTTAACACAGGCTTAGATTTCTTCCTCTCATCCTATAGCCACACCTTTCCACATGTCTTTCGCAAGTGAAGGCTGGCGGCACCAGCCACCTGAGACAACAGAACTAGTCATTCCCGAGAGAGAGGCCAGAGAACTGTCCTCAGACCATGTAGGCATTGGGGACGAGGGTGGTGGATCGCTGGCTGCTGCTTGTCTTCAGAGAGAAAAGAAAGAAACAAAAAATGTCCGTTACCAGGAATGAGAAGCTGGAAGAGACAGACTCCGAATGAGACGTGCTGCAGCCCAGACAGTGTAGCCAGAGGCGGCCCGGCTGACCAGTGGCCGCAGCCAGCTGACTTTTCTCTCTTCCCAGCACCCTGTTCCTTACAGTCAGTGGCTTTTTGTGGATGCCTCCGCTACCTGGAATACCTCCGACCCCCTTTCCCGTCGGGGAGCTCTTGCTGAACCTTCAGGGACCCTGCCTAGTGAGCCACCCCCCGCACTTGCGGTTCCTCTGCTCTGTTCCAGTTTGTTCTGCCCAGGTGGAGCTCGAGAGGACCGACGCATGGCTACGGGGCTTGCTGAGCCACCAAGAGCCCACGTGGGTGGGCTTTGCCTGGGGAACAAGCTCAGTGTTCCTCAACCGAATGAAGGAAGGAAGAAACAAACACAAGTGAGAAGGAACAAAAATTAGGCTACTGGACTCGTCTGGTACCACCCGGAAGCCTCAGGTGACAAACGAGTATACATTTAATGAGTGCAGTGAAATCCGTAAGGTCAAAGCGCAAACAATAGTTGACAAGTGTCCTATTTTCTTCAATAGCTGAACCCACACCGTCACTCTCCCGTGCCACATGCCTTCAGCTCTTCTCTATGCATGATTTAAACATTTTCTCACATCTTTCCACGTTTTCCCACAGAGTATCAGAAAGTTGATACAAGGCAAAATCCTGCTTTCCCACCACATCGGCAAAGTAGAAAGTGAACGCTTGTCGGCCAATGAGGCTGAGCTCCAGTCTGAAAAGTGAATTCTGTGCCACCGCATGGGGCTGCCCTGCCCATCGGGAGAATGCTGATCTCATCACGTGTAGGGTCCCACAGAGAGTGGGGTGGAAGGTCCTGGAAGGGGTGGCTCAGGGAGGCCTGGGGCCCTGGTCTCCGAGGCTGCGTCCCCTTCCTGTAGGACCCGTGAAGCCCCACCCACCACGACCCACCAGAGTTCAGATGTAACAGATCCACTCTGGCCTCTCAGATCAGCAGAGTCGCTCACGACTCCCTCTTGATCTCTGGTCTCGTGGACATGCTTGTTCACTGCCCACTTTGTTCGAACTACAGCAAGGACAAACGCCGTCCTATTTATCTCCCCCTGCAGCCCACCAGCCACCCAAAGATGCTTTCACCCAGTGGGGTAATGACCACAAACCCACCCACAGAGTGCCACTCAGCCACCATCCCAGGGCCCCGCTCCCACCCACAGCCCACAGGGACAGTGGAGAGCCGGCCTTCCCGGGGACGGGTTCACCTGAGAAGTCAGGCTGTGGTCCCCACAGCTGCAGGCAACAGCTGAGCCCCGACCTTCACAGCTTGGATGCAGGGCTGGTGGCGATGAATGGCAAGGGTGCAACTGAATCGGGGAGATAGTCACCCTCGGCCCAATAGCTCAGCAGAGGGTCAGATCTGAAGGACTTGGATGGATGGCCCTAGGTGACCATGGGGCCGCCCAGGATGGGCTTGGCCTGGGAGGCTGGACAGAGGCAGAAAAGCAAAGAATGAATCAAGGCAAAACCAGGAGGCTGAGAACTGGGGAGGCCCCAAAGAAGGGGTGGTGGGGGATGTGACAAGGTCAGAGGTCACAGTCCGGGTGCATCCTGGGGACAAGCCTGCACCAACGTCCCCTGGGACAGGGTCAGTGCTGTGTCTTCACTATAAGTCTGCATCTGGCTGCCCCTGCTGAGGGCCTGCCCGAGGCCAGGCTCGGTGTTTGGCTCGGATGCTACAGAGGTGATGAGGACACCATGGCCAGGCTCTCCTGCTAGCTGCGTGGACAGTCCCATGCACAGATGACAGACTATAACCTCTGAGCCACTGGTGCAACCGGTCCCTGGCACTGGGAACGTCCAGCCAGAGCGCACACAACACCGGCACATAAACAGGCTTATGAACAAAGTCAAATGAGTAGGTGCCTCAGCTCCGACGGCCCTGACGGAACAACACAGATGGGGAGGCAGAGACGACATACACCTGCTTCTCCGGTTCTGGAAGCTGCGAGTCCAAGACCAGGGTGCCGGCAGGGTTGGTGTCTGGGGAGGACCCTCTCTCTGGCTTACAGCAGGGGGCCTTCTAGATGTGTGCTCACAAGTGCAGGAGAGACGGGGCACCTGGTCCTCCTCTGCTCACACGGACGCCGACCCCATCGTGGGGGCTCCCCTTCATGACCTGATCACCTCCAAAAGGCCCCAGCTCCTCAAGTGATCCTATTTGGAAACTTGGGCTTCAGTACGTGCGTTTTGAAGGGACCCCAACATGTGGTTTATCACAGTGAACACGTGAGTGACACAGGTCAGTCGTGGCGGAGCAAGCAGCAGAAGGTACGAGCAAGGCGGCGACACCCCGAGGCCGCCCAGCGTCTGCGTGTCGCAAAATGCAGTCCGCGTGTGGCTGGTTGCGAGTCACTCACGAGCAGTTACTATGGGCGCACGTGTTTGACCACACCCTTGTTTTGCCGCTGAGTCAGGGGTGAGAGCCGTTTGCTATTATTCCGCCAACACCACAGCCACGCTCACAACAGCCGGACACCCGACAGGCCTGAAACACGGAGCGCCCAATGGGATTCAGAACGTGGGAGCAAGAGGAAGCGCCTGCTTGGAACCCCTGGGGCCGGGGCCGCCTGTGAGGCCGCGTCTAACAGATGCTGCAGTGAGTGTGTGTGTGTGTGTGTGTGCACGCTGGCATGTATCTCTGAGAGTGTGCGGGGGTGTACACTCCAGTTTGTGTGTGTTGCGTGTATACATGAGTGTGTGTGTATGTGCTGGGGTGTATTGTTGAGTGTGTGAGCACGTGTGTGTGTATATAGGAATGTGTGTGTGCACTGGTGTGCATATATGAGCATGTGCTGGTGTGTAAATATGTGTGTGTGCCAGCAAATGTATATATGTGCGCACACCAGGTAAACCAAGAGAAACTCCTTGAGTGGGCCTCCCGTGTTCTAGGCCCTTCTATGTTGTGATGTGTGCATTTCTGAGAGCCCTGAGTTGAACTCAGATCTCTTCACGAGGGAGAAGTGATGGCCCAGGAAGCAATAGAATATCTTGAGCCAAAGGGTCAATGGCTAGTGTCTCAGCTCCCGCTCCACGGAGCAGGCCAGTCAGACCCACCGGGAGAGATTCAACCACAGTTTACCAGGGAAAAGGCTCTGATGTTAAAAGCTCCACAAAAGAAAATCACACAGCCGTATAGAGAAAGATGCCCACTCACAGTGAAAGATGGAAACTTGTAGGTAAGATTTAGAAGCCGTGGGAGAGCGCAGAGGGGGACAGTGGCCGGTCATGCACCAGTGGACAGGGGGCACGGCGGGGGTCAGCTGAACCCGCCCTGCCCTCTCCCTGCCCACCCTGTCCAGCCCTCCAGCCCCTCTCAGCATGCGGGTGCCCTCCCGGCGCACCGCTGTTGGCTAAGCATCTTCACTGACCCCCTTTGATGTCCTTGCGACACGGTCATGATTTCCCGCTCAGGTGTTCTGCAGACATTTTCCTCCTCACATAAATGTCAAGAGCGTGTTAAGTGCGTCCTTCTCCAGAACCTTGCAGCAGCACCTGAATTGGGAATTGGTTCTGTGGGTACACGCGGTGAGTGCCAGTGACTGTGCATCGGACCCATCCCAGGGCTGGCAGGACCCAGCAGCCTGCAGGGTACACAGACAGGGTGCCCACACACAACGACCCGTGTCCTTGCTCCCGGGCCCTGCTCCCCACAGCACTTCCTTGATTTTAAATACGAACTCCACCTCCCCATATTTTAACATTTCAGAAATAAGGACGAAGCTTGCAACCAATGTGTCCATGTGGAGTGAGAGTGTTTCTTTTCCAACCCCACTAAAAGCTGTTTGAAAAGAATGAAATCTTAAAATTGAGGGAATATGATAATATGTGTTTGAAAAATAAAGAGATCTTTAGGTTCTGAAAGATGCCTTTGGGAAATAATGAGACAGATGAGCCCCCTAAGAATGTCCCTATCTCCACACCTTAACTCGTGCTGTTTCCTCTCCTGGAAATGCCAGCACCCCAACCTGCCTGCTTGGCAAGACCATATTCTTTTTCATCATTTTTGAAAAGACCTCCCCACCCCTGGTCCCGACCGACAAAAGCCATACTCATCTGCTTGCCCAACTGTCCTGTGACTGATTAATCTGTTTTGTCCGAGGTGGAGTGGTGTCCCCACACCCAGAATATTCAGTGTTCCCTTTTATTAGAGCCTTCGTTATATTTGACGACAACTAACAAGTCCTTCATCACCCCTCTCTGTGGGCCAGGCTCTCCTCTAACGGGTTCACAAACATTAACTTGCTTGATCCTCTTAACACTTCCAGAAAGATCCTATTACTATGCCCATTTTACAGGGAAGGAAACCGAGACACAGAGGTTCAAGGAACTTGCCTAAGGGAGCACAACTTTTCAGTAGTAGCCTGAGTTGGAAAGCAGTCAAGATCCTGTTTTCTACTCCAGCCCCTGCCCCCTTGTCACCGCCAGTGTCCCGTGAGCTGTGGGGCCAAGGTGTGGGTTCTACCTGCTTCTGAATCAGCTGTGCTCTCCTGGAATCACTGGGTTCTGCTGTGCCCTGCCCTTTCTGCCTCCCGCTGCCCCAGTCCAGAAGATAGAGGTCCTCACAGGGAAGGAGAACGCATCTTCACCAGCCCCCTCTGCCCAGTTTTCAGGGTCAGCATGTCGTGAAAATAGCAGAGCCTCGTAAAGCAGGTTTTGGTACCTTGATTCTTTTGGGTTCCCCACACTAAGCAAGGCTTGGCTGCGTAGGGCTGTGAACTTTCTAAGACGCAAACCCATAGCTAAGATATTCCACATAACAGGGCAGGGGTGGCCGGGGGCATCCCTTCAGTACCACCTCCACTCCAGGGCTGGGACCTGGGTCATCCCAAGCCACGTCGAGTTCCCAGATCTGGGTTTCATGTGTATCTGATTTTTTTAACGTATGTTTTTCCTTTTACAATTCAGGGAACTCATTAATTTCTTCACTGAGTATCCTAACTGGACCTTTTAGAATGGAAAATTTCCCTAGCCATTGAAATGGAAAATGCTCTTCCAATTTTTGTTCTAATTTGCTGAGTGAGATTGGCGTAAGGCGGGAAGCGGCGTCCAACATGCTCATGTGCTGGTGGAGGTTAGGGACAGCGGCTTCTGTTCGCTCTCAGTGGAGAGATGCTGAACTATGAAAGACCACCATTCACTCGTACAAAGAGGTTAAGTCCTAGGATTTGTCAGAGGAGATAAACTATGGCCAGTATTCTGAGCAGTTTTTCAAGTGGCCCCAACGGGTGGACAGTCGCTGTTCCTTGTCCTCTGCTGGGGCTAACAGGGACCCAGACACAGGCTGTGCTTCGCGGAGGCACACGGAGAAATCACATAAGCGAGAAGATGCAACTGTGAGCCGAATTTATCCCAATAATTGCAACGGACAGATCATTTGACAGGCTCTGTTCAGACTTCCCAAACAATCCAGCCCACAGTGGTCCATTTTGGAATCCTTTTGGTTTCTGTCTTCTGGAGTTTTCTATTTTTTCATCCTAAAAGTTTCCCCTTGGGAAGCAGGGCTGTCTTGGACAATCAAGAGTGGTTAACAGCCATGGTAGAAGCTTCCTACAGGTTGACAGGCAAACCGGTCAAATATCTCGTGTAATCTCTCAAGTAATTTGGTGTCATAGCTTTAATAATTTTTATGAATGTCTTCATGCAAGACTTCAAGAGTTCCTTTCTTTTTGACCAAACACAAAATAAAACAGGACAATTTTAAGATCAATCATGCCACAAAACATGGTCCCCTTCTCTGATTTCTGCACTTTTATTATAATCAGATTGTGAGGAAGGATTAGAAAGGACGACACTAATAGCTGGCTGATTTCTATTTGTTCTAGAGGCAGATGCTAATTGCTGCTGTCAGGTTACCTCACTGTGGCCCGCTGCTAGGCTCTGAGGTCAGGCGGGCCAGTGTCCCTAAGCCGGTGGCCCTGGCGTGGCGTGAAGGATGCGGCCCAGGGGAGCAAGGCTGCCAGGGAGGAGGGAGAGGCTGCACGGGTATTAGTTAGCTCTCCCGCCCTGCACGTATTTTAATTAACCTGACAGATATTTCAAAAACGGAAATGCCTTTTCGCCACTTTGACCATGTGAGCACTTTCCCTTGTCACCCAGCTGCTCAGCGGGACGTGTGCGGGTCCCCGTGTCCCGGCCTATCTCACGTCCCACCGCACTGTCCGCCGTGCTCTGCACCCAGCGGGCCGGGAACCGAGTTCCAGAGCACTGTCGGCCTGTCCGAATCTTCTAGCCAGGGACCAGTCACTTGTAAATTGTCGAGCTGAACCCAGCCCCTCAAACAGTAGGCCAACCCCCCAAACAGGAATACACAGCTTTCGGGAAGTCTGTCTTAACACGCGGCTTAAGGAAAGAAAGATATTCCTCTGCCTTTTTGATCTTTTTTAGAACTCCCAAGTTAAGACACTCTCTCCCCTTGACGGCGATTCCCGTATTACCCAGAAGCCTCAAGCTTCCTCGAATTCCTGCAGTCTCTGACCGCTGCAGCACTTGGGGATAACTAAGAGGTGATGCTGGATTTCTAGAAACCTACCACCCACTACTGAGACAGTGAACTTGGGCTCACTCAGGACTGGCGTCCAGCAGGGAGTCTTGGACTCAAGGTTCTTAAGCATCCTCTGTAAGATGGTCCCTCCTCCTTACCTCCATCTGTGTTGGTCCAGGCCAAGGTCCATGGTCCAGGCACGAGGCCGCATTTGTGTGGGAGGCTTGGCCAGAAAGGAAGTAGGCTTGCTTGGGCCCGTGGAGCCTTAACAGGAGCCGGGCGCCCAGCTCAGCCGTGGGCTGGGTCCTGACCGCTCTCACGCTACTAGTCCAACCCAAGTGGTGAGACTTCGGCTGCTTCTCTCTTTCTATCTTGAAAGTGGATCTGGGACCCTTCACTTTAGGAAGGAGCTATGTTTCAAGCTTTAGGTGTCTTGTGTCATCAGACAGATCTCTGTTCCCGTCCCCTGTGATGGATGAATGACTACATCGTGGACCATAACCCATTCTATGTGGAAACCACAGAGCAGACTTGGGGTGCCCTTTCCCGAGTACTGGGACCTACCACTCTACCTTATTTAGATTCAGAGAAGTGGAGAGATGAGATGGTCAGAATGCAAAGCCCAGCCATACTTCCTTTCCTACCCACTCTGAGAGCCCCAGAATGCACGGGAAATCCCTGGTCACATTTCCAGTAGCGGTTTCCCTCCATCTTGCCCCACACGGGGCAGGGGAGGGGGGATGTTGCCTCTTGGTCACTGGCTCCTCTGTTCCTCATCTCACACCACCAGCTGCACGAGGCATGTCTGGTGTCTTAATATCCACCTTAGAGAAGATTCCAAGTCTCTTACCTTCTCTGATTTCTGTTTTAGAGAGGATACAAGGAAATATAGCACTCGGGATCATTCCATCTTACCCAAAGTAAGACTGTCCTAAAGGATTTAGATACTGGAAAAAAAACGTGCATGCTATACTTTCAGAAACACACACAACAGATTTTGAACTCCATCCAGATTCAGCTCAAGAACCACAGGCCCCAGTGTGTTGGCTCATATTTGAAAGCAAGGCAGCCTCTACAAGATTGCCAATTTGAACACAGGCCAAACGGCAACCAGATCCTAGGAAAAGGAAAAATAGATTAAAATATATACGTGGCACTCAGATGCACTCACTCTGTCTGTGAGATTTTTATTCTTAAAACACACTCGTACACACGCAGCGTCCACCCCAACCCTGTGGTGTGCTGGGGTCAGCTTGTCCAGGCTCTCAAGAGCCACTCGTTAAACCTTCAGGAATTTCGGGAGCCGGTTGTCGAACACAGCTGTTTTAAATATTAGGTGATATAGACTTAGAATTAAATAAATTACATTTGAAAAGGTAATTATTTGATTTAAAGTAAAGCTATTTAAATAGTAAATCCTAAATGAAACGTATTTATTTAAGAGGTATTACTTATTTTATTTTAGATTTCCAAAATAAATGACTTTCCAGTTCTTTTACGACACGTCCCCGCTATCTACGGTCTTGAGGTTGTGGTCGATTTTATCTCTAGGGTGAAAGCGGTACGCCCCGGTGTGCTATGCAGGGCAGTACTTCCACCGCCGAAACGGCCAACACTTAGATCGCGGCTTTTCCCCTTCGGAGAGCTGGCCATCGGGCGTGCACCGGACACCACTGCCCCACACCCGTGGCTCCACAGCATTTCAATGTGACATGGATCTTTGGGAAGTACTTAAAAACCGGGCTTCTCCACTCCTTTTCCCCATGAAATCTATTGCTCACATTTCTCAGCTAACATTCCCCCACTCCTGTTTGTGGGAAGTGAGAGTCTCATCTCTTTTTTTTTCCCTCCTTTAAATAGATTCAGCCACGTACAGAATTATCGCATGTAATGGACTTCGTCTCCATACTGCAATTATTAATATCGGGCAGAGGTCGTGTGTTTCTTGGCAAGGCTCACGTTCCCATGTATAAATCATGATAAAGTAGGTTAGCTCTGGAGGGTGGACGGCTGTTTTCAATTTGGCCGGGGTAGAAATGCAGTTGGTTTAAACAAGGGCTCTTTTAAAAACTGAAGTCCAGTTATACGGAGGGGGCTGAAATTACCTGGATGCATTCACAAATTTTGCAGCCCGTGGAAATCAGCCCAGGGACGAAATGCTCGCCCTGGGCCGGTGAAGGTCCTCCCTCCCAGCAGGTCTGTGTGCTTCCATCTTCCGGCCGAGTGCGAGGGGGGCTTGCAGTTCCCGTGTTGAACCCGTGAGTGTGATCTCACACGTCCTGTGCAAGCCTCTGCTGGAGATGGAAGCACACCCACGCTCTTTGCAGTAGAGCTTTCCAGTTTCTCCGATTAATATTTAAAAGAAGTAACATGACCTGAAGAACGGGTATAATCCTCTAGTTGGGAGACTTTTCCACTCCAGGTTCCCCAGCCGCGCGCCCCCGCCCCCCCCCCCCCCCCCCCCCCCGCTTCCCCCCACCCAGGCCTCCTGTCCCACCCTTAGCTGCCTCCCACCTCTCCTGCTGACCCTGCCCCCAGGCCTCCCCGCCTCTTGCTCCTCTGGGTCAGTCACAACTCCCTTCTCTGTGTCTCCTTCCTGACAGCTTAGGGCTCCAAAACTGAAAAAGGAAAAAAAAAAAAAAAAAGAAATAAAGAAATAAAAAAGCCAGATCAGGCCTGTCTCCCTACTCCCCGGGGGCGGGGGCGTGGCTGGGGGGGAGACTGAACAGGGATGGCCCTGCCCACAGAACCTCCAGCCTGATCTGATTAGATGCTGCTGTTCCCTGTCAACATTCCCTAGTTTATGTAACTTTATCTCCTCATCTCGGTTTTTCTTCATTTATTACTTTTAAATGAATATTTACTGAGGATTTATTATATGCCAGCAAGAAGGGAAAGCATGCACGAAGCTATGTCGGGGGGGGGGGGGCTCTGGGAGATTGGACATCAGCGAAGGGGGTCTTTCGGAAAAAGGCGGGAGATAAGGATGAACTAGGTGGGCAAGTTATCAGGGCATCTCGCTAATATGGTTGGGATTCTTCTTCAGGCAAAGGGAGCCTCTACGTGACTTTAATTCGGGATATATACGTCCGTGCATACACGCACACATGTGTACTTAAGATCAGCAGAAATCACAGCTCGGCGCAGCCCTCGATGTCGTCACACGGCCGCAGCCTTGTTTGTGCACCTGCTTGGTTGGACGGCCGTTCCAAGTCCCTCTTGCACAGTGTCTCCTGGGCAGGATTTCATTTTGCTCAAAGAGCTGATTCAAATTTGCTTTGTCCATATTTGGCGGTGGGTTTAGCTACACAAAGCTCGTGGACACTTTTCTTCAAGTGTTAGCATAGTCTATCAATCTGCTTGTTCGTATGTCATCCGAACAGCGCAGGGGACCGCACCGCGCCTCCGGTACTGTGAAAACCGCTGAGTTCAGGGGGTGACTCACCCGAGCCCTTCTCTGTAATGGCCACCCATTCAGGCCTGGTCAGGTCACCTCCTTTGACCAATGACGGTGAGCAGAGGTGACACGTGCCCCCCCCTCCCCCAAACAGCAGCTGTTAGAGCCAAGGCTGGCTTCGCCAAGGTTTCCTCGCTCCCTTCCGCCCGGGGACCAGCAGCCCCCCCAGATGTGTAAACCACTGCGATTTGGAGATCTTGACTTTTTACTTTTCCACTGGGCAACTTGTGCTAATAGGCTTGATTTTGTGCTTGGAGCTTCAGCCAAGCCCACAGAGAGTTACGATTTTTATCCCGTCCTGGGGGATTTGCCCAGACCGGATGCCTCAGGTATGTGAGCACCGGACCCGCAATGCCGCTGTTAGGTGTTAGCTGATGAATCTACGACGGCCAGGCATCTGTGAGCGACCACAACACCAGCCTCAGTAAAGAACGAAAAGTAACACGAGTCACGAAACAATACACGCGTGGCTTCGAAGTGCTAAATGGTTATCTGCATCCGCCGGAGCTAATCACATTCAGTTTTTTTTAATCATTTATCATGTTTTGTTAGTCACCATACAGCACCTCCTCAGTTTCTGATGTAGTGTCCCATGGTTCATTCTTTGCATATATTATACACATTCAGTTTTGTTTGAAAACCATTCTCATTTATACCAGCTTCTCTCACTAGGTTTTTTTCTTTCTTTCTTTTTTTTTTTTTTTGAGTTCACCTTTTGACTTGACATCAGCTAAGCAGTTCAAAGACAAAGCCCCGGCACCCTCAGCCTTAACACTATTTCCCCTGATTTTAACTGGAGCTCCTTTAACAAAGGTTTCTAAGCTGTTTCCTAGTTCCTTACGTGTTTTTCTTATTTTTTTCAGTACCGAAATTTTTAATGGAGTCATGCTTGTAAAAAAAAAAAAGGAGCCCAAACCACAGCATCATACTGACCCAAAAGACAATTTCCTTTTACTTCCCCCCCAACCAAATCCGCTTGCCTTTTTAGAGGTAACGACTGAAAACAATTTAGTGTATATCATTTATATCTTTTTATGTCAAAAATGTATGAGTATTTTACACATGCACGTTTGTTCTTATTAAATATTTTTCATATTTTTCTCCAGCATCCTTTTCCCTTCCGTCGACGTGTCTTTTACATTTTTTCAGTTTTATTTTTAAAATGTTATTATTTTTGATGCCCACATATTATTCAATAGAAAGGAGGTGCCATTATTTACTGAGCCGTTATCCAAATGTTGAGTATTTAAGCTGGTTCCGGTTTTTAGCTATTACAAATAACACTGCAATGGACATCTGCACGCTTTCGGCTTTATGCAACCGCGCTGACATTTCTATAAGATAGATCCACTCAAGGGACTTGTTGTCACGGGCATGCATTGTAAATTTTGAAGGTTGCTGCTACGTTACCCTTCAAAAATGCTCTAACGAAGTACCTTCCCTAACCCACGGTGAGTGTGCATGAGTGTGCCTACTGCCCCTACCATGGCTCTCACTCAATATTACACTAATCTGAATTTGCAAGATAGCCTTTGTTGTTGTTATTGTAATTTGCAATCTACTCCCTTCTTTGCTTTTGCCATTAAGTGGCTCACATCTTTAAAGTGTGTAATGTGATGTTTTCACATACGTGTATATTGCAAAGTGATCACCACAATCAAGTTACTTAACCCATCCCCCACATCAGAGAGGGACCTTTGGGAGGGGGAGGTCAGTGATGAGGATTAAGATCTCCTCTCTCTCTCTTTTTTTTTTTAATGTTTTTTTATTATATTATGTTAGTCACCATACAGTACATCCCTGGTTTTTGATGTAAAGTTTGATGATTCATTAGTTGCGTATAACACCCAGTGCACCATGCAATACGTGCCCTCCTTACTACCCATCAGCAGCCCATCCCATTCCCCCATCCCCCTCCCCTCTGAAGCCCTCAGTTATTTTCTCAGAGTCGATAGTCTCTCATGCTTCATTCCCCCTTCTGATTAGCCCCCTTCTTTATCCCTTTCTTCCCCTACTGATCTTCCTAGTTCTTATGTTCCATACATGAGAGAAATCATATGATAATTGTTTTTCTCTGCTTGACTTATTTCACTTAGCATTATCTCCTCCAGTGCCGTCCATGTTGTAGCAAATGTCGAGAACTCGTTCTTTTTGATAGCTGAGTAATATTCCATTGTATATATGGACCACAACTTCTTAATCCAGTCATCTGTTGAAGGGCATCTCGGCTCCTTCCACGATTTGGCTATTGTGGACAGTGCTGCTATGAACATTGGGGTGCATATGGCCCTTCTCTTCACTACGTCTGTATCTTCTCTCTTAACAAATTTCGAGTATAAGATACAGGATTGTCAACTCTAGTTGCCATGCTGTACCTTAGCTCCCAGAACCCACACTCATCTTACAACTGAAATTGTGTGCCCCTACCCCCAGCTCCAGCCGCTAGCAACCTCTGCTCCGCTCTCTGGTTCTGCGGCACTGTCCGGCCCTGCCGTCGGACTGAGAATGTGCTCACTGTGACAGCTCCAGCCCCTAGCAACCTCCGCCCCGCTCTCTGGTTCTGCGGCACTGTCCGGCCCTGCTGTCTGCGGCACTGTCCGGCCCTGCCGTCTGTGGCACTGTCCGGCCCTGCCGCCGGACTGAGAATGTGCTCACCGTGAGTACTTGCACCCCCTTCTCCTGGGAATGCCCCTGCTTTCTTTTCCTTTCTTTCTTTTTTTTTCTTTTCACCTTTTTTCACTTTATTATTAATGACTTTTGCCAAATGTATTGTAATCTATTCCTTTATTTTTTAGCCTTGTAAGTTTTCAGTATCATGTTATCTTGTGTGTTTCTTGGACGTAGCATATCACTGTTTTTACCCAGTCTGCTTTCTGTCCTTTAATGTCTGCCCCTGTATTGTGCTAATTTGATTTCCTTGCTGGTTCCGGCTTCCACGCTTTAGCTGGATGGATTAAGTTTTCGTTTTTCTACTTATTTGCTGTAACGATTTTGGCTTTATATATATGATTTCTAGTCTTCTAATACTATCCTTAAATTTGATTTTATTTGTTTTAAAGATTTATACTTTTAAGTAGTCTTTCTACCCAATGTGGGGCTTGAACTCACAACCCTGAGATGAAGAGTTGAATGCTGCACACCCACTGAGCCAGCCAGGCACCCCTCAAATGTGTTTTTTCGAAAGATTTTATTTTTATTTGTTTGGTAGAGAGAGCACGAGAGAGCACAAGCAGGGGGAGTAGCAGGCAGAGGGAGAAGCAGACTCCCCACTGAGCAGGGAGCCTGATGCGGAACTCTATCCCAGGGCCCTGAGGTCGTGACCTGAGCAGAAGACAGATGCTTAACTGACTGAGACACCTAGGCGCCCCTTTAATTTGTTTTTATATCAATGCTGAGAACTCTTTATAGTTTTTCCTCCCCGCCCCCAAAAAAGGTCAAGATTTGCATACTTTTCTTTCTCTCATTACTTTCTCTTTTGTCTCATGTATTTTTTATCAAATTATTATTTTTTTAAATATTTATTTATTTATTTATTTATTTATCTATTTGAGACAGAGAGTGCACGGATGAGGAGAGGGGTAGAGGGAGAGAGGAAATCTCAAGCAGACTCCCCACTGAGCACAGATACTGACATGGGGCCCAACGTCACAACTTGCCTTGATCTGAGCTGAAACAAAGAGTCAAGACACTTAATGGACTGAGCCAACCAGGCGCCCCAAGTTGTTTTTTTTTTCTTTTGCTGGAGTACATCCTTGAGAATCCTTAAGAAGGAGCGGTACACATTTTGAATGCTTACAAGAGTATAAATGCATTTATCTTGTCTTTGGTTTTGAATAATAATTATCTTCATTATATAATTAAATTGACATAGAGGGGAGCCTGGATGGCTCGGTCGGTTAAGCGTCTGCCTTCGGCTCAGGTCATGATCTCAGGGTCCTGGGATCCAGTCCCACATGGGGCTCCCTGCTGAGCAGGGAATTTGCTTCTCCCTCTGACCCTCCCCCCTACTCATGCGCACGTGCGCTCTCTTTCTCTAGCAAAAATAAATAAATAAAATCTTTCAAAAAAAAAAGATAGACACAGAATTCTTCATTCAAAATCATTTTGAATTATGCAGTGAAGACACTGCTCCACTGATTTCTTGTGTCCCATGTTGCAGGCTAGAATTCTAATACCAGTCTCATTTAATTCTTTTGTTTGGTAACGTTTCTCCGTTTTCTAAGAGGTTTTAATATTTTTTCTTTTTCCTGGCGTATTAGTTGGGGTTCTGTCAGGAAGCCAAATTCTTCTTTAAGTTTTTCAAGTAGGAAGGGATGTAATGCAGCTCTCATTTAAGGCTCTCAACCCACTGAGTGGGCAGGGACATGCAGACTGCCATGGGCTTTGGGCACTCCGGACGGGAGCTGCTACCCCAGGACCCGGGCTCCCCAGAGCACTGATGTCAGTGCCCCAAAAGCCCCCGCATGCTGTCCAGCCCGGTTCGCTTCTCTTCAGCATTCTCAGCCCGGTTTCTGTGGCACCTCCCTGGAGCCTGCTGACCACTGATACAAATGCAGAGCCAAGAACTACAGCCCCTCAGCACAGCAGAGAGCTGAGAAGAGCCGGACCCATCCTAAGAGTCAAGGACTATCGTCTTGTGGGCCTTGCCATTTAGTAATTGCACGATGGCATCTAGGACACATGCATCTCTTTATTGCTACTGAGCACGTGGTAGGGTTGGGGACACTCATCAGCTTCAGAAACTTGCTTATAATGTTTGCTCATTGCCCCTGCATGCTTCTTTCCTACTAGAACTCCTGGTAGACAGATGTTGGGCTTCTGGGTCTGGACACGTACTTCGTAGCATTTGCTTTTTTCCCTCCGGTCCTCCAGTTCTTCCTCATGCTGCAGTGCACCATGGGAGAATCCTTTCACTCACGGATTTTACCTCTAGCCCTGTCTGTTCTATCATTCAGCCAAACTATTGAGGGTTTTTCTTTGTTTTTGTCGTTGAGTTGCATCTTCATTCCTAAAAATCCAATGTTTCTTTTCAATTAGCATGTTGTTTTTAAAGATTTTATTTATTCTAGAGAGAGAGAGAGCATAAGTGGGAGGAGGAGCAGAGGAAGAGAGAGAGAGAATCTCAAGCAGATTCCCTGTTGAGCGTGGAGTTCAAAGTGGGGCTCAATCTCATGACCCTGAGATCATGACCTGACCTGAACTCAAGAGCAGAGCTTAACCGACTGAGCCATCCAGGCATCCCTGAATTAACATGTTTTTAATTTTTATGGATACATATCCTATAAATTAAGAATAATGAGGACCCTCAGAAGACAATCTTCAAATACCTGTTTTCTGTTCATTTTATTTCCTTGGAGTTTTTCAGAGTGTTAGTTTCGTGCCTGTATTTAATATTTGGAATTCATTTTATCTTGTGTTTGAAATTCTGTTTATTCCTATAGTTGGCGGTCTAAATTGATCAGTATCAGGGTCTGGGATATTATTTCTCAGTCCAAATGAAAATCTCATTTCTCATGTGGTCAGTGCAGATTTTGATTACAGTAACTCCAATCCCCGTGTTTATGCAAAAAAAAAAAAAAAGAAAGTGTGTCTTCGTTTAGGACGTTCAGGTAGTTTGCTTTGTGGGGTTGGGGCTTCTCACCCTTCTTGACTGGTGTCAGTCTCCTGGAACAGCACCTTTGTTCCTCAACCCCCAGACTCGCTCTTCTCTGGAGGAGTCCAAGAGCAGGCTGTGTGAAGTGCTGCTGTCATGGCTCCGCTCTGGACAAACTCAGGAGGAGGGGACTATGAGACCGGGAACTTACTGTAGATGTTCCACACCCCTGAATTGAATTGCTTAGCCAAGAGCCACGGCCCAGGCCTCCTCCCTTCCTCCGTTGTCCCTGACCAGTGGGGTGATTCCTGAATTCTCCAGGGAAAGCACATTTGTGAGGTGGTCCTACATTTTCTCCCCTGACGTTGCAGTTTGCATTTCTCTGCTGGACTCTGATAGCTATCTATCTTCTGCTTTGTATCTTAACAGAATTTATCAACACCTTTGTCTGCTGGTGATTGTCTTCATAGCTTCTCCACATTGCTTTAAATTTAAGTCTTTTTTTTTTTTTTATGTTTCTTACATCCTAACACAAGAGTGAAGTGGGGGTGGGGAGGGATATATTCAGAAATGCAGAATTAACTGGAAGAACTCTTCTTTCTTTAATGCTTCTAAAGAACTAACGTTCTACGTAAAGCATCATATTTATATATTGCAATTTTAACGATTAGTAGAGTTCAGGGCTGGCCTTCTTCCAAATTGGAAGTGGCTTATATTTTCAACACCCATTAAAACCAAGCTAAGATAATGGAACAGAGACTATGTCAAGGAAGCAAGGTTGGATGCTTTCAGAAATAAGGATTAAAATTAAATCACTTGGTCAATATGTTTTGCTCTATGTTTTCCAAAGATAAGATGTATATTGGGTTACTTGGTTTAAATCTGAACGTACGCAATTGGAAAATGTTAACAATATCACATTGTAAAACTTTATTTTGATTTCAATCTATGTATGTGGCTTCTTTAACCTACCAAAGGTTGGTTATATCCTTAACAATAACACCTTGGCTCAAGTGATTAGACGTCAGAGCTAATCTGGTCAAGGTTATATCAAACGTGTGAGCCTTTTCTGTGGTTATATTCAAAACCGAACAATGGCATCCATCTTGCCACTACCTAGAAATTAATTTAGAAAAGCTTCTGAGAGCCTATGGTATGTCTGGTTCTTTGCCAGTAGATTTCAAGTTCTTTTTTTTTTTTTTTAAGATTTTATTTATTTATTTGACAGAGAGAGAGAAAGAGAGAGCACAAGCAGGGGGAGCGGCAGGCAGAGGGAGACAGAGAAGCAGGCTCCCCACTGAGCAGGGAGCCCGATGTGGGGCTCGATCCCAGAACCCTGCTATCATGACCTGAGCCAAAGGCAGACGCTTAACCTACTGAGCCACCCAGGCACCCCAACTTTCAAGTTCTATAACACTTAATAAAGCCAACATGCCCATGAGACAAATATCCTTGTGCCCGTTTTACTGACAGGGAAAGTGAGGTTTAACTGGTAGCAGAGTTAGGATATGCATTAAGGTCTTTTGACACCAGTCATTTGTTCCTTACGACTGAATTCAGGAAATGGCCTGTGTGAGGCAATAAACCATTTTAGACATTTAGTTAAAAGATGTTGATTTTTTATGACTAATAATGATTGCTACAGCCTTTCCCTTGGTAATTCTGCCACCTCCAGGACCCAAAGGAAGTCAAGTTGATTACAAGTGACGAACCATTCTTCTCATTCAGATTATACTAACCTCTCCACATCAGCTGTCCCAGTGCTTGGAGGTAAGAAGTGAGCTAGTGAAAACACACTGTAATTAGCCACAAAGATCAGATTGAATTGGGGCAGAAGCACCGCTTTAAATTTACCTGTGCCTATTTCCCTCTTGCTAAGCTGTGTGTTGCTGACATCGTCTTGCAGCAAAGAGAGGTGAGGTCTCAGACAGTGCTACTCTACCGACACCATTCCTGTTGTTTTCATTAAAAACGGGCCAGGATTTCCCAGTGGTGAAACAGTAATCATGGGAAAGAAGTGCAAGTTCACAGGCTCAAGCATTTTCTGTGAGCTCCACAGGGATCTTGCCTCGTGCTTGCCCAGTCATAAAAGTATTGGCCAAAGGCTGCACCGAACTCCCACCCTGAGGCCCCAGTACACTTGGAGGACTTTGGCTTTGACATCACTCCCCAGTGTGGCTGGTGGGGCCAACATTGAACCAAAAGGATAAAAATTCAGTTTTATTACCAAATGGAAAACAAAAGAATGAGGACAGAAATAAAGCCAAAATATATTAGTGATGATAACAACTGTGACCAACTCTAATTTTTCTATTAAAAGATTTGCAGATGAGTAAACACAAATTATACACAGTTCGGCTTTGCTTATATACGCACATCAAAACACATGATAGAGACACTTTTAGAGTCACAGTCAAATGCTAGCAGAGGCAAAGCAAACGTTGCACTATTCATAACAGAGAAAGTAGAGTTCAAGGCAGAAATATTTAAATAGGACAAAGACCTATATATTTGATATTGATGAAAATTAAAATAGCCTGAGAAGAAAGAGCAGCCATTATCTTATAAGCAGTGGGCAACATGAATCAAACTATATCAAGGAAAAATTATTTATTAATAAAAAATGAATTTGACACCATAGCCATAGAGGGAGGTTTGAATTACTTTCTTTGGCATTGGAAAATCAAATAGACAAAAATAAAAAGCATGCCTAGAGAGGGTTTAATTGACAAAATTACAAAGTTGAATCATATGCAAACACCTGTACATGAATGCATATCACACTGGAGTTATTGCTGTATAATTACCCTCTGTGAGTTTGCATGAGTGTGTATAACCACACCCACACACACCCACACCTTCACTTTATACAGACTACCTTTCTTCAACTGTCTATTAAATATATACAAGATTATGCACAGGGCAGGCCACACACAAAGTCATAGAAGGAAATCCAAATAAGCCTTAATAGAAACAGAAATTTCAGGAGTTGGGACACTTGGGTGGCTCAGTTGGTTAAGCATTTGACTCTGGATTTCAGCTCAGGTCATGATCTCAGGGTCCTGGGGTTGAGCCCCGAGGTAGACTCTGTGCTCAGCGTGAGTCTGCTTCTCTCTCGCTCTGCCCCTGCCCCCACAAAATAAAGAAATAAACCTTTCAAAAATTCATATGGAAATCCAAGGTGTCTATTTTTATTTTTTAAATTTTATTTATTTATTTGACAGAGAGAGAGACAGCCAGCGAGAGAGGGAACACAAGCAGGGGGAGTGGGAAAGGAAGAAGCAGGCTCCCAGCAGAGCAAGGAGCCCGATGTGGGGATCGATCCCAGGACCCTGGGATTAGGCCCTGGGCCGAAGGCAGATGCTTAACAACTGAGCCGCCCAGGCGCCCCCAAGGTGTCCATTTTTAAAAAGAAGAACAAGTAGGAATAATTGCCTTCTCAGAAATTAAGCTAATTGTGATGCTTTATCAATTAAGAGAGTGGGTAGCGGCAAAGTGATACTGAAATAGACCAACAGAATGAAATTAGAAGATCTGAAACTAACCTGTACATATATGGCAATTGATTTACAACAAAGATTTAATTGCAAACCAATGAGGAAAAGTTGAACTTTCAAAAACAATGCTGGGAAAATTGGGTATTTTTACTGGAAAAATGAAATTGGGTCACTAACTCACCCTATTATCCCAAATTTTATTGCAAGGGGTTATAGACTTAAATGTGAGAGGCCAATGAACACATGTTTAGAAGACATTGTAAAAACATATCTTTATAATTTCCAAGCAGAAAAAAAAAAATCTTAAATAGGGAACAAAAACATCCTAAAAGGATTTGACTGATACATTTGAATACCCTCAAAAGGAGAACCCCTTTTCATCAATAGACACCTTCGAATGTAGGAAAGGACAAACCACACAATGGGAGAAGATATTTGCAATCCATATAGCAGTGAGAGGCTCAAACCTGGAAAATATAAAGAATCTCTACAAAACAATACAAGAAGCCAGACAACCCAAGTAGAAATGGGCAGAAGACATGAACAGGCACTTTACAAAGGTGGGGATCGAAACAGCCAATAAACACATGGAAATGTGTTCGGCTTTATTAATCATTGGGGAAATGCAAATGAAAACCACATGAGACACTGTCACACCCTCCTGAAAAGCCAAAATGAAAAAGATAACCAGTACCAGGAAATGGTGAGAATGGAAATCTTTACACTCTGCTGGTAGCTGCATAATTGATTTGACATGCTCAAAGACACTTAGTATTCTCTGTCAAAATTAAACACACTCACACACCGAGGCACAGCACAGAAAGTCTCAGGTGTGTGCTCAGGAGAACATGTGTGCACAGGTGCCCTGGAGACACACACAAGGATCTACAGCAGCATTATTCATCAGAGCCTCACACTGGAAACAATGCAAATTTTCAAATCAAATTTCACATATTAATTCTATAGAATATTACATAGCAATGAATGTGACTGAATTGAAATTACATATAAAAATATGGATGCATTTTAAAAACAAAGCATTGAACAAAAATCTAGATATAAAAGAACCTCAAAGTCCTTTTATATAAAGTCCATTTATATGTAAGTCCATTTATATAAAGTTCAAAAATGGGCAGAATTACACTAGAGTGTTTTAGAATGCATACTTAAATAAAAATAACTAATAAAGGCAGGGCTGTGATTGCCCTAAAAGTCAGGATGGTGTTTCCGTGTGGGGAGTGGAGCATAAGGACCAGGACCAGCCATGCCCAGCCTCTGGGATTTCCAAGGTTCCATTTTCTGACCTGAGTGGTAGTTACAAGGATATTCATGTTATAATAGTTTGTTAAATTCTACATTTTTGTTTTGTGCATTTTTAAATATGTGTGTTATATTTGATAACATATGAGTCATAAGAATGAGAATTTTTAGAAAAGAATAGATTTGTCACAATGAAAATAACAAGCAAGCTCTCGCCCTTCCATTTATGAATGTGCAGAGTAATCTGCAATCGTGAAACCCGTGTCCCAGGAACAGATGGACCTGTCCACGGGGCAGAGCCGGTTACTCTGCAGCAGCCTCTAATATGCATGAGCACTTAAGATGGAAAAGGAGGGGCGCCTGGGTGGCTCAGTCTGTGAAGCGTCTGCCTTTGGCTCAGGTCATGATCCCAGGGTCCTGGGATCGAGTCCCCCATGGGGCTCCCTGCTCAGCAGAGAGTGTACTTCTCCCTCTTTCACTCCCCCTGCTTGGGTTCCCTCTCTCGCTGTCTCTCTCTCTCTATCAAATAAATAAATAAAATCTTAAAAAAAAAAAAAAGATGTGAAAAAGGAGTATATGGTGCGAGCACAACTATCTGGTGAAGTAGAAAAAATATTGAACTACATACTCCTCTCACATCACATACTAAAACAGACATTAGACAAAGTGGTAAGTTAAATATAAAAATTAAATTATATATGATATGATTTAATCTTGGGATGTATGGGGGCTTTCTAATTTAAAAAGCAAAGGAAAAAAACAATATAGTAAGAATATCAATAAAATAACCATTTGTTATTTTAAAACATCTGGTCAAAAACTCCCAATAAGAAAAATTAAAAAGCACGTGTCAAAGTAAGAAAACAATATTTCAAACCACTACCATGCACAAGGATTAGCATCCTTAATACACAAAAGAGCACGTGTTAATTAAAAAACAACAACAAACGTACAAAGCCTCACAGATATAGCCAGAGTATTTACAAAATATAAATACAGACAGGGGCTATTAAAAAGTTCAAACTTGTGGGGTGCCTGGGTGGCACAGTGGTTAAGCGTCTGCCTTCAGCTCAGGGCGTGATCCCGGCGTTATGGGATCGAGCCCCACATCAGGTTCCTCCGCTGTGAGCCTGCTTCTTCCTCTCCCACTCCCCCTGCTTGTGTTCTCTTTTCTCGCTGGCTGTCTCTCTCTCTGTCAAATAAATAAATAAAATCTTAAAAAAAAAAAAAGTTCAAACTTGTGAGCAATCAAATAATTAAGGTTAGAACAAGAAGATGTAATTTGTCACCTAGCAAATCAACAGGAATTTTACAATGCTTATTTTTAAGTACCGGCGGGGATGTCGTGGCTGAGAACCCCCGTCATGCTGAAGGTATGTCCAGCGGGGAAAGCGATTTGCCAATGGGTATCAAGAATCAGAAATCCATTTCTCTTCTCCCCCCGACTAATTCTTCTCCTGGAAGTCTATTCCAAGGAAATAATAGGAAATGTGGACAAAGATTAATGCATAAACATGTTGCTTGCTGTGTTATTTGTGATTGCAATATTGGAATAGCCTGGGGGCAGCACTGAGGGAGTAAACTATGGTTCACCCCCCGTGGCCCACACACAACCCCCCGAATTCCATTTATAAAGAGACCCTAATACCATGGGAACACTCAGGTTAAGAGGAACAAGGACAGCTCCGGGTTTGGGGGAGCTGAAAAACACACAGCGTGCGTGGCTCCTTCTAGAGAGAGGATGAAAATCAGCAGTAGGGAAAGGAGACCCACGAAGGTCACGGGCACGGGACTAAGCTATGTTTGGTTTATCCAACCCCATCTCTGAATATTAAATTATGAAGCTTTTAAGAAACATGTGTGCAATAAAGTGACTGAAATAAAGGTGGAGAATTTCACTTTGAGCTTTGGGGTCATGGTCGATACATAGCCTCTTCTCTTCACGATCCAGCATTTTTAAAACATCAAAGCACGTTGTACGTGAGGATGGAGAAGACATGGGGAATTCTGGGCAGAGGACAGGATGAGCCAAGGCGTGGAGAGTGGGGAGCAGCGGTGGCCCAGGCCTCGGGGGAGTCTGTGATAGGAAGCCCAGGGCTCGTTGGGAAGTGGGGTGGCAGAGGCTGTGGGGACCTCCCCCACCCACAGGAAATGCACATTAAGGATCTTTGAACCCTGGGAACAGATGGCCTCCCAATTCCCTTGCTGTGTGGCTTTCCTCCATCACTAGGGATCTGGGACTGTTTCTAAGTAAAAACTTAGGGGTGTCTGGGTGGCTCAGTCGGTTAAGCCTCCGACTCTTGATTTCAGTTCAGGTCATGATCTCAGCCCCTCATGGGGCTCGTGCTGGGCAGGGAACCTGCTTAAGATTCTCTCTCTCCCTCTCCCTTTGCCCCTTCCCCCCTCAACCCCACCCCCAGTCTCTTAAAAAAAAAATTAAAGTAAAATCTTAGTGGAGTTTTGGCACAGCAAGGACTGGGCCATCAGTAGCACCTTATTCAATAGGAGTTTGTCAGAATTTCCAGCTCCAAGTCTTCCTCGAGCGTAGGGATGTTTTCCAGCCTGACAACTCAATAGGACGAGGTGGTCTCCTGGGGAAAGCAGTTTTAAAGAGGTCAAGAGACGAAACATTCCAGATCCCGTAGGATCAGCCCGTGAGACGTGGGTGGGATTCCAAGCGGGGAAGAGGCTCTGAGCAGAAGGGACACAGAACGCGGCGGGGCTGGGGCCTGGGGCAGAGAGACCCTCGTGACAGCACGGCGAACATTCCGCCACAGCCTGGAGTTTCTGGCGGGGAGCATGTGATCTTCCCCTTCTATCCAGGTGCTCGGGTCCTAATCCCGCCCCTATGGAAAGGCTCTCCCGGAGGAGGAGGAGGACGGGGATGAAAGCGAAACACATCAAACAGCCGAGCAAGCGGAGAAGGCGACGCGCCGTCCGGGCGAGGCGACATGCATATTCCAATTTACTATGTGACCGAGGTACTAATTTAGAGATCAGATTCTGTAAAGATTTGTGCCAGCCAACTTATGCATGGAGCAAAGGTGTGGGGAGAACAGGGAGGTTTCTTAGCAAAGATGGTCTTGCTTGGGGAGCCATGGAGGCCACCCTGTTCTTACCTGAAACGCTAAGGGACCATGTGGTTTTCTGTTAGGTTCTCTCCATTGTCAAATCCTAAAAATCCTCAGAGAAGCATTTGGCAAGCACCCATCCCCCTTCCCTTCAGGGCCCATCTGTGGGCATGTGAGATGCCCTCAGGAGGCTTAGGAAGAGGATGCAGAGAAGGAACCATTTCCAGGGAAATAAATCTTTCTCCCCATCACTTACCCCAAAGAAATCTAATTATTTTTACTCCACCATAACCTTTACTATTCAAAAGGTAAAACAGGAAAAAAAATTAATTTTATTAGCAAAATTTACTAGATTAATATGACTGAGAGCTCCCCATAAAATGTTAGCATTAAATATTAAAATATATTAATAAAATACTAGATTATTAAAGCCTAATATTTAATATAATGCATTAATTGGGGGAATTGTGTCAGTTTAAACATAAAAGAGAAAAGTGAAGGCAATAGTGACCTTTGCAAAGCAGGACGACCCCGGCCACAGGCTTGAGACTCTGCTCAGTGGAAATCAAAGCAGGGTCTCTGCCTGCGGCCCCCCATCTGCCTGCGGATGGACCAGCAGGGGTTATTGCAAGAGCTCAGCAAGGGATGGTGAGGCCCCAGGGACTAACATGACCATGCTGAGCCTCACCACCCTGGCCCGAGGGGAGGGGAGGGGAGGGGAGGGAAGGGGCATCAAGGCCAGAGGGCTGAGGGCTCTGGCTGTGGAGGAAGGACCTCCGGAAAGGCCGGCAGGGTGCCATCCCTGCCGGACCCACAGACACTCAGGGAGACACAGGAGAATCAACACCTTGACCTCCTTTCCTTCCTCTCAGCTTTTCTCCCCCCTCCTCGGCTTTCCTCTGCTGGCCCCTCCTGTGGGCCACACCAATGAAAGCTGAGGGCAAGGGAGGGAGCCTGGAAGAAGCAGGCCCAGGGTGCGGAGCTCCAGAGCACTATGTGACGGGCAGGGGGAGTGGAAGGGCAGCAGAAGGGAACCGACTGCTCAGGCCGTTCCCACCTTCCCTGTGCTCACCCCCAGCCCTGCTCTCCTATTGATAATGAGTCAACCATGTTTTCTTCTGCCAGTGCTACCCGCGAATGACCTCTGTCAGAGCTATGGGCAGCCGGAGGGACTGCCATGTGCTCATAACCGTCCAGAAAATGGGACCAGCGTCCAGGGGGTCAGCCCCAGGGTTGCTGCCGGCCTCCCCAGTAGTCCTCAACCTGCCTTAGCCACTGAACTGGCCTCTGGCCACCTTGTCATCCCATGGAACCCAGGAGATGGCCCAGTGCTCTGCAGAGGGAGAAGGGCAAAGACGCATCCTGGTCTGGCCCTGCACCCGGTGCCCCGAGGCCTTGGGCAAAGCCCTTCCTTCTGGGTCCTGGGTGACCTCATCTGAAAAGTAGAGGCCAGGCCTGGTGACGTCTGAGGTCCCTGCTATTGTCTGTCCTTTACACGATGTGTGCACAGGACGCTACACATCCACGTAGACACCCCCGCGTGTGGGAGCCCGTGCGCACCTGTCTTTGGTGTGGGCGTACATCGGGCGCATTCGCCATCGGGGGCAACCTTGTCCCCCGCCCCGGGGCATGGGGCCATGTTTAGAGACACGTTTGTTTGTCCTGACTCTGGGCAATGCCGCGGCGTCTAGTGGATAGAGACCAGAGATGTTACTAAGCATCCCGCAATGCACAGGACAGTTCCCACCACAGACTTATTCAGCCCCCACATGTCTATAATTGCAAGGCTGGGGCTCCCGGATCCCTCTCGGAAATGTTTTGGACGTACGTTTCCCTCAAAACCGGAGTAATAGAATTTTAAAATTAAAAATTAGGATTCATGGTTTAGCAAGTGTGTGAGTGTGCTAGGACTTCGTAACAGAGTGCCACAGCCTGGGGACTTCGGCGATGGAGAGTCATGTTTTCCCCAGTTTGGGAGGCTAGAAATCTGAGCTCAAGGTATCAGCAGGGTCGGTTTCTCTTGAGGCCTCTCTCCTTGGTTTGCAGATGGCTGCCTTCTCTCTCTCTCTCTCTCTCTCTCTCTGTGTGTCCTCATTTCTTCTTCTTATAAGGACACCCGTCAGACTGGATTGGGACCCACTCCAAAGGCCTCTCTGGCCTTCGTTACCTCTTTAAAACTCTTATCGCTAAACACAGTCACAGTCTGAGGGGCTACTGGGGGTCGGGGGCTTCAGCACATACCATGTGGGGGGGGCATCGTGCAGTCTATAACAGCAGGTGACACTGGCAGAACCAATTAAGGTGGGTTGAAACTCACCGGGGGACATGACTGCAGTGACAGCCCAGGCAACATCCATGATGGCAACAAACGTGGACACACAGCTGCCGTGCCCAGAAAAGTGCCAGGCAGAGGGAGCCCCATAAACGCTTGTCCGCCAGGGAATGGCGCACCCTGACGTTTCTCTACCCCCAGGAAGCTTGTGGCTAAGAGGCCCTCTGTATTTTTCTAGATGCATGTGCCTCTCTCCTCAGGAGGTCCCGTGAGATGACAAATGCTTGCAAACGTGTACTTTCACAAAAGGCTCATCTGGACAATCACTCCCTAACCCCTCAAGTCTTCTGGAAACACAATTAATTTATGGCATTGTTTCTCACCAGAACCATGCCCATAGCAGAACGGGAGTTTCCCATCTGGCTCTGTGCAGTTGACTTGCAAAACTGAATTTATCCAACCCCACCAAATGAAAGACTTCAGAATTGAGATAAGATATTATCTGTGAATTCAAAATGTATTAAAAATAAACATTTGCCACCATTTAAAAAATATATTTTAAGAGATGCATTCAAAGAATATGCTTTGTTCTTTGAAGAGATATTAAAATGTGGAGCGATTGAACAATATTTGAGATGACATCCGAAGTATTGTTGTGGTTTTAATAACAAAACAAAGAATCACACACCTTGAAGACCGTGTCACTCACAGACGTTGTGTTCTAGCCTAAATATCACAGTGAGTTTTTAACACATTTGCCCTTGGTACACAAAACCAATAATATATGTCTTAATCCTGCCAGCCCAGCATTTATGGCAGATGTAAAAAAAATTGTATTTAAATTAGAAATACTAAAATTAATATTTATTGACTCCGTGTTTCATTATCATTAGAAATTAGTTTGTTCTTGGCTAAACAGTTTATAGCAAGATATAAATATGTTCCATTGACCTATTAACTGGCCCAATATATTATGGAGTTATTGACAGCAGCAGTAAAATTTACTAACAGCTATTAAACCTTTTAACATACTTGATACGCCTCTGTCCCTGTAATTCCCGGGAATTAGGTGTGGTTTTTTTCTTTTTTAGGATAATCTGCTGCTGATATTAAATTCTCCCAAGATTTTAATATGTTGTCTAAGTTTATGGCTCATAAAATAAACCTAGAGCTTACAAAAATTTACATGACAATATTATTTTTTTTAAAAAGGGCATGTAAATTTTAGTACAGTAAGAATGATGATATAAACCACTGGAACACATAAAGAAAAAGTTCCCTGAACTGTATTAAAGGAATATTTAGGGTCTTATTTCAACACACAAAGCCAAGAGACTGGCGGGGTAGGCCAGCATGCAGGGAGGGCCGAGGGCCGTGACTGCGGCCTGGTTGGGCTCAGACAAATCCACACCCACCACGACCAACACAGCCCAACAAGGCTGGGCGCCCAGGACCACACCAGGGTCCAGTGTGTGTCATCAGATGCTCTTTGGCATGGTCCAGGTGCTGTCCAGCAGACTGTCCTCCCCATCAGGGCCTGGCTGGAGTAAGGGTGGACTCGGGAGCTCTGCCAAGATCTCCTCCAGACGCCACCCTCCAGCAGACCGCGGTGGACTGCTGGACGGCCACGTCTATCTGGAGCCAGAGCTCCAGCCTCTTTGGCCTCCGCCTGCCATGTCTCTGGGTAGCCCCAGGCGGAGGCACCTTCCTAGGCCTCCGGGCTGCAAAAGCTTCACAAAGCCCATCACTGCTGCCCCTACGAATCCACACCCAAGGCCCCTCTGGTCCTGCTCGTCTGACTTCGGGGGGGTGTCACTGTCCCAGGACCGCCATAACCAAGTATCACACACCGGACAGTTTAAAACAGCGGAGATGTATTCTCTCGAGCTCTGGAGGCCAGAGTTCTGAAATCCAGGTGTCGGCAGGGCCCTGCCTCCTCCAAGGGCTCTAGGGTCAGAATCCTCCTGTGTGTCGTCCAGCCCGGCTTCCCTGGCGGTGGCTGGGTCACTCCAGTCTCTGCAGCCCCCTACATATCGCCTCTTCTTCTGTCAGTGTCCAATCTCCCCCTGCCTCTCTCTCCCACTTGTTGCTGGATTTAAAGCCCACCCAGATAATTCAGGATAATTGTAATGGTTAATTTTCTATGTCAGCTTGGCTTGGCTACTAGCCCCAGATACTTGATCGAACTTAAGTCAAGATCACTGCGAAGAGATTTTCTAGGTAAAGTTAACCTTCAAATCATTAGACTTTGAATAGAGCAGGATATCCTCCAGACGATGGGTGGGCCTCGCCCAATCAGTTGGAAAAAAAACGAGGTCCCTGGAGGAGGAGGGAACTCTGCCCGCAGAGGGCCTTCACATTTGAGCTGCACCATCAGCTCCTCTCCAGGTCTCCAGCCTGCAGCTTGCCCTCCCAATTTTGGATTTGCCAGACCCCACCGTTGTGTGAGCTAATGTCTTAAAATAAATCTCTCTCTTTATATGTACATACACACCCTATTGGTCCTGTTTTTCTGGACAACTCTGATAAATACGATAATCTTATTTATTTCAAGATCCTGAACTTAATTACATCTGCAAAGATCCCTTTTCCAAATAAGCACATCTGCAGGTCCCAGGGACGTGGATGTGGATGTATGTTGTCAGGGGCCACCATTCAGTCGGCCACAAAATGAAATGCACAAATGTGGTAGGGAGTAAGCATAGGGAGAATCACAGGAGGCTCCCAGGTCATGCAGGAGAGATGTTTCTATGGGCCTTATTTGATATCCACGTCACCCCAGAACCTTGGGCTTGTGCAGGTGTCACAGCTGAACAGAGGACCCACACCACTGGTGTGCAACGGTGATTTCTGCAGTGATTCTGGGGGAATCAGGCCAAAGGGAGCCAACCGCACACCTAGCCAGCCTGCATCCAGGCAAACGTCTGAGCCTCACTTCGGAAGGGTTTGGTCTCCCGAGTGTAAGACAGTAACAACCTCTGCTAGGGGTGCGTTTGGTCTGACAGGGATGGGTCCAGGGCACAGGACGGCACTGGGATTCAGTCAAGCTGAGCCGGCTGGTCGCTGCCTGGGTCATGCTTCCAGCAGGAAAAAGGGGCCCGTTCCCGGGTCCAGTGCACAGTCAGATGTCTACTGGATCAGCGAGCAACAGCTATCAAGTGCAGGAAAGTGAAGGGTGGAGGAGATGGTCAAGCTCATACCGAGGCCCTGCAAGGCATCAGGCTGCTCACCGATGCTGCGGACACAGAGACGGGCAAACTCGGGCCCTGTGACAAAGGAGCCGAAAATCTGGTTGGAGAAGCTGAGCTACAATGTACGATATTTACATATTCAAGTATCATGTGTGTCTGTGTAAAATACATACATACAGTGAGGTGTATACATAGATGCTATTTGTCCAGGGTGTTTTAAAGAGTTAAATGTATGTGTGTGTACGTGTCTCTCTCTATCTCACACACACACACACACACACACACACACACACACACGCTGACGTCATGGTGGGCAGAGTATTGGCCCCCAGAGACAACAGACCCTAATCCCTGGAACCTGTGAGCGTTTCCCTAAAGGCAGAGTTGTAGATATGAGTAAGTGAAGGGTCTTGAGATGCAGAGATGCAGGGGATGTCTGGGTGGGCCCTGAACGCCATCACGGGGGTCTTATCAGGAGGGAGGCCGAGGCAGACCTGACAGCAGTGGGATGGCCATGTGACCAGAGGGTCAGAGACTGGAGCCACGGAACGCCAGCAGCCAGCAGAAGCTAGAAGGGGCAGGAACTGAGTCCCACCCTGAGGTTCCCGAGGAAGGAGGCCCTGCCTGCACCTCGATTTTGGCCCAGTGATACTGATTATGGATTTCTGGCCCCCAGGACTGTGAGCGGGTAAATTTCTGTGGTTTAAAGTGATTCAGTGTGTGGTTTAAGTTGTGACAGCAGCCACAGGAAGGCTTGCCACTGCATAACGTGGGGACAGGTGGTAGGACCACACTTCTTGGGCCTCGTGAATAGGATCTTCCTGCCCAGGAAGAGTCTCCCCTGACTCCCAACTCCAGGGGCCTATGGACCCACCTTGAACAGTGTCTCCCATAGACCCAGTATCTGAAGGACTCAGGGCGGCTTCCTGGAGGCGGTGACATTTGGGCCTTGATATTGATCCCATGGACTCTTCTCCTGGCTTTTGTCCTTCTTGGCAGTGGTCTTGGCATAGGTGTATCTCTAAGACCTTTATGTCCCAAATCTATAAGCTGCTTTGATTTAGGTCATGAATATCTTCGATTTTGCCTCAAGCATCCTGTTTTCTTTGGTTGTTCTTTTTTTTGTTGTTGTTGTTGTTTTGTGGTTTTGTGCTGTCCTTTGGCTGTCAGAACGAGGCCTTCAGGATGCACTTTTTTGTGGTGCGTATATTTAAACATAGTGTGGGAGAGCTGGCTGCATCATCCTGGCACTGGCCCTCTCCAGGGTCAAGGGCTCCCCGATCATACCGACCAGAGACTTGTCCCTGACAACAGGAGAGCGAAACTGGGTCCTCACCAATTTGGTGAGGACACTTTGCACAGAAGGCCTCCCTTAAGTCAGATTGATTCAAATGAATAGAACTAGTCCCATTTTGCTGCTTAAGCCAGTCCAGCTTGTTGCAGACTATGGCCAACTTCCTCAGAATTGGACTTGGACTTTCAATTATTAATGCCTCAATCCTAAGCCATTCTCTGGTCAAAAAACAAAGCAAAGCAACCCAAAACAACACAAAACAAAAACAAAAACATACATATTTTTAAAATTCCCAGCTGGGAATCAGTCAGAGTCCCAGCAGGAAACAGATGGTACCCTTAAATGAGAATAATTCAAGGAGAGCTTATTTACAAAGGATCTAATTACAAGGGTGTGTTGGGGGCCTGGAAGCATGAGGGGTAATGCAAGAGCCCCCCACCCCAATGCCCAAAGGGACCAGGAGAGGAAGCGGGGCCAGATCTGGGAAGGAGGGAGGGTAGGTCAGGGTAGACCCTCGTTCGAGGGAGCGGGGACACAGCCAGCCTGAGGAGCCTGTGGGGAGAGTCTCCTACGGGTTCTAACCACCCTCCCGTCTCCCGGCCCGTGTCCTGATTGGCTGATCCCATGGGCCAGAGCCCACCGCAGTAACCCCAGGCTGAGAACAAGAGTCAGAAGGATGAGGGCAGGACCCTGAGCACAAGCTAGAGCCAGTGATGTTTATTTCTGCCTCAGGTCCCCAAAATCACATCTAGCTACTTGGAGGCAGAAAGTAGCATGAAAAAAAAAAAGGCAGTGATGATAAGAAAAAAGAGGTGGAAGGATGTATTTCTGGTAGGAAACAAGGTAGATTCTGTAATCCACCCCCAGATTTCAGCCTGAGCTCCTAGGGGCCATTGCCAAAAGGAAAACACAATAATTTCCATACCTTTTCCCTTAAAAAGAGCCAGAACATCCTTTGCTTTTTCATGAAGTGCCGTTAAAAGGAGACATTACACAAAAAAGTTACTGATGTCAATAACCACTTGTTGCCATGAACTTGGAGTGGTATCCTTCAGTGTGTGTTTTCTTGGATAAACACAAAGGCTGTGTGGGTCACACTGAGACATAGTTCGTTACAGTCAAAATATACACATTGTTCTTGGGCTCCTGGGACCTTGGATAGAATTTACACTGAGGACAAGCTAATGGCTACATTATGGTGTTTTCCTTATTAGATATCATCTCATTCTTATTGTGCTTAGGAAGTTTCATTAGTCAGGCTTCTCTAGAGGAACAGGACCACCAGGATGCATATATAAAGAGAAAGAGATTTATTATAAGGAATTGACCCACATGGTTCAGAAGGATGGTAAGTCCAAATCTGTGGTGTGAGCCAGCAGTCTGGATGTCCAGGATTGCTGATGATTCAGTTCCAGGCTAGAGGGCATCTTCTGGAGAATTTCCTCTTGCTCGGGAAGGTCAGTCTTTTTGTTCTAGCCAGGCCTTCAACTGATTGGATGAGGCCCACCTACCTGGTGGAGGGCAATCTGCTTTACTCAAAGTTCTCTGAATTACATGTTAATCTCATCCAAAAACACCCTCTGAGTTGATACGCATGGTTAATCATTACAGAAGGAGAGCAGATGTTTCCAGTGTATCCCATGATGGTAATCTATGGTGCTGCTCTTCTGTGCTCCTGTGGGAACTCACACCAATCCACACCCTTTGAAAACCAGAAGTAGAAATGGTGAGGTTGGCAAACTAAAATGAAATCTAAGTTACATGTATCACCAACCCTTTTAACCCAGAGGTGGCCTGCAACCATCCCTAATTCTGATCACTGCCACACTGAGTTCCTGGGGTGGAATTCCATTTAGCCAACAGTTTGAACAAATGCACTAGAGACTGGGTCACATGAAAATCTTCCCATGATCCTCAAGTCATAGCCACAGGACCGAAGAAACGGAAGGTCAAATAGCATTCCAAAAGAATTGTTAGTGGAGTGACCAACTCAGACGGTTCATACCCAACACACAGTCATGAAGGTAGCAGCACAAATAGAGGAATCTGGGGTATCGTCCACTCTATTCACTCAATCTGCTACTTGATGTAAAGCTTCTAACTGATCAAAAGCAATTTTGAAACCATTACAATATGTAGTTGGCAATATTTCTACAGCCTGATGAAGCCCATGAAACAGGATGGTTTTCATCAAAGTTGGCCTTAAAATCTCCTGGAGATTATAACGTTAGATCCTGACTCATCTTTCTCCATCTGGAGGACTCCGAAGAGCCTCAGGCCTTGAGTTCTGGGCAGAGGAAGTTGAAGTCCATACAGCATCAAGTCGATAAACTCGTAGAGGGTTTCTCAGGGAATGGCAGTCAATTAGAATGCTCAGGTCAAGAGATGATGAATTCCAAACACCTTAGCTCTTTGCCTATTTTTATGGTGGCTGCTCTATGCTCCCCCAACCAGAACGCCCAAGAGTGCCAATGAGTCCCTCAGCAGAGGGGCACTGGCTGGCATCCCTGTAATACGCAGTTTGTAGAGAATGAAAGCAGCTTTGGTTTCCTTTTGTATAAGCGCACCCAGTTACCGACGTGACACTGTGGTTTCCTCGCTCGGCTTTGAAATATAGTAAACTCACAAAAGCTACTGTCGAGTTCAGAACAAACACAGGGGGTATGTTTAGTTATTTGTTTTTGTAGTAAAATAAAATATTTATTATCCGCAGACACCTACTGTGAACAGAGGGGGAGGCCACTGTGTTTTATCTCGCCGGTGTCATGTTTGACTTCCATTAGGGATGGATTATAGACCTGTGGGTTTTCATGAATTCAGAAAGTCCACTTTGAACACTGATTTCAAAGCCTACAGGGGGTGTGAGAATGCAAGAACACAGCTCTGGAGGAAGGAACCTGTTGCATCTCGCAAGCACCTTGTGTTTGATAAGGCAGATTGGAGGTTCCCTGCGAGACAGAGGCCAGGATGCTTCTCCCTTAATAAGACGACTTTAAAGGAAGCTTTCCTATTGTTTCCTCCACACTTTGCTCAAGGTGTACACAATTAATTCAGTCTTGGAGTCCTGAGAAAATCACCATTGTATCAGTCGGCTTTGCCTTCTCGGTCTCTCTAACTCATCACAGGGAATTGGAAAGTATGCTAAATCATCAGGGGGCTGCTGTCTTAGCGCTTCCACGCCTGCCACGCATTGGCTGTCTATGCAGGCGCCAATACCCACACTTTAGATCTTTGAACCTATAAGAGAAGGCAACCAAAATGAAGAGGATGACCACCTTTGACACCCATGTAGAGTCCTATCACACCTAGACCCAATTCTGAGCAGGCTTTTAAAAATACTTTGGCAGACTGGAGTTCCTCTGTGGGAGGGTGTGCTGGGTGGGAGAGGATAGAAAAACTGAGGGAACCCACATTTTTCCTGATAAGGGAAAAGTAGGGATATATCCAGCTGATGACCTCAAGAATGTGGAAGTCTCTCTCAGGGAAGAAAATCTGAGTTTCTCTTGTACTGTCAGGGAGGCTAAATGCAAGTGTCATGGTCAGGATTTCATGGATTTGGGTTTTGGGTCTTCAGAGGGAAAGTCCTATCAGCCTCTTCAGAGAGCTATTCATCATGACAGGTGTCTGGCAGAGACGGAGTAATCCCTCGGTAGACAAGATGTAGAGGGTGAGAGGACTGGATTAATAATCAGGGACAACTGTGGGACTAGAAAGTTCCCTGGCCCAACCATTGAGAAGCCATTTCCAGGGCAACATTACAGGAAAATTGATTATATGGAAATACACAAAGGGACTCATCTGTCTGCCTTCATCTTCCAAGAATATCCAGGGACACTCTAGTTCTTGCCTGAAGTAACATTGAACAGCACAGAAAGATTGTCCTTCTCTTTTTTAGGCCCTACTGAGACGACTATTTCCTGACTCACTCACACCTAGAGACTATTGCAACAGTCCTAGCACAAGCACTCCCTTTGCCCCTGAGGATTAAGACCCAGAGAGTGTAACTGAGGCCAGACAATTTTGCTTTTCCTAAGTGAAACAAACCACCCAAATGAGAGTATGGACCTAATTCAAGTTATTTTCCATAACGTCTTTTTAAGGAAAAACACCAGAGGAGGAGCAATATAGAGAATATTCAACCGGAAACTAGGGAACCTTGGGAGAAGGGGAGGCTCTGGCTTAGGCTCAGCATTGAAAGTTATTCCAGCAAATTTTAGGTTTGCCAAAGTAACACATTGTGCTTATGTCTGCCTTTTTAATTCTTGAATTCCTCAGACTCGAATGGTGGCTCTCAATTTTTGACCTAGGCATTCAACAAATACAAATGGAGCATAAGCAAGACAGAAGAGTTCTTGGCTCTTCCATAAGAGAGGACAAATCATGGTGGGTGTGGTTAAGTCTCCGCAGGTACTGCCACAGGGAGTCAGCTGCCTGTGCTCCAAGGAGTCTCTCCGTTCGTGACAGCTTACCCTTCCGTGCTGAGCTACCCACCTTTCCCCTGACCATGCACCCACCCTGAAAACGATCAGGATTTGCATTTCAACGCATCAACTTTTTAGCTGCCCCTTGGGTATTGACCACGCGTGAGGTCCCAGTGCCTGTGCCTATATCATAGCAGGGTGCTTGGCTATGTCTCCAATGTAGCCAACAGGTGACGCTGATGTGCCCCAAGCATGAGTCATGAGTCAGTTAACTCTCCATGAGTTTCATGATGGATTTGCTTCCGGCTTCCAATCTTGCGGTATCCCTCCGGATGCTGTGGATTCCTACCAGCCAGGCTTCTAGCAGACATGGGCTCTGAAGCAGGAATCTCTGATGTTGGTTAAGTATTGACTCCCTGAACAGGGAATTCCAATATCCTTGATTTCCAGGAGCGATTTGCGTGTGGCTCCCAACCAAGCTGCAGTGAGCGATGGGAAGAAGTGAGATTGTCACTAAGATAGATGATACGATGGGTCAGTGAGTCAGCGTGGTACCTGGGCCACTGCCCCGGCCACTTCATTGGTAGCTGGACATCATGGCCTGAGGACAGCTGTGGAAGCGTGCCTGCTTAGAACTGGATAGAACAGCCACAGCCGTTCTGGAACCTTTACACTTAAACCTTAGAACACATAGGCCAACTTCTGAAAGGCTGTGCACTTGGAATGCTGAGGCATTTCCTGGACAGTGAAAGGAGAGGGTCATGGGTCATCTCTGGGGATGGGACCCATCCTTCAAGGTCTTTTCTGGCTCTCCAAAGCTACATGGAAGCAATTTGGGAACCAAATGACCAATTTCTTCCCTTTTACTTTTTTTGTTTTGTTTTTTCCCCCTTCCCATTTGCTCTCTTTCCAAAAATATGAAAACCTGTTGGGTTTGGCACAGGAGCTTCACACCAAAGGCCTAGTTCTGCTGTGAGAGCAGAAGCAGTGATCATTCAGGTTCGCAGACAGACACACGGAATGATGTTCATCTGGACGGCAACGAGGGAGGAGCCCCAACTGTGTTAAAACCCTGAGAGTCCACTTGGACGTACTGGATGGAGTTGTGACGCCATTGCTAGAACGCGGGAATCCCTGTTTTTTCCTACTCACATCTATCAAATAAATGTTACATCACATTTGATAAGAGTATCTTAGAATGTTTTAAAAAGCATTTGAGGGATTTTTTTTAAGGGAAATGCAATCAAAAATGGCATTCTTTCTGTGTTTGCCATAGCACCTATGTCCCTGCAACATTAAGTTCATGAATCAAGCTCAGAAATTTCTGGAAATTAAGAGTCAAGTTTCCCATAGCAACCTCCCTTGTGCCATTGCACACATGTATTACGGTTCTGTTTCCACAATAATGGATAATAAGACACAACTTGGCTGTCTAATAATCTCTTCTCTAAAATGGCTATCTATGTGCGGGATCACATGTTCTAGAAGCCCACCTCCCTCGGACAAACTGAGCATCAGAATGTCTACCCCTGTGAGCAAAGAGACTTAAAACTTGAACTTTTTCACTGTTCATACCTTCCTCCCCAAAAGTATGAGCACCTCCACTTCCTTAGACTAGGCCGTGGGCAGCACATGGGAGCCTCCCATCTTGGCCTGGCCAGCCTCACCTCACTGGCGTGAAAAGCAACCTGACCATGAAGATCGTTCCACCTGCATGAAATGCACCAGTGTAGACTGAGTCTACACCCGCAGCATCCCATCCCTTCCCTGGACACAGCTGCTCCTGTGAATGTTCCTTTTCAGCTGGCTGTGCAGGACACAGAGAAGTGAATCTTATCATTTACAGGCCCACGGGGACCCCAGGGAGGCCACAGAATCTCAGAAGGAACAAGGTGCACCCTCCTGGAGAATCTGCCTTAAAAGGATCCTTGGAGAAAAATCATCTTATATTAAAACAAGGACATTATGTTGGCAAATATAAAATGTGCATGAAGCTTCAGGATGTGATGCAAGATTTCATTCAAGGAGTGTTTCCTGCGCTCGTGCGGAGGACCAGGCAGGGTTCTAGGCTCTTCACAGCTACCGTGTATCAAGGGCACACTCCTTGCTGGGCACTGACTTAAAGGGTTTACTGTCTTTGTTAAATCTTCACAATCCCCTTAAAAGGAAGAACTCTTTTCTACTCCCATTTTACAGGTGACAAAATCGAGGCACGGCCACTTGAAGCAATGTGCCCATGTCCCTCAGCTAGAAGGGCGCAGAGCCAGGCAGGTGCCGCTGCTCTCATGTCTGGCTTCCAACCTTGAGCTGCACGGACTTCCCTTCAGAGAAACATCACACTCGGTGTTGCTTTGGTTGTAATAATGCCCAGATTTCACCAGGAATGTTGAACCTGTTGACCTTAATCTCTTCCCCAAACTGCTTGGCAGGGGCCGTCTCGTGCTCCTGAAGCTGCCTTGCCCTGCTTGCTTCCCCCAGCAAACGCCTCCCTGCTTGCGGGAAAGCTGATGCTTCCCGGCGACTCGGAGACATGGTCCCGTGGCTCTTTTCCCACTCGGCAAATGCCCATCTTGGGCGCTCTCACCACCCTGCTCTTCCGATCTGCCAGCGTTAGGGCCTTCGAAAGCACTGGAGCAGGCACAGGGTCCATTTCTGTATGGTGTCGGCTATCCCCCCGGCCCTGCGATCGGCTCCCGGGCCTGCCGTGCGCCCTGAGCCCTGTGTCCTTCAGAAGAGCAAGTGTACTTATCCGATGCTGCCTCCCCTGCTCCCAACACCACGTGCGGGGCTCAGCGCGTATGGAATGAATGAGTGATCAAATGAAGCTTAAACACATCTTCCCTTGACGTTTCCTTTTGAAATGCTGAGGACTAATGAGAATGTGAATTCAGATATTGTGGTGGCCACTCCAGCACGGGGACACCAAATGCCTGGGTTTCGGGAAATGGAGGAGTGATTTGGTTTGTGTCTTAGGACATTGCAATACCGCGTGGCCCCGAGGCAGCTAGGCCCTACGATATTTAAAATTAACTAGAGACTGGCAGTTCTCAGCCGGGTCAGAGGCAAGGAAGGGACAGGGGTGTTTGCCCAGGAAGCCATCACCCTGGGTGCCCCTGTCATAGATGCCATGGACGCCCACCCGAACCTCCTGTCCCCCAGCTCACAGCTTGCCACTGCCCCAGTTTCCAGGACCCCCAGGGCTGCGTACCCCCTTCCCCCTCAGCCACAACCAACGACTGGCTGATACGGTGGTAGGAAGCCCAGGCATCTTGTAAGGGGTGTGATGCGCGCTCCAGAGCTCCCTTCAACTCCCCACTCCCATTTCAGTCCAAGACCAGATTTCAGGAGAGACCACAACCTTCCTCAGCACATTTGTTTCTCCTAGCTTGCTTCCATGCTCCCTCTAAAGTGTTTCCTAAACTCATTCCCTCAGTTAGCAATGAGCACACAAGTCCCTGCCTCAGACTCTGCTTTGGGACCCGGACCTGAGGCAGAAGCCATACAAGGGAGCCCTTCAGGTCTGCCATGTTAGAACAAGGCCACGGAACACGGAGGCACCCTTTAGCCCACAAAAGTCTACCTGCTGAAATGAAGCCGTGTTTCACAGATGTGACATGAGTAGAAAAACATAAGAAGGGAAATGCTACGTTCACTGAATATTTCCATAAAAATCCAGGTGGTCAGAACACCAGTTACAGACCCTGCGTGAGTTTTCTCGCACTGCCCCACAAAGCTGCCCCAGCTGGGTAGCATCAAACGATAGAAGCGTATTCTCTTGAAGTTCCAGAGCCAGAAGCACAAGATCCTGGCAGAGTTCATCCGTTCGGGAAGCTCTTCTGGCCAACCTGCCCCATGACGTGTCCCAGATCCTGGTGGTGCCACCAATTCTTGGTGTCCCCAGATTTGTAAATGGATGCCTCCAGTGTCCCCCTGTCTTCGGTCTTCAGGTGGCGTCCTCTCGGCCTGTCTCTTTGTCTTCCTCTCTTCTTACGAGAGCTCCTGTCACTGGGATTAGGACTCGCCCTAAATCAACTGTAAGGTCTCCTTTCAAGACCCTTAGTTGCATCGGCCAAGACCCTTTATTCTAATCAGGTCTTGTTCACAGGCTCTGGGGGGATAGACCTTTTCCTGAGGGCTGGCACCGTTCAACCCACTCCATATACTTAATCCTGGGTCCTTTGCCAAGATCCAAACAATGAGTCCACGTGTTATCAGCAATGAGGCTTTCTGGCTTCCATGGCAGCCACGGGTCCTCCTGGACAGGGGGCTGCTTCTGGAGCCACTGGTAGCAAACTCTTCTCCACTGTCACCTGCCAAACGTAATGAAGGGCTGGGCTGGGCACCCAATGTCAAGCAGCTATAAACCAGTAATCCCCTTGGAATCCTTCCTGACAGCAGGTGACATGCAATTTGAAACCTCAGAACCTTCGAATGTCTAAGAATTTGGCCCTGAATTTATTCCTAAAACTCTATAGTCAAGACAGATTAACACGAAATCATTAGAGCTAAAAAAAAAAAAAAAAGTCAACATGTTGCCTGGTATATTCAGCTTATCGCTCATTCTCTCTTTGCCTTTCACTTTTCGGACCCAACAATCGTGTGTGACTCTCATCTGAAGTCATGACTTACCTTTCAAGCCACCGGAGCAGGCATCACACATGTGACTTAGAGAGCATCCTTAAGAACTTGGCATCAGCACACAAGACACGTTTCATCTCTGAGTCATCCTGAAGTCCCCATGTGGTGTCATCCTGGCCACCAACAGTCCTAGCTGGGTCTCTCTTTACATCTCCTAGATCCTAGAATGTTCTCCTGCTCCTAGAAAGTTTTCTGTCCACTCACCGAGGAAATGCACGGTCGGTAGCAATGGGATCTTGGAGCAGCTCAGAAAAGGCGAAGCCTCCTGGCCAGCGGAGGATGGACATATTAGAGCGATTACAGTGATCCATTGTCTGGGTCCAGCAGCATCGTCTGTTCGGGAAGACTCTCAGGGAGCATTAGGAAATCACTACGGCCCAAGCGAGTCAGTGCGGAGCTCAGCAGGAAACGCACAGCGGTGTTCACCAAGCCGCAAGGAATCGGATCCAGGGCCGTCTGCGTTGCGGGGACGTCATGTACGGACAGGGAGATGGGACCGGTCCTGGTGCCATCAACCTTAGGGGCTTCAGGCATGCTGTCGGTCACGAAGGAAACTGTCTACAGCACGGCGCTTGTACTTTAAAATAGTCTCTCCTGTCTTAATTAATTCGGTCAATAAGGAGCCAACTGAGAGGCGCCTCATGATCTGTTTCAAAACCAAATGATTTTACATGCAAAACCTGAAATGATGGCCACTGATTTTGATGATGTTATCATTAATACAATTATTTTTAATTAAGAATTTTTATTATATCTCATCAACCGAGGTGCTAGGTGTGCTGTGAGATAGACCTGCTCCCCGATGTAAAAGGCCTTCATTACGACCAATCCAAGCAAAAATGATCCATTTTTACGCTGCTGTGGGAAATGCACGGCCATTCCCCTGAAGAGAAAGGGCTTTGGTGCTGGTGGAACTTTTTCCTAAAATTCACCAGTGTCCCAGTTTCCAGCCTGAGGAACTGGGGGATTGGACCGGAAGCCTAGAGTCTGGGTGCCGTGTTCTGAGGGATGACTGAGACGTTGAATCCCTTTGAATGCGCTGAGCATGGGCTGAGAGGCACAGAGTAGCCTTGGGAATGTCCGCACTCCTGTCGGTTGTTGTCACAGAAGCCCCATGTCACCCAGCGCCCTGTCCCTTTAGGGTGACTCATCACTGGGGGAGGTAGGCACCCTCGCCGTCACACGGGGAAGGCTGTTGCAGCAGGTCATCTGGAGCTGAAACTGCCCTCACCAACCAACATAAAACTCACTTTAATTAAACGTCAATATATTTCTTTACATCCACAGCCTCTTGGAGGAGCTAACGCAAAACAAACCAAAGGGAGAAAAAAAAAATCTCAATTGTTTGGGGGATTTTAAGAGAATTCTTTAATATCAGATTAAGCCCATTTTGATTGTAAATCTATTTTCAGCTCAACATTACCAAAGAATATTACAAGAAAACTCTGTTTTATGAAGTTATTATGATTTAAACCGTTCTCTCTCTGCTCTTTCTCTCTGACTCTCTCTCGCACACATTCATTCTCCAGAGGATCTAAAAATAAGCCTGAAGCTATACATGTCACTGCTCCAGGTTTATCCCACAGACTAAGGAGTTTTTCACAAAATACCTTTATTATTTTCTAGGGCTCTGCTGCGGTATATGGAAGCGGAGACTGAGACATGAACCGTAGGGGAGACGGGGCTGCTCCTGGACAGAATCGCCATCCTCATTCCCATCGCCGTCACACCGGGGCTTTCTACAAATTTTGAAGGTCTGCGATGACCTAATTTCAACAGTCCTTTCTGCCCCAGCGGGATTTCCACATGCAGGGTCTCCGGCGTGTGCACGTCTTAGCTGCGTGCGTAACACACACTGCCACCGTTTTTTGGGTGGTGAGAGCCGCATGAGGGCCCTTGCAAGGTGTTTTGTCTGGGCTGAGGCCGGGGTCTGCATGCATTTTGGAAAAGTGACTTAAGAAGAGTGCAGGGTGCACTCTGGGGGTTTGTGAACACTCTGCATTCCACACAGGACTGCTCGGCTTCCAGCTTCGGAAACACGGATTTCCAGGTCTGTTCCGGGGACCGTTTGGGAACGTGGAGAGGAGTGGACGCCAGTTGGCAGCTGTGATTCGTTCCCCAGCCCTGTCTCTGGCGTCTGCGAGTTGCCAGCAGAAAATGCGCAAGGCAGGACGTGGAAAATGTCTTTTCAGGGACGGCCTGGACCCAGAAGATTCCAAGAAGCAGAGCCCTCTGACTGCTGCCAGTGACGGGGGGACTCCCCAGAGAAACTATGCAGTGTGCCAGCTTTTGTCACTCCACACCCCATGGCCAGTGGTAACAAAGGGAAGCGAAAGATATTTTTACAGGTGTTATCACGGATGGGGTCCTACGTCAACTCAGTATGTAGAAAATTAATTTATGAATAAAAGTAAACTTTAAAATAAAACAATTTCCTTCTGAAAGCTTAGCTCTGTTTGTTTTTTTTTTTAAAGTAAACTTTATACCCAAAGTGGGGATCAAACTCATGACCCTGAGATCAAGAAGCACAAGCTCTACGAACGGAGCCCGCCAGATATCCCTCAGCTCCAGTCTGGTGACATTTTGAGGTGTCCCCTGAAACAGGCAACCCCAAGAAGTATCATTCAGATGTTCCCGCAGCTTAATAGCTCACTGAGTAAATCTCTGACCGAGCTCTGGCCCAGCTGACTATACTGTCATCATTACATCTTTCCTAATTATCCCAAGAATAACACTCGCCAAGCCCTGTTACGTGCCAAGCACGGTGCAAGTTGCTGGATGGCCCGTGGCCCATGTAAGCAGTGGTAGATGTTATGGCTCTGCCTTATCATTGGTAAGAGCTTCTGACAAGAATAAATATTACCGTGTTAAATATGTACATTAATTTTGAAATATGCCATTGGTTTATCAAAGTCATCGTAGAGTAGAGGTAATGTAGTTTTATGGTCTCCATTTTACAGATGAGACAAACTGAGGCAGAGAGACAACGGCACTTGCTCAGGGGCACATAGCTCGTCAGGGGCAGAAAAAGGCATGAGGGCCAGTTCTCCTTCACGCCATAGTTTGGCTTTGACGTTTTTCTCCTTATGAGTAAGTTTGAGAAAAGCAGGGCAGATTCTCGTTCCCTGAAGGTCCCTGAGGGCGTGGCGGGGGTCTCGGAGGAGATGGTGTTGGAGGAGACACCTGACTCGGGACCAGACGAGCGTGGACTTTCACTTTGATTTCCTCTGTCTGCTACCTTTTACTCTCTCCTCCTGGGTTTCCCCATTTTATTCTCTTTTCCACTTCTCCTTGAGCCTTGATACGGTGACCACAACCTCGTGGGTCACGAATCAGCTGTACGAGAAGCTACGAAGGTCACCTCGTCTCCTGCAGCCGCACTTGGCCCGCAGTTGAGTCCTTGGCCTTCCTGTGCACTGCAGTGACAGTGGGGGCCCGTGTCAGGGACACCGTGTGGCCCGGTGCAAATTGAATGGGAAGACTTCGTCAGATGATTCATGGCACATTAGAAAAGCCACTTCATCCGTGTTATTTTATATCCATATAAATAGTCATAAGTGATTGAACCTTGGGACTTAGCTAGTGTGGGAAAGTGATTGCTTTATGGAAAAGGAATCTTCTTTCCAAGCTCTCTCAATTTCCTAATGATCCAGCTTCCAGGATCCCTTTTAAGACCATTTTGTTGGAAGGTAAAATGCTCACGAAGACAAGTGCTATCCATCAAAGACTTGCGGGTCACAAACCTGGTGCCCGGTTCTGGCTGAGCACTGAGCTGGCAGGACCCGCTGGAGGCTCGGCCACGGGCTCCCGCCGGGGGTGCTGGTGAGCACTCGGCGCTCCGTCGTGGCCATCCACCCTCCCAGATGTCACACGTCGGAGGCCCTGCTTCTTTTCTGGATGGCTAGCTGTCTTGCCCTTCACTTCGTGGTCTTTGCAGCGGGTCAAGGTTGGGTCTAGCATCCTGAATCCGAAGGAGCTAAGGATCGCTCCTGGAAAGAAAGTGGAGCGAGGAAGCACATGCGGAGCCCAGGTTTTCAAAGGCAAGGCGCTCCATGAAGCCAAGTCCCGGGGACTGCATGACCCCCCTCTAGGCCAGGTCTGTCCTCCCTTGTCCACGATCAGCAGCCATCCTGAGTGAGCCTGATAGTGAAAGGTTCTGGCCAGGCTTCACATGGCTTCTGGCTATGGGATGAACAAATGATGTTAAAATATATGATTTTTCTCCCCAAGAGAAACTGCATTGCGCCTATGAAACAAAACCCCCTTCCCCTTACACGCCCTCCCCCACCTCCGCTCCTACTTCCTCTAGGCCACCAGGACCCACCCTCCATCCTACAGAGTAGAGGTGACACGTTTACAGGTGGGGTTTTCCTGGGCTACTTGCAACTGCCCATCAAGGGCCTGCTTACACCCCAGGAGCCGTTCCCTCATCTCCCCCGTCCACAGAACACAGAGGATGCTGGGCCGGACGCGGGGGCGGGGGGACACAGGGCCACCCTCACCAGCACATCTACTCTAAGTTCTTCTGATATTTTGCTTCACCTACTGAGGAAGAGAAGCCGAGAATGAGAATTTAGGGAAGATTCGTAATAAACTGGAAAGGTCTCTTTGAAGGACGCCCGCAGCTTGCGGAAGTCACAAAGCTTTCCTACTAGCGTTTCTGGTCGAGGTGCTGGCCGGCAGCGCGTGAGGGACTCGGTGCCGCCTCTACCCCCTCCCAGTGATAGCAGGGGACACCGTTCCTGGTGTCTCATTTTACTGAGGGAATTGAACCTTTAAATTATATTGCATGGTTGTGTTGTGGGAAAATTCCAGATTTCCAGAGCTCTAGTTAATGTTATGGTGCGTTTTTACACAGGAGAAATGTTCAAAATAAAATGCAGGTCATGTCAGGCATGGAGACTATGCCAACAAAATAAAAAAGCCATCTTTAAGTCCACGTACAAGAAAAATCAGTCCTGCTCCTGGTTTGCGGCAGAAACGATCATTCCAGCAGCCACAAGTGGTGGAGTTATATTGTCCAGAAACTGGAGGAATGAGAAGTCAGGGAGGCCGGCCCTGCCCCTCCCAGGAGAAGTGGGTGCGTGGTGATCCCCAGCCCAATCTGGTGCTCCAGGAACGTCTCGATCATAAAGCTTATAAGGTGAGGCTTTGACTGTACAAGCGGGTAAATCTACAGTCGGAGGTAGATGGACATACAGACGTGCATGGCGTGGTTTGGCTGCAGACAGACTGAGGTCCAGATACAGACACAGTACAGGTAGAAACATTAGGTACATAGACGTACAGATACATAAACGGAGATACAATACAGGCAGGAAGGGAAGTGCACAGCGAGCTGTAATCCGGAGATAAACGGATATTCATCCCACATATATGTGTTCCTTGCATGCGAACTCTGGGGGCTTCAGAAATGAAAAACAGACTCTCTGCTTCCAAAAAAGGCCCCCATCTAGTTATCAAGACAGCTTTGATGCCAGGTCATGATCATTATGGTAGAAGTGACCGGGTCATGCCACAAGAACCCCGTGGAGAGGCCCCTAACTCATCCTGGGGCAGAAGCACAGAGTCTGGGAGGCTGGGAGGCTGGGAGCCGGGCCCCTGTGGGGCCGCTCTCAGGAGCAAGCAAGGGTAGGCAGGAGCAGGGCCCGGCAGTTGGGGCAGCACACAACGGCTCTGGGGGCGTCTGCGTGCCATCCCTGGCCTCTGCGGGTGTGCGTGGAGCGCACATACAGCATACGTGTGCTACGTGTCATGTTAGTCGTTAGGGAGCTGTCAGGATTCTCAGAGACTCACTTGCAGATGTGGTCTGACCCGCAGGCCTTCAGCAGCCCCTCAAAGCCAATGTCGCCTGCGAGGTCTGGGAGACAGGGAGGCAGAAAAGGCCTCCGTTGTGAGGTGCCCGTGGTCTCCCCCAGGGCTGAGGACCCCTGTGCCACGTTGGGGGAAGAGACACATATGAGACAATATGGCAAGGATGCTGGGAGGGCACCTGGAGAAATCCGGGGCGGTGCCTGGTGGACACACGTGTCCTCCCTCTCAAGGGAACGGGGACTTTCTAGTGCCTGGTGGGAGGGAGGTTGACAGTGCAAGCTCCGAAGGTTCTGGAAACCTGAGAAAACCTGTAAGGTCAGGTGTGAAGGATGGAGGGGCGAATCCTGCAGACACATTAAGATCAGCCTGGAAAGAGCTGCAGGAGAGCGGCCACCGGGTTCCTATCGAGAAGGCTCATGGAGGCGCTTCCGTTAGAAGCCACGGCAGTGTGATCATCACCTGGGAGACACTGGGGTGGGGGTGGGGAACACGGGACTGCGAGAGGGGACAGGCCACCCCAAGCTTCGCTCCCAGGAAGGGACCTCCAGGCACCCCCTAAGTCACCTCTGTCCCTTCCTGCAACCCTATGGGAGGCACGGGGACCCTGCACCCTCCTTGCCTGGACCCCTCATTTCCCCCTGGGCCTGGTGGCCATGGAAGCAGGGAGCCCATGCCTGCTTTGTCCAGCAAGGAGCCCATTCCAGAACGTCATCGCCACTGAGGATTTTGAAAGCCCCGTCACAGAATCTTCTTGGCAAGACTTTGAGCCCATCACTTATCCGAATCTCTGGGATCTAAGACAGCAGCCCGACTCTCACCCTCAGCAGAGCCAGCACGTCCCAGAGGCCTGCAAATGAGGCGCTCGATGCCGCTGTGCTTGCTGACAGACCCGTTCCGGGGGCCTGCTCCCTCCTGACAGGTAGTGCCGAGGGCAGGCCGTGCTCGGACCGCGCGCGCCGCAGACCACGGCCGTGATCTTCCCGGGCAGACCCGCAGCCACGCCTGAAAACCTAATGGAACCCAGAGCGCAAGCCCAAAAAGAAAAACTCCCCAGCTTCCACGTGATCTCTTCCTCCTCTTAGCTGATCAGGATCAGCTGCCCTGTTTCTTAAGCAGCCGGTGACGTAGTGCTCGCTCAGGCTTTGGTTCAGATCCCCTTCTTGTGGCCCGGGCATCACCTGGAGTACAAATCCAGCACACACACCCGCGTGGTCATTAGCCGCTCCTAACTCACACCGTTGCCGAGTAGAAAAGCACGATTTCTGCCATCGCTTCTATAACCAGTTATACGCGGAGGAGACTTAGCAGGTAACAAACCTGAGTTTCAGAAAGGAAACCTCAGACTCCTATCTGCTGGCTGCGACTTCAAACCCTCATCAACCAGGCCTCCCACCTAGGGGTGTAACGAGCTCGCCGCGGTAATTACAGCAGCGGACGTGGATTCCTAATCCTCCGGCGACTGCAAAGAAGGAAAATTAAAGAGAGAGAGATGGGAGGGATGAGAAGGGACAGTTCCTTTCTAAATAACACTTAATAAGAAACAAAACATCCAGGTAGCAGCCGGATGAACAGCGGGGTCGGGCCACCTGCCACGGCTCCCCGCACAGCCCCGTCCTTCAGGCCTGTCCTCCACAGCCAAGCCCGCCGCCTCCCGTCTTTTCCACACTTCGTGACGGACCGGCTTTTATCTCTCGCTAACTCCTGACACGCTGGTGGCAAACTTTTCCAAGCCAAACCTTGGGTTGTTCCGGTCGCGCTCGTGCAAGGTGGCAGCTGGGGCACATTTTGCATCAGAAATCTATGGTGGGGGCTGTGACAAAGCACATCCCACGGGATGGCTTGCTGGTGTCCCAGCGCTGCAGACCCCCACTCAAGGTGTGCTTCCTCTCTCCTGGGAGTTTGTCTTAGGGGAAGGCCACTACATCCCCCTCCACCGGCCACTGCAAGAAGGTTCTAGACCAATATCCGGAATAACCATTCATGGAGAAGATGGCAGGGCTCAAGGTGCTTCCCATTCTTTGTGCCAGCGTCCGTCAGAAGGTCCTGAAAACAGATTGGTGTGTGGAGAATGAATTCCCACTTGACAAGAATGGAGGTCTGGGCATCAAGAAGGCCGCTCAGGGCTCCTGCCTCTGCCAGGAAACAGAGCAAAGTGTGGCAGACGTAAACAGGGCTGTCCTCAGATACCACGGCTCCGGGGCTGTGGTCCAGATGGATGGCCTTCCAGAAATAGCACTCGGCCACCATAGTTCCTGTTATATATTTTGTTTTTAAGAGAAATTGCATATATTTAAGATGTACCACATGACGTTTTGACAAACATACAATAGCGAAAAGATTACTACAGTCAACCTAATTCCCACCACCTCCTCACAGAGTTCCCTTTCTTGCATGTGTGGTGAGGGCCCCCAAAGTCTACTCTCTCGGCAAACGTCCAGATGTAGCCCCGCATGAGTAACGATAGTCATCACGCTGCACATGAGATCCCCAGACCTATTCATCCTGGAAGACAGGAGCTTCCTGCCCTCTGGCCAATGTCTCCCCGTTGCCCCATCTTCCTGACCCCGGCAACCATCGTTCTCCTCTTTGCTTCTGTGGAGTTCGACTTCGTCCTTCCACACGTAAGTGAGATCACGCAATTCTTTTCTTTCTGTGTCCGGCTTGTTCCCTCAGCATGACGTCCTCCAGGTCCATCCATGTTGTTGAAAATGGCAGGGTTTCCTTCTTTTTGAAGACTGAATGGTATTCCCCTGTGTCCATGCACCGCGATCTCTCGATCCACCTTCCACCAACACACTGAGGTCGTGAGCGATGCTGCAGTGAACGTGGGAGCACAGATACCTCCTCAGGGTCGTAATTTCCTTTCCTTTGGGTTCCTTTCCTGTGAAATTTGGAAGTGTGTCCCGAAGAACAAATACTGAAGTCCTACACCCCAGCACCTCAGAGCGCCATTTCACTTGGAAATCGGTTCTTAATAGACGTGAGTAGGTTAAAATGAGGTCATGAGGGTGGACCCTCATCCTCTGTGATTGCTGCCCTTATTAAAAGGGGGGATGTGGACATGGAGAAGACAGTGCGGAGACACAGGGAGGGCACCACGGGAAGACAGAGGATCAGAGTAATGCATCCAAGACCCAAGAGACACCTGAGGCCACCAATGGATGGGGGAGAGGCCTGGAACCACCCTTCACAGGACCTTCCGAGGGAGTGTGGCCCTGTGACACCTTGGGTCTCCGGCTTCCAGAGATGCGGGACAGAGTGTTTCTGCTGTTCTGGGCCACCCAGGCTGTGGTCGTTTGCTAGGCAGTCACAGGAGACAATACACATCCTGTCCCCACCACTCTTACACACCCAGAGCCCTTCCTCAGGCTCAGAGACGGTGCTGCCCTGGTTCCTGCCCCCCTCTGCCTGGGCAGGGCTCACAACCTCCCGGGGAGCATCCCCAGCTACCAGCTCTCCAGCGTCTCCCACGTGCAGATGTGCCAGGAGGAGCTTCTGCAGGGCATGGCTCCGCCTTCTGCACTCTGTCGTAAACAGGAGGAAACAGCACTTTACCTCCCACGTCCTTGAACTCAGCTGGGGCCGCCGCCGGTAATCAGGCAATGAAGCCCAGTCTTTTCCGATTTGGAGCTCGGCTGATATTCCATGACCTGTGGGAAATGAGTTGATGGTTTCAATCAAATGATAACCATGTTGGGTCAGTCCCCATCACGGGGCTGCAGGAGGCCAGCCAGGCTCCCGTGTTTGTCTAAGCCCATCACGGGGTGTCAGTTCCAATGAGCGGCCTTGCCACTGCTTAGAGGACCATTACCTGGGAATGCAAACCAAGAAGGGCGGACCTCACAGCCTGTGCTCCCACGGCGGACACAGCCAGCCTGATTCTGCTATTTCCCACTAAACAGGCCTTGGGGGGGCCTCCCGGTTGATGAGGTGGCTGACAGGCAGGTGGGCCAGGGCCGTGTTCAGTGTTCGCCCTTCGCTAGGCTGTGGGGCTAGAACACGTCAGGTGGCGAGGACCTGACAGGCATCTCTTCCTGCCTGTGTGTCGGGGCTCCTCTTTGGCTAAAAGCAAATGCATTTTCTCAAGCGGCATAGTGTCCAGGTTCTGGGCGAGGAAGAGAGACGAACTCCTCCAGGAAATGCTCCTATATCCCCTAGCTCTCCCTCTCTGACATCAGGAAACTGGGTGCCCAGCTCACAAAGGAGCTGAGTGAACAACGCACACGCATGCACACAAACGCACACAGAGGCCAACTGATTGTGTACATACTCTTAATCCAATTAAAATTGTCTGAACACTTGGGTCCTGGGTTGTGCAGTTGGTAGAAGGTCCGACTCTTGGTTTCGGCTCAGGTCATGATCTCAGGATCGCGGGATCGAGCCCTGCATCGGGCTCTGCACTCAGCAGGAAGTCTGCTTGAGATTCTCTCTTCCTGCCCCTGCCCCCTGCTCCCCCTGCTCGTGCTCTCCCTCTCTCTCAAATAAATAAATAAATCTTAAAAAAATATTGTCTGAACACCTGAAATGCCTAATAATTGCTGATTCGTTCAGATTTTGTGGATTAAATACATTTAGTTGTGCGCTTTCTTAACCATCTGGATAGTTCGACTAAGTATAGACTTCACGTGGGTCTGTCCACATGGAAGTGTTTCAGGGAAGAGCCCACTATTTAATATTATAAACTCACTCCCAACTCGTGCCAACCTCAGAACCCGCTTCCTGGACTGGGTGGTCCTAACACTGTCTGAGAGCGTAACTGTCCTGATTTTGTCTTCCTGCCAAGTCACTCCACACCGGAAGGGGTAAGATGGCAAAGCACTGAGTCCCTGGGACTCCTTCTACGACATGTTCTGCAACTCATCTCATTTGGGAAACATCACCCTAATAACAGGGAATGAGGACCATCCCCCCCCCTTCTCTTATAAAGAACAGACACCAGGGGCCTAAGTCGATCTACTGGGGTACTCCAGTAACTCTCCGAAGAGGGCCTGCTGGTCACCTGCCAGCACCCAAGGTCTCTATGAGGCCTCAGGATGCTCTTCCACCTTTACCCAGAACCTGGGCGGGGGGGGGAGGCGAAAGGGGTAGATATCCTGGTGAATAGATTCAAACCAGGTTTGCAGAGGCTGTGAAACCAATCTCTGGCCAAGCCGTGGAGAAAGCCTGCGTCTCATGCCCAATACCTACTCCACCCCCATCCCGATTATTGCCCTGTCACCCCTTCCCCCTTCTCCAACTCTGGCAGAACAAGGATGGGTTTGCTCCCAACTAACCACATAGTCTGCCATTCTTAGGATATGCATTCAAGATGGCGGGCTGGGTTCTGGCCTCAGGAGGCACAGCAAAGCCTAGCGTAACCCTGGGGGCACATCCCAGAGCAACAGCGGGACTAGCTGTGACTGCAGCACCCTGACAGCAGGCCTTGGAGCCTCGCTGTCTGTCCGTGCTGGATCCGAGCACTCAGAACTGCCCAGCATACGGTCGGCATTCAGCAAATATTTGTTGACGGACGTGATGAGCAAGAGCCCACGGGGTGGTCTCCCTGGGCCAAGAAAGTCCAAGAGAAATGCCAACATAGCCACGCAGAGAGTGGAGTGTGTGCCCCAGGGACACCAGCCCAGGCCAGCTGTGACACTGAGGGACACACGAGTCCGATGCTCACTGGGGCCGTCGAGCTGCTGGCCGCTGCACAAATTCTGGGGAATGGCCTGCTGAGCCCTGAGGAATATAGGAGTTCATTGGGCACGAAGATGGAGAAATGTTCCCTGGCAAAGGCAGCTGCTTGTGCTAACGTGCAAACTCAGGAGATAAAGTCAGTGGGGAGCACCTGAGGGTGGGAGAAGGGTGGTGTGCAGGGGGAGGGGGAGAGGAGACAACAAGCGGTGAGCGGTGGGGGACACGGCAGGGTCAGGGAGGAGGGGCCGATGCACACTCCCAGCTAAGCCAGCAAGGGCTCCTTCCCAGGACAGTGCCCACCCGTCAGGCGTGCGAGCCGGATGGCTTCTCTGGCTGCCCTGTGGAGAAGTCAGTAGGAAGACCTTGGAACAAAGCTTCGGGGAGAGCCAAGGAGCGGAGTGGAGGGAACAATGGATTTCCCCAGTGCCCAGGGGTGGCAGAGCTTGTCTGGAACAGCCCGGGACCCTCGGCCATACACATGGAGCCACTGCTTCGGTGCTCTTAGTGCAGTCATGACCCTGAGCAGCTGTCCAGTGTCCTTGTCATCCAAACCGTCGGAGAGGGTGCTGGAGTCATCCGGTCATTTCCACCAGGCTATCCTCCTGCAGGCCTAAAATCTCACCTCAGACTTGGCCAACCATGCATGCTCGGGAAAGGTGCCGAAATCCTCACAGTATTTCTTTTTGACATTTAGAAACGTTTAAGGAAGGGGATTTAGCACCAGCCTGTATGGGACTCTAGCTGAATTATACCGTCAGGCAGTTAAACCTACGGTCACCTCCAGACGCTCATCAGGAAGGCTCCAGGGGCCTCCCGCGCCCGAGGCGAAGCAGAGGGAGGAGGAGGAGCTCCGAAGAGGGAGACACGTGGACGGGGATGCACGCGTGGCCGGCACGTTGGGGGATGGGCGCTTTAGCGTCTCGGTCGGCGCAGCATCTTAAAGCAGAAGTGTGTACGTTTCGAAGGAGCGAAAGTTACCCCAACGGGATATGGACACTTAGACTCAATAATAATATTTTCAAAGGTACAAAAGGGCTTTTTTTCTTTCTGAGCAGGCTTTTCTGAAATGTATTCCACAGCCCTTTTCTGTTAGCCCCTTTGGCACACAGAGGTATGAGAAACCCGATTCCTGCACTGCTCTGACTGTTTGAGAAGGGAGAACAAGCTGCATTTTCCCAGGCGGATAGGAACGTAAATTCAGCTGTAACGGTGTGTCATGAATCAGATTCCAGGTCTGGAGAAATGATACCAGACTGGGATCCCCATATTAAATGCATCAACTTACGACTGATTCATTTATTTATTGGAAAAAAACCCACAAAAATGGTGGAAGAGAGCCAGTTATTCTTCATCCATCTCCTGCTTGGATTTTATGATTGAAAAAGGGAAAAATTTAACAGCACCGGTATATGCACGGTATACAGTGCGTGCACACTTCCTGTAATGCAAATGGGCATCTGATGGCGGAGACGCGAGGGGCTGCCAGAAGGCACTTCCACATTTGGCGAGTGGAGGTGCGTAAGTCTGAGCGGGTGGTAAAGCTCAAGCTTCATAAAGCTTGCCCGGCTCTCAGGATAAGGCTGTGAAATAGAGCTCTGCTTCTAACGCGTCAGATCGGGTAATGAATGGGTACTTGTCTCAAAGGCATCATGGGAAACCTCAGCTGACCCTCTGGCGTGAGAGTTTATCCGAGCGACACTCACGGGGTGGGAAAGACACGAGAGTCAAACAGCATCCTGGTACTTCTCCCACCAGTAATGGGACATTTGCGTAATATACAGACAAGCTCCTTCTGGAGTCCAAGGCCAATAAGCCCAAGGACCTTCTTGCTCCATTAAAAAGACAATTTTATCTGAAATAATGGGAACCGCCAGACTTGGCTATGGAAATGGACTATTTTACGTATTTCATTTTGCTCAGAAATATGTTTTAAATGAAATACTACCTGACAGATAAATTACTTGGCTTCGTGCATACAACAGATTGATTTAGTGTTCCCAGCAGCCCAGATGGCTGGCGACAACTTTGTAGGTGCTTAAACATCTTAGCACGTGAAGACAATTTTTGCACTAATGCCAAACATTTGCCAAATGACCCCGGCGTGTCATCTTTCTCTTTTAACCTGAGAGACAAGCAGGCTGAGGTAGCCCACACCTCCCTTAAAACAAAAGGACGGTGCTATGTCCCGTCACCACGGCTTCCCAGTGACCCAAGCGGAAATATTTGCCCTGAGATCCAGAGCAATTGAAAGACCCCTCTTCGCGCCTTCCAACAGACATGCTGGGAATTTGTGTTTTATAATTGTGACCTTTGTCATCTCTACTTTTAAATAATAATGTGAAGAGGACAGCTGGAAATTTAGCTAGCTGCTCTCTTAATTCCCAAGAAGAACAAAAAAGCGCCAACCCTAGAGGAACCTCTCCAGGAATGTATAGAGGGAAATTAACAGTCTATGCTGAAAACATATGTTGTACAGAAGCAGTGTCTTAATAATAATAATGAGGGCTCAGTGTCCAGATCATGGGACCATCCTACAGGTGAACCTATTTCATAATGAGAAACTCGTGGTACTAAATGACTTGGATGTGGGCCAAAACAGATCTGCGTAATGCCCAGTGTTGCCTGGAGGAAACCATCCAAGAAACAAAACAAAGAATGGCTTTCTACCGTCGAACCAAACCTGCGGAGGAGGACAGCGAAGTGAACAAGGGCCCTGCATAGCTGTGCCCGTGAGGCTCTGCAGCGGGGGCTCCCGTTTGCAGAGTGAAATCCGCCAGGCACAACCCAAGGCACGTCTGTAAGATCGCTGAGTGTCTGGGCGGAGGGCAATGGAACCTGTGTCCAGAACCTGACGTCAGCCTCGAAGCTCAACATTTGACAAATAAAATAAAAATGAAATCTTTGTGCACAAGCCTCTCTCAATCACTGTTCATGCATGCACCAGTGTGGGTTTTGGGTTTATACCTTACAAGGAAACCGGATGATACGAGCTAAGGCTATAATGAAACCCTCAGAGGACATGCTCACGATAAATTATTCTGATGAACTTGTATCTACTTGAGGGCACGTTCTTACAGTTTAGGGCAGATCAATACAACTAAACCTCTCATTCTCGTACTAAGAACCAATCATCGGATTCACAGACTTACGGAGATACTTTGGAGAAGAAAAGCAAACAAAGGGCATTTCAAACACTTTGAATGTTTTACCATCAATTGCCATGGGAAAAAATATTTGTGACAATAAATTACTTGTGTTTTTAATAGTGAGTTAAGACTGGAAGGTCTTCATAACGGATGGCGCGATTAGTTAAATTGATTTGAAATTTGTAAGTAGGTAGGTGTTCAGCTATTCCTGCATAAGTCCAGCCGAAGGAGGAGAGAAGCTGCATCTATATCTATAGTTTATATACAAATATAAAATAAATATCTTAGTACTATATGGTCCTATGTAAATAATAGATATAAATGCAGAAAGAATATAAAATAATATTATACTATATAAAATATTTATATTTAAACTTATAAATATATATACATGTATTTATTTACATATATAAATCTCCAAAAGGCTGTACTCAAAAGCACCCATTCTATCAGCTTCAGATATCAGGAAGTTCTGCTAGATACTGATCGTAACGGATTGCATTCACACAGCTGTTTCTCAGGACAGTAGACTCCAGAGCCTTTCTTAGAGTTCAGGAAGGAGACCCAGGAACCCTCAGTTCGCAGCATGTCAAAGGGCCACAGCAGGTGGCCAGGAAGAAACATTTGGAATTAGTGCACCTGGAGGTGATACGGGAGCTGCCCCAAGCAAAATCCTGCCTGGTAGGTGAGACTTGTCGATGCCGGGCCGGCAGCAGCACAGGACAGAGAGGGCAAAGTCATCACCGTAGCTGATCTGAAAGCTTGAGCGCTCACAAACCCAGGTTCCTTAGACCACCTCCCCGAAAACAAGGACATGGTGTAGGAAGAATGATTTCGTCCTGGAGCTGCCCACAATTCCAGGTCCCTCACCGCCATCAGTCTGTGCCCCTGGATCTGCAGTGTGAATTTTTACCAACTGATTCTAGAGCCAAGGTCCAAGAAGGTGGTTCTAATAACATCCCAAGGAAGTCTGGGGAAAAAAAGCCAAGGGGACTCTATCTTCCTGCTTTGGGGAAATACCAAAATTGGCTCCTTATTTGGGGATGAGTAAAACACCATGTGAGCCTAATGAAATTTCCCTCAAAATACAAGTAGAATAGCATGGCTCTCATGATGCTGGAGAGAAGGGTACTTTTGAGGAAGGGTTTTGAGAAGAAATATAATCCAAGAACAAAACACAAAATTTAAGTAAGAATCAAGCAGGAAAATTAAAGAACTGACTTAGAAGATAAGAGAAGTAAAACAAATGTCTATTGTGATAAACACTGATAGATGGTGTCCGAGTGGCCCGTTAGAGAGATCAGTGTTGCTGTGTGCAGCTGAGACAACTGCCTACTTGGAAAATTCCAGGACGAAAAGCCAGGAACATGCTCAAGGGTCTATAAAGTGGTTGGTAGCTAGATACATATGCAAACATATAGTTTCTTTATATAAGACTGAAAATATAATGAAAACAAAGCCGATTAGATCGGTTGCAGTGTCCGTACTAACAGCAAATATAACAAACCAGCCTCAAAGGAAGTCACAGAAGAAAGTTTAGAAACACACACGGGTATAAAGTATGATGAACTTGTCATTTTTAAATCAGTGGCTACAGGATGATAATTTTAAAATGCTGGTATAATTCCTTAATTATTTAAGGAAAAAAATAGTCTTACCTCATGACATAGACACTACCTGTTAGGTGACAAGATAAAATTGTACAAGAACTCGAATACAATGTCGATTACTATTTATCTAATCTTAAAGCAGGGAAGTCTTTCTCAGCGGGACACAAAGAAAGGAACCATAAAAAAAAGACAGGTCTGAAACTACATTTTACGGTATAAAGAAACATCGTAAACAACCTAAAAAAGTCCACTACATTCTGGGAAGTCTGTATCTATCACATTAAAAAAAGTTAGTATGTTTACTATGTAAAGATTTCTTGCAAACCAAGACAAAAAAAGATGAACAGCCCAATGGACAAATGAACAATTCACAAAATAAGAAATACAGGGGTCAGTACAACGTTACACTCGTGCAACCGCACTGTTAAGGGAAGGCTGTGGGGTTAAAATAAGAATCTCAGGCGTTGGGGCGCCTGGGTGGCACAGCGGTTGAGCGTCTGCCTTCGGCTCAGGGTGTGATCCCGGCGTTATGGGATCGAGCCCCACATCAGGCTCCTCCGCTATGAGCCTGCTTCTTTCTCTCCCACTCCCCCTGCTTGTGTTCCCTCTCTCGCTGGCTGTCTATCTCTGTCGAATAAATAAATAAAATCTTAAAAAAAAAAAAAGAATCTCAAGCGTTTTGCTTAATCGGTGGTCACTATTTTTAACAAGGAGAATTTCTTTGAAGATTTGGGGAAGGAGGCATTCCCACAGGTTGTCGGCCAAAGTCTTATTGGTCTTATTGTCACACCAATTTGGGGGGCAGGTTGCTAATACAAAGTAAAAGGGATGTGTAAGATGTGTACGATTACACAATTCCCAGAATTGTGTAGGATGTTCAGCAAAGTTTTATTTTTATTTATTTATTTTTAAAGATTTTATTTATTTATTTATTTGACAGAGAGAGAGACAGCCAGCGAGAGAGGGAACACAAGCAGGGGGAGTGGGAGAGGAAGAAGCAGGCTCATAGCGGAGGAGCCTGATGTGGGGCTTGATCCCACAACGCCGGGATCATGCCCTGAGCCGAAGGCAGACGCTTAACTGCTGTGCCACCCAGGTACCCTGAAGAAAGGTTTTATTTTTAACAGTGATCCTGGGAAACAACACGAATGTCCCACAATAGTGAACTAGTTAAACCGGTAATGGTATATCCAAAGGACAGAATATACTCCTGAGTATTGAAAATCATCTCCCCCAGGAATATTTAGTAACATGGGAAACCAATCTATTCGAAGAGGTACACACAGTCTTAGCCCAGGTTGATCCCCACGTGCAAAAGGAAGCATTCCTACTGTTCATCTTGGCTTTTTTCAGAGTCTTTGGATTTTTCCCAATTTTGGACAAAGAACATGTTTTGCTCTTATACCCAGAAGGCTTAAGTAAGTTAAATGCTTCTGATAAATCAATACAATTAATTACACCCCCTGTCACCATACTAGACTCTTTCTTCTACTGCCAGGACCACAGTTCAAAACACACAAGTGGGCTTTGGGAGTGGCAAGCCACGTGCAAACCCTGTGCCACTCCTCTGTGTGAACTTGGGTAACTTGTAGACTCTCTGCAAGCTTACACTTGATGGGGAGCCATTCATTAGAGTATAAATTAAGTTCATATATATTCACAAGCTAGAGAAAGTTTAGTATTTCATTAGTTTTTCATGCCACCATGATAAATGGCCAGAGCACCACCACTTAGACAATCCTGGATGGTCCGTGGTCAGGAGACCACACTGTGAGAAATCCTGTTCCGATGACAAATTGGCTTCATGGGTTTGCGGTCTTCCCAACTCAGGTTTTATTAGGCGTTGATCACTTGGAACTTACCAGAGAGCGCAAGGAGCTTGGAGCAAATGCCGATGAAACACGGTGACAGGTACAGCCACTCCCCTCAAATGCTACCACATCCTGCAGGAAGGGAGAGAATGCGTCTGTATCTGTACGTTAAGGGTCTTTGCAGAGCTGGGTAGATACTAAATGTATCAGAGCTCCATCACCCAACCTGCAAAGGAAGCACTGTTTTCTTTTTCATAATGGGTATCACCGAGCATTGTCAGTTTTATTTATAAACTTAAACATAGACTGTTAGAATAGAAAAGAAAAACCAAAAAGCCATGTAGAAGGAGATAGAAGTAAATACACCGAGCAAACAGACAAATGGCGTTCCTGGGGTGGTGTGCTGCACTTAGATCGACGGAGCGCCCAGATCCTAGTAATAAAAATTAGACATAGGGGCGCCTGGGTAGCGCAGTCGTTAAAGCGTCTGCCTTCGGCTCAGGGCGTGATCCTGGCGATCCGGGATCGAGTCCCACATCAGGCTCCTCCGCTGGGAGCCTGCTTCTTCCTCTCCCACTCCCCCTGCTGTGTTCCCTCTCTCGCTGGCTGTCTCTCTGTCACATAAATAAATAAAATCTTTAAAAAAAAAAATTAGACATAAAATTGACATATTTCCCAGGAACTCGATACATGGGCTGGGTTGCCAAGTTCTGCTATAATTTTACATGGAGCAAAAACATCACTAGGAAAAGGCAAATGAGGCGTTCTGATCTATGAGCTCAAGCTTCCATGTCTAGGATATCCTGAATGTTCTCATTTGATTTGAGAAAAAAATTTAAACTAAATCCAAGCCAACAGGAAATTTGCACTTTTTCATATCTGAGAGCCAAATGAGCTGCTGAAATACAAAGTAAGGGTTCAAAATGCGTTCACGGGAGTTTGATCGCATGCAGACTTCGCAAGGGGGCTGAGCAGGGTGTGACGCGATCTTAGAGTCGACCATGTCAGAGGAGCAGAGAAGAAAAAATAAAGAACGGATTCCAGTTTGGCATTTTGCAATTCCACTTTGGCACGTGCACTCAGGAGGCTGGAGGGAGCTTAGAACATGAGGTTGGAAAGAAATGCTTGGAGGCCCACGAACAGCCCGCGGCCACCAGGGAACGCGCCACGCTCATCCTTCAGTGGCCTTTCCAGCAAGCTTTTAATTTCAGCAGGAACTCAGGGCACTGACGCAGTGCCTTTGAGTCTCAACTGGTCTCAGATTTTAAAATATTAAGCCAAATACTCGATTTAATAAAGCAGAAGAATTTAATTTTGAGTCCTGACTACAGATCAGTGTCAAAAGAATTCTTGAACAAGGAGTGGAGGGGAGAGGAGGGGACGAGAGCTGTTGATGAGTTTCCAAGCCTTCTGAGGCCGGTCCAGACATCATTCCAGGGGGCGGCCCCCGGGGCGCTCTGGCTACACTTCCCAGGGTCTACCTCCCGGCAGTGGTATTGCTAATCAAGCAGTCCCGAGCCCTCCTTGGATCGGTACAGCGGCCTATCGTACTGACTGTAGCACGGCTGGACAAGAAGATACCCCACGAAGTCATTTCCTGCCCCGACCTCGGGAGGCGGCAGGTACCGAACACAGAAAAGGGCATCAGAGGGGGCAAGAGGAAACCCGCTCCCACAGTGCCCGGGGGGAAATACTGCCCACAAAGTAAAAGCAGAAATTCTCCCAATTTCAGTGTAAAACAAAAGAAAGGTTTTTGAGGACCATACACTGGAAGAATTTTAAATGATTATTTAATAATAATTAATAGAATTTAGTTCTTCAAATCTAAATGAGAGCTTTGGGGTTAAAAACCCTGAAAGGAACCAGTCTGCCTTTCCTGCCTCCACACCCGGGGTCCTGACAACCATGCTTCAGGTGGGGGAGGGTCTCCTGTTCTGTCGCCCCACTTTAGGCCGGACTGGCAACAGGTGCCATAGTCTGAGAAGCTGGTGACAAGCTGCATGGCCATCTCTGGGCAGGCCTTTCACACATGCTGTCTTACTCAAACCTCAAGCAAGCTCAGCAGTGGAAGCAATTGTCTCCTTCCTACCAAGAGTTTAGCGAGAGTCACCCAGCCAGTAGAAGGTGGTGCCAGCATCTGAGGAGAATTAGACCTTAGAACCGTCCCCACATTCCCCTCTGCACATGCTCCCTTCCCCGGCATCCACCAGCAGAGCCACGCTGGGACCTCATCGCTTCCCCTCACCCCGCTTCTCTCTCCTCCAGCCACGCTGTCTTCTGTCTGAATTAGAGCCAGCCTCAAGCCACAGGGCCTTTGTACTTGCTGTTCCCTCAGCTCCCCCCAGAGCTCCCTGTGGCCAACTCCCCCATTTCTTCCAGGTTTTTAGCCACAAATTATCTCTTTGGTGAGTCCATCCCTGACCACTGATATTTACCACTGACCCAACATTTCCTTTCTTCTGCCTGCTCTATATTTTCTTCTTACTGCTCTTTGCTATTTTTCTAATATACCATGTATCTTGCTCACTTACCTCTTTTTCTATATTCCGCACTGCAGTGTGAGGCCAGGAGCTTGTCTATTTGATCCCCTCTTGTGTGCCAGCATCCATAAGCACATATGGGACATGGCGTGCCCTCCATAAATATCTGCAGACAGGATCCTTGAGAGGCCAGGAAAATGTGCGCGTATATAGCAGTTGGGATCCTCCCTTTGCCCTCGTCTTTCATCCTGAACTCTCCCCAGATGAGCTGATCACAGTTCATGGCTGCTCTTGTCACTGTCACAGGACAACAGCCCTGACGTCACCTGTCCTCTAGACACCAGGGGATTTGGAAATCTACAGCAGGATATTGTAGGGAAGAGGAAGAGTGACAGCCAAGTCCATATTCATCCCTGGCCACTGGGCGGAAGTCACGTGAGACTGTGTTTGGCCCAGGCCACAGCGAGGTGCTGCTCTCAAAGTGACCTTCTCCCTACAGACTCACGCTGGGGTCCCAGCTCTGGGATCTGCCCCTCCCCTTGGTCCCTGGTGCTCACAGGGGGTGACCATCGGCTGCTCCTGGCCTGAGGCTGCCATGCACCTGAGCTTCCCTTCCATCCTCATGTCTGTCCCCTTCTCTAGAAACATGTCCCGTCAGCTTCTCCTCCTGTGTATGTGGCATGGGCTTTCTGTTGAAGGCAGACTCTTACAGTCGCACGCACGCATTGGTGACACAGCACCGGGTAGCAAACAGTTTGTACGACCTTTTCCGCGAGCCCAGGAACTCCCAGCACCCTGCTCTTTAGATGACCAACCAGCAGGGTGTGTGAAGTTATCAGTCAAGGTCAACAGGGCCGCACTGCAAAAGGCAGGGCTGTGTCACCCCATAGCGGCTATCAGGCAACCGAGAAGCTTCTGAACTGAGGGGGGACCCAGGAATGGCACCCAAGCTTGGATCACTGACTCTTCCTGGGAGCAGAGCCCAGGAACCTTGCCCGTGTGAGTAAGAGCTGGCTCGGAGACACGGAGCCAGCCACCACCTTGGACACCTCCAGACGCAGCGACGACAGTGCTTTCTAGTGCTCACCTTGTTCTCATAAACACCCATCAGAGGACACTATGTTAGTAAGACAGCATTTGCACCCACAAAATCCCACGTGTGTTTTGTCTGGAATAAAAACCTCTGTAGGCCAATATCCAGAAACAATGACAGACCAGGGAAAACATTTGCACCTTCTACCAAAACTGAAGCGGTATACCCCTGATATGTAGACATCTCCTAAAAATAGAGCAAAAGAACGAGCAGGCAGTTCATAGAAAAAGAAAGGAAGATGGTCTATGAGCCTACGCGAGCAGACTCGCAATAAGAGAAGAGTGAATCAAGACCATCGCAAAGTACCACTCCTCGCCTGTTGGCTGTTGTTAGTAGAGACGTTCATACTGAAATTTTGAAATGATGTTATCATATTGTAGGGTGAAGTGAAAAAGCAGGAGTGAAACCTTTCCATGGAAGAGAAAATACACATAAATTCAAAGACACTAATATTCCTTAGTGTAAACTTTGAGCTGCAGTATCAGTACAAACTCATAATTTATCCAGGAAGAGCCCCAAAGGCAAGGAGAGTCCAGTGCCAACGAGCACTCCCAGCGTCTGGGCTGCGATCTGCACCTACCACTCCCCCTCCTACCGAAGCTAGGACCCCATGGCTGATTCCAGCTCCGACGTAAGGTGGCAGGGGTGAAACTGGGTCTCCCATGCTGCAGAGTAACAAAGTATTCAGAGAGGGGCATCTGGGAGGCACAGTTGGTTAAGCATCCGATTCTTAGCTTCAGCTCAAGTCCTGATCTCAAGGTCATGACATGGAGCCTTCGGACGGGCTCCCTGCTGAGTATGGAGCCTTCTTGAGATTATCTCTCTCCTTCCCTTCCCCGGACCCCTCCCTCTCTAAAGAGAAGAAAGAAAGAAAGAAAGAAAGAAAGAAAGAAAGAAAGAAAGAAAGAAAGAAAGAAAGAAAGAAAGAAAGAAGAAAGTATTCAGAGAAGAATGAAGGCTGGTCTCAAATGCACAGGGGCTAGCTTGAAAGGATTCCCACTAGTCACATTTGGGACAATTATTTGAGCATCAGGAAATGATAATAATATTTGTAACTGATTCCAAATATGAATAAATGATCATTTTTAAATCCAGAGGGAGGCCGTGCGTGTGTGTGTGTGTGTGTGTGTGTGTGTGTGTGTGTGACTGAGAGAGACACAGAGAGACACGGACAGAAGGAGAAATAATGACCCTAAGAGGTACCCCACTCTTTCTTCAGAAAAAAATAGAGTTTCTTGAGAAGGAACAGATAGAATTTTAAAGACCACCGTTCTGTGAATTGTCGGGTTCAATCAGCATTTTTCTTTTTCTCTCTTATTCATTAAGCTTTCCCAACCCATCCATCAGGGTCCCAGAATTCTGTGGCTAGCCCCAGAAAGCTGGGTCCCCTGCACCAGGCTGGCCCAGGGCGAGGCAGGACAGTGCCACACTGCAGGCCGAGAAGGCTCCAGGCCCGCCGGTCTGGTGGGAAGTGTGCCAGGATGTAGTCACCAGACATATAATTTGATCCCTGTTTCTAGGAATTGTTCCTTGAAGGACACTGGCCTATGTACACAAAAATGCCTATAAAATGGGGATTCATCTATATTATTGGTGAGAGCACATATTAGAAACTAGCCTGTAAAACACAAGGATTATAAACCAAACACTTTAATCATAAAGGACAATGCAGCGTTTTATAAAGGTAAAATATAAGAAGAAATCAGTCCTGTTTTAAAAAAATCTCAATTTTTATTTCACTAAAGAAATAATTGATTCAAGCAAGAAGTAGCAATTGATGCTAAAACCATTAGGTGAGAAAGCAACCACATAGTATTAAAATACCGCCCCACAGAGCCCAGGAAGAAGAAGGTATCTTTTTTTTTTTAAAAAAAGATTTTATTTATTTATTTGACAGAGATAGAGACAGCCAGCGAGAGAGGGAACACAAGCAGGGGGAGTGGGAGAGGAAGAAGCAGGCTCATAGCAGAGGAGCCTGATGTGGGGCTCGATCCCATAACGCCGGGATCACGCCCTGAGCCGAAGGCAGACGCTTAACTGCTGTGCCACCCAGGCGCCCCAGAAGGTATCTTTATTATAGAAATATATGGTCATGATTATCTTAACCAGCATCGGTAATGATAGGAAGTTATTATATGCCCATGAAATAGAGCCATTTGAAGTTCTACTATTTTTGCCAACCACTGAACTTGAATCAAGTCTTTAGACCTAACCACAGCTTACAGGAGTTGCAGGGGATACAAGAACATCTTAAACACTACCTAAAGCAGCCATCAAACAAACCCAAAAATGAAACTTTTGATCATACGCAAGCATGGTCTTTTAAGAAAAGTCAGTGTCATTAACAAAGAAAAGAGGAAGGGCCTAGTCTAGATGAAAAGACAATAAGAAGTTACAGCAACCAGAGTCATTCGTGATCCTTGATGGATTTCCATCTGGAGAGAAAGCCATAAGAGACATTTTGGGAAGAATTGGGGAACACATATGGGCTAAAGAGTAGGTGAAGGGAATAATCATTAATTTTTGTAGGTAGAATAATGGTGTCTTTATGTACGAGAATGTTCTTAATTTGGGGACAAAATTAAAATGGCATGCCGATTTATTTGCGGAAGTAATCATAATGTCTATACTCATTTTCAAAGTGGTCAGCTGGAACAATAGAAACCAATAGCCAGAGATAAAGCAAATGCAGAAAATATTAATAATTATTGGGTTTATGTCATACGTGTTTGAGTGATCGTTGGAGTATCCTTTTAATTTTTCTGTCTATGTGGACGATGTCCAAGCTACCCTGGGAAATATCAAGGAGCACCTCGCTATTTGATGGGCACTCCTGGTATAAACCACGCACACTGAGCCTCAGAATGTCAGGGTGGAGGCGGCTGCCTGCATCACACTTTGTGCCGGTGAGAATAGAGTTTTATAATGTTCAGCAACAACAATGCAGGAGTTGCTAAACTAGCCTTACTGATAGTGTTAGATATTAGATCGTTGGTTATTGATTCAGTTATACATAATAGACATACCAGTGGGAGCTGCCTCTGGACTGTGGGCTTCCTGCGAAAAACACAACAGACCACCCTGGCCCGTGCATTCCTTATCAGCACATAGGGTGAAATTAGACATCTTATATGAGTTTGCATATAATCCTGGTATTAAAGGGTTTTAGATAAAATTGCATGCACTGTCACACTCCAGCATGAATGTCCCCAGAGCGTATCTTTGTTCTGTGTTCAAAACCATGGCGGACTCTCCCTTGCCTACCGACGAGACTAGCAACTGTTGAGCACAGCGTCACAGCCCCTCCCTGGACTGCCCTAACCCGCCTTTCCGGCCTTCTTTCCTGACTTCCTGCCTGTGCTCTGTGACCAGCTGCCCCGGACCACTTGCCATTTCTCAAATGCAACTTCTGCATTTGCATCTTTGCCCACGGACTCCACCCGGATGCCACTCTCTCCCCATCCCCTAAGAGGGCGCACCTGGGAGTTAGGGCTCCGTTGAATAGAATCAGTTTCACCATTGACTGGCAGCGTAAGGAAGTCACTCAATGCTCTGGACTTCAGTTTTCCTCTCTAAATAATTAACTAATGGATAGGACCTACTTTACAGAGTGGTTGCAAGGATTAAGAGAGAGAATCTTATGTGACCAGAACCGTGCTTATACATTTCTATAAGGGCTTAATTAATGCTGTCTACCTAACATCTATCTATCATTTAGCTTGCTAATACCACATCACCATCATCAATCAATATTTGATAAATGTCTGTTGAATAAGTGAATAGAAGAGTTAAGACAAATCAATACTCAGAGGCCCCAATTGCATAGTGACACCAGACCAAAACCAGAGGGTTATGATCTGAATCCATGATCCCTCAAAGATTGGGCCCGACTGATTCCCTAGGTCTTGTTCTTGGGGTCATTTGGTGGGGCAGGGCAGAATGAAGGGCTAGCAGGACATATTTTGAGGGGTTCCTGAGATGCTCCAGAAGCCAGAGGACTCTCGCAAGGAGAAAGCACATGCCTCAATCTCAATCAGTCCACACAGGAGGGAACCCAAGGACTCAGCTAGACCCCAACCCTAATCTTGACCCAAAGTAGAAATAGAGCAACTTCTTTTTTTTTTTTTTAAGATTTTATTTATTTATTTGACAGAGATAGAGACAGCCAGCGAGAGAGGGAACACAAGCAGGGGGAATGGGAGAGGAAGAAGCAGCCTCCTAGCGGAGGAGCCTGATGTGGGGCTCGATCCCATAACGCCGGGATCACGCCCTGAGCCAAAGGCAGACGCTTAACCGCTGTGCCACCCAGGCGCCCCGAAATAGAGCAACTTCTGAAATAGAAATAGACCAACTTCTGATCTTGACCTTGGACACAAGTTTAGATAACTTCGGAGAATTTTCTGAACTCATGGCTCCCCCTTGCCAAGTCTATCCTTCCTCGCCCTTCAGGACACAGTTGCTGGGAGAGGAACTTTGATGCCTCTGTCCTTAACCCTTCTGCCCTTGATGCCTGGCCTGGCTAGAACTGAGTGATCCCTTTTTGTCCCCATACCACCCTGTTCATCCCTCCGGCATCGCTCAGTTTGTGCTACTTGGAAAAGTTGGATTTCTACGTTACTCTGCTCCTTATGGCACGGGCTCCGTGAGCTAGGATGCTATGCATGGCCATCTGCCCAGAGTTTAGCACAGGGCCTGGCACATGACAGACAGTAAAGGAACATTAGTGGAATTGGCAACAGTTGGCAAGAGGCACGCAGGAAATATCCCTGGATGGTGATGGTGACGTTGATGATAAGCCGATGCAGCTTGGCCAAGCTTAATTGGAAGCATCTAAACTGAAGTCATCTTGGGAAAAACAAAGCCAGAATGAGCACCAAGCACCTGGCCAGAAGTGGAAAAAGTGAGTGAATATCACTTTGCCATGTCTCTGCAGGGCGGCCTGGGGGGAGCTGATGCCACCTCCACCACCCGAGCCCAACCACTGGCGGGTGTTCATTCATGCATCTGTGTGCCGAGAACATCATTGCAATGCTGGGCCACTTCAGAGCCATTTGCGAACAGATTACATGCAAGATGCCATATTCCAAGAGAGCTGGGAGCAAGTCCACAGCTTAATACAAAAGCAATGTGTTCCCCTTTGTTCTGCTTTCTCTTCTCTGTAAAACTTACTGCTCTTCAAATCAGACATGTATGAAGCTCTGGGGCCTAGCAAACTTAGGGAACATAAAGTTTGCAGAAAATTGTTGAAACAGGAATGTCAGTGACTTTTCCAGCAGGTTCCCCATGTTTGTAGCTCTCTGTGGTGTGGGAATCTATCTGGAGCAAGTCCCAGGAATGAATTCCAAATGACCTGGAAGGAATCCTAAGTGAAGAGGGACATAGACCTTCAAAGTCCCCACTTCACTCACAGGGGCAAGAACAGCAGAGGGAAACCAAAGCCGATAAAGGAAACTCAAACCAAAGTCAACCCTGGGACTCAGTTCTGCCCCAGGAACCAAGAGGCCAACCCTGTGCAGTGTGAGCTGGCCGTGGGCCTCCTGTCCCCTCAGACGCTGCAAGGGGCAGAGCTGCAAGGGGCAGAGCAAGGCTCTGGGGCCCCCGTCTTCAGATGGAAGAGCTCTTGGCCGCATCCAAAGCTGCCTCGCACATAATATATCCTCAGTCAGTATTTGTGAAATAAGCAAACGTCCGGCTTCATCTCTCAGCATTTCTTCCCCGCCTTCTGCGGCTCTACCTGTCTTCCTGATAAGGTGAAGAGCCACATTCCCATCTAAGCAAATCTCTACTCATCCTCAGAGGGCCTCAGGCTGGCAAAATGACCTCATCTTCCCGGTGCGGACAGAATTAGAACTCTTTGTCGTGGAAGTTCTGTGATGTCACCCTCCTGAAGGATGATGTTCACTGGGTGCTAAGTTACCACCAGGAATGGGTCTCTGGCCGAGGGATGAGCTTCTGATGATTTGAGGTCTGTATCCTCTGAACCTTGGTTCTGGTGTGCGTAGGGATTACCAGGGCTGTGATTACGATGGAAGTTTCGGTGCCCAAGCCCAGAGCCTCCCCTTCAGCAGCCTGGCGAGGTTCTCCAGAATCTTTATCCCAGATGTTCAGATGGCAATGGTTGAAAAGTCCTTCTTTGGCCTCAAGAACTAGAGACACGGAATGTTCCTGTGGTCCATCGGCTGTCTCCATCCCTCCAGACCGTTAGCACAGCCTTTCTCAGACAGCTTGGAAACTCTCGAATCCACCTCCCCTCACCTTGCAGTGAACACACCCCAGGTACAAGGTGAGCCTGGAATGGAGCAGAGGGCTCGCCCATGTCCCCACGCTGCTTCCTGAACCACATGCTAACATTGCCAATTGCCTAGCTTAGACTGCAGAAGGCGGCCCGGTTTCCCAGTTCCTGCTGAAGCACGTGTTTCTCTGCCTTCCTGGGTGTCATGCGTGTCCCCAGGAGGCTATAAACCCCCTGAGGACAGGAGCTGTGCCCCGCTCATTGGAGGGAGCCCCACAGCACGTGGCCCGCGGCAGCACACCCAGCAAGCACTGGCAGGTGTGGGGCATTGAAGCTAGTCAATATTCACTGTCATCGTTGACTCAGGATGGACGACACGGGATTTCTGAGTGTAGCTCGTGCACCCGCTGAGGCGAGGGGTGGCCTTGCAGTGATTTCTCTGGAAAGTCGGAACAGGAGAAAAAAACTGTGTGCCAGAGGCTACGCTGTTCGGTCACAAATCTTGGCGAGAGACCCAGGTGTCATGGAATATGCCCTCTTGTCCAAAGGAAAGATTAATTCAGTGTCCTGGAATGACCAAACAATGTTTTACACTTAATGTCTTTTAATCAGTGAATCCAATAAGCACTCTGGAGAGATTTATAACACCTCATAACTCCAGTTGGTCCAGCTCAGAATAGCGTTCTCTCCTAAAGAGAACCAAGGCGGAGGAGAGCGTGGAAGCCAAGATGTGGCTCGTGTGAATGATATCTCATCAGTTTATAAGTGGAAACTGTCAATCACGTTAAAGGCTTCAAGATACTTTGCTTCATGTTTTCACTGTCGGGGTGCTGCCAGTGAGGTGAACGAGCACAAGCCTAGGAATCCTTGATTTACAACACAGTTCCACATATATGAAAACTTCCAAAAGTTCTGCGAGGTGAGGATTAGTAACTCGTTTAACAAATTAAGTGACTCCGAGTAAGTCACATTGGGCTGTTTTCTGAGCTCCCAGCTTTGACATGCTCACTGCCCTGAAATCTCACAGACACTCTGTTCGAGCTCGCTGCCTCGTGGCCATTTCATAACCATAGGCTCCTGGAATGTCAACGTTGGAATGGGGCCCATAAATAATGCTTTAAAAATATCTAATGGAAAGTAATTTATGCACATGAGAAAAAAATTAAACTGAGAGTAGGGTACAACAGGGAAAGAAAGTCTCCCTTCCTCCCCAGCTGTGAGACTTCACTGTCAGACATGTCTCTCTCTACTTTCTCGTGTATCTGTCAAGCAGGTGCAAACATATTTGTGTGTGCACAAGCGTAGATCTTATTATTTACACAAATGGAACATATTATGCATATTATAGTGAACTCCCTACTTAGAAATGAGGATACAACCTGGAGATATGTTCTATATCAGGGCATATAGCTGTAAACATACCTCTTTACATTTTATTTTATGGATATAAAAAATTATTTAATGAGTACCCTACTATTAAGCAACTATGTTTTCTTCCTTTTCGTTATGTTAAAAAGAATATTCTTATACTTTTTTTTCTTTTGTTGCGTAAAGTTGACACACAGTGCTATATTAGTTTCAAGTATACCATGCAGTGATTCAACATGCTTATGAATGCTTAAGGATAATTCCTGGGCCAAAAAGTATGTAGATAATTACCAAACTGCCTCCAAAGAGGAAGCAAAAATGTACCTCTCCATTAAAATTAAGTGTACAAAATAACCATTTTCAATCAACTTCACCATCACAATGTATTAAGATTTTAAAATGTTTTACCAATCTGATAAAAATAGTATCTCATTTTAATTTTTAACACAGTGAAGTTAAGCTTTTTATCAGAAATTTAAAAGCCGTTTGTATTTCTTTGTCCAAAACATATTAATTCAAATCTTTGCCCAATTGCACGTTAGACTATGACTTTTTCTAAGTGACATGTAAGAGCTCTTTACATATAAAGAAAGGAAAATCTATATGCAGTATATTTATGCAGGAATTTTTTTGCCCTGAATTTGTTACTTGTATTTTTATTTTGGAAAAATGTTTATGCCAAATCAGAAAGTTTGTATAGGGGCACCTTGGTGGCTCAGTCTGTTAAGCATCTGTCTTTGGCTCAGGTCATGATCCCAGGGTCTGGGATCTAGTGCCACATCAGGCTTTCTGCTCAGCGGGGAGTCTGCTTCACTCTCCCACTTTGCTCCTCCCCAGCTCCTACTCATTCTCACATGCTCTCTCTCTCACTCTCCCTCAAATAAATAAAATCTTTTTTAAAAGTTTTGCATAGTTTTTGTTGTTGTTGTTGTTCAATTCTGGTATGTGAATTTTGTGTCCTGCTTCCTAAATTATTTTCCACTCTGGAATTATGTAAATAAAATTCTTCATTGTTTTACTCTAGTCTTTTCAATTGGGTATTACACCTTTAAATTTGTGATCCATTTGAAATTTATACTGATATAATGGGAATGAACTGAGGGTTCAGCCTTATTTTTTTTTTCAAATGGTTAGTTGTCTGGTAACAAAATTTCTTATTCATTCTTATATATCCCATGCCTTTCCTTCTGATTTTAAATGCTACATTTATCATATACTAAATTTATGTATGTATTACAATATGTTTTTACACTGTTTTTTCCCCATTGCTTTTATCTGTTTTTATACCAAGTACAAAATCACTTAATTTACTCTAGCTTCATAGTACACATAACAATTGAATAGATTTTTTTCATTCATTTATTTGTCATCTTCAGATTTTTCTATATATACAGGAACAATATGTTTATGAAATTTAGAATTTGACAAGGTAACAAATTCTGTTGGAATTTTAATCGAAATTACGTTTTGTTTATATTCCCAAAGTATCTATTAATTCTAACTACCAACCCTGCTTTTCTTTTAAATCTTTCAGCAGACTTTTAATGTTTTCTTCATATAGATATTCTTTATAGTTTGATTTAGTCTTAATTATTTGGTCATTGGTGATATTATAAATAAGCATATATAATATATATTATATACATTATAAACATATGCATATGTGTATATATATGGAGAGAGAGGGAGGAAGTCAAACCCCAAATGTATCACTCTAACAAAGACTAAAGGCGAGCTGACGGAATTAGTAGGATCTGCCAGTAATTAAAGTACCTGACAGCACAGAACTCAACAACCATAAAGGCAATTAGCAATACTCCTTACAAGATGTCACATACAACGTTTAGCCCACAATCAAAAACTATGAGGAAAAGCATGATAAATATGTCCCATAATCAAAAAGAAAAGCAGTCAGTAAAAGTTCAGCATGTTGAAGAATTCAAGGCAAAGGTGTCCATGAAGAGAGAATAGAGGAGGACTCTTAGCAGAGAAGTGAGAACCATAAATAAATAGATCAAAGGTAAATTCTAGAACAGAGGAGTTAAGTATCTGAAATGAAAAGATCATTCCTACAGGTCTACTGGCAGGTTAGACAGTGGAGAAGAAAGCGTAAAAAAGTGGAAGACAGACCAATAGAAATTTTACAAACTGAAAAACACAAAGAAGAAAGATTAAAAAATAATCTTAATAAGCAGAACCTCAGTGCCCTGAGGGAGCATAACAATCAACAGGATAAGTATAGAACAGAATTCTCAGGAGCGGAGAGACAAACTAGGTCGGGGGGGGGGGGACACTGGAGAAATAACAGCTGAACAATTTTCAAGTTCACTGGAAAGCATTAATCGACAGATTTAAGAAACATGACATCCCCTAGCAAGATAAATGAAAACACACACACACACACACCTGGGCACATCAGAGTAAAACTGTTGAAAACCAAAGTTAAAAAGAAAAATTGTGAAAGCAGTCACATAAAAGAAAAGAGTACATTAAACACATGGAGAAAAATAGTAAATGATAACTGACTTCTCATCAGAAAAAAACAAAACAAAACAAAACTGAAGGCCAAAGGATAAAGGGATGACATTTTTAAAGTGATGAAAATAGAAACTGTCAATCCTTCATTTTATACCCATGATGAGTGTCCTTTAAAATGAGGATGAAAAGGGGCTCCCGGGTGGCTCAGCTGGGTGAGCATCCAACTCTTGGTTTTGGCTCCTTTCATGATCTTGGGGTTCTGGGATCAAGCCCCAGGTTAGGCTCTGAGCTCAGCATGGAGTCTGCTTGTCTCCCTCTCCCTCTCTTGTCTCATGCGCTCTCAAATAAATAAATAAATAAATAAATAAATAAAATCTTTAGAAAAGAAATAAAATAAAATGAGGATAAAAAGAAGACATTATCCGTGAAATGGGAGAGGAGGAAAGTATTGCTGGCATGGTTCACAATCAGAAATGACAAAGGAGGCTCTTGGTGAATAATACTGAGAGAATATAAAAATTTGGAAATACTGAAAGGAATGAAGCGTACTATAAATGGTAAACATAAAAAAATAAAAATAAAAAATAAGTGGTAAATATATGGGTAAATATGAAAAACTATTTTTCTTAGATTATTCACAATAAAAAGTTAAATGTTATTTTATGAGATTTTAACATATGTAATAGTAAAATACATGAAAACAATAGTACAGAAGAGAGTAAATTTAAATGGAATAATACTTGAAGGTTCTTATATTGAAATTCATAAAATACCACAATGAACAACCATAGAATAGACAGTATTTTTAAATGCCCGTGAAATGTTCACCAATGGAACCAAATGCAGAACCATAATAATAAAATCCCAATAAATTTTTTAAAGTTTGAAAATCTTATAATGTATATTCTCTGCCTAAAATGGAGTTTAATTTGAAACCTATAACAATAAGATATTTATTTATAAAAACCCAAACATTTGTAAATTAAATAATACACTTCTCAATAAGATATTGTTAGAATAAAAAAAAACGACAAAATGTTTTGAACTGAATTATAATGAAAACAAACATGAAAATTTGTGAAATTCAGAAAAAGCAGTACATAGATAATTTGTAGTATTTTATGCATATATTAACAAAAAAATAAGGTATAAAATCAACGATGTTTCCTTCTTAAGAATCTAGGAAATGAAGAGCAAATAAAACAAAACTACCAATGGTAATAAAAAGTAAAGATCAGATGAATGATTGAGATAAAAAAAACAAACAGAAAAAAATTAACATGCATAAATTTAGTTTATTGAAAATATTAATAAAACCAATTAACCTTGAGCAACACTAAGAAGAGGAAACATAGAAAAGTAAAGAAAAGAATAGAAAATATTTACCAAACTCAGGAATGAGAGAAAAGATGTTATAAAGTAATGACTCATGCCACAGCTATTAAAAGAATAATATGGGAAAGTTGTGAATGACTTTCTGCCAATAAATTCTACAAATTAGAAGCAATGGAAAATTTCCTCTAAAAACATAACTGAGCAAAACTGACACAAGAAATTTTAGAAGTGTGAATAATTAAAGCAATTAGACTTGTTACAAAAAACCACTCCACCCCACCACCCCCACTCCGTGGCAGGTCCTGCCCTGAATACATAAAAGTGAGATGAGCCCAGACATACACAAACCCCTGCAGAAAATAGATCAGGCGGGGTCACTCCTTAACTCATTTTCTCATAACTCTGATACCAAAAAATGAAAGAGGTATTACAAAAAATGTAAAGGTTATCATTCTTCAGAAATATACACAAAAATATAACTAATAAAGCATTAAGAAATCCAATTCAGCAACATATAAGAAGGACAATACAGTAATATGACCTAAGCAAGTGAGATTTACCCCAGGAATGCAAAGTTGGTTGGACATTTGAAAATACATCAATATAGTTCACCACATTAACAAAATAATCAAAAGATGCAAAAGAAAGCATGGTTTGAAATTCAACACAAACTCATGATAAGAAAAAAATCACTACATCAAACTACAAATTGAAAGGAATATGCTCATTTACCAAAACATCTATATCTACTATCACATTTAACGATAAGATGTTGAATATGTTCCCTATAAGATTATTATAAGGCAACCCTATATGTTCTTATCACTTCAATTCAAAAGAGCAATAATGTAAGAAAAATTCATAAAGTTTGGAAGGGAAAGAATAAAGCCATCTTTTTTTTTTTTTTTTTTTTTGCAGTTACCATGATCATGTATGTAGAAAATCCTAAGAAGGCTACAAAGCCATTGGAGGTAATACGTGAATTGAGCAAGATCACAGGCCAGGGTCAACATGAGCCATCCAGCTGCAGATATAGATCTGTATATAGATATATATGTGTCACATGCAAACGGAAACACAGTCAAAGAAATGGCACCAACCACAATAGCATAAAAAACCATAAAATAGTCAAGAATAAATTCAATAAAAACCATGCTAGACCTGTGTACTGAAAACCGTAAAAACAATTTCTGAAAGGGGTGCCTGGGTGACTCAGTCGGTTAAGCATCTGACTCCTAATTTTGGCTCAAGTCGTGATCTCAGAGTCATGAGATCAAGTCCCGCATTGGGCTCTGGGCTCAGCAGGGAGTCTGCCTGAGAGTCTGCCTCTCTCTCTGCCCCTTCCCCTGCTCACACTCACGTTCTCTCTCTCAAATAAATAAATAATGCTTAAAAACAAAACAAAACAATTTCTGGAAGGAATTAAAGATCAAATAAACGGAGAGATAAAAGTTATGGATGAGAAAACTCAACATTACCAAGATGTCGGTTCCCCCACAAGTTACTCTATAGTTTGAAAAATGCAATCCCAATCAAAATCCCAGCAAATGTTTTTATAAATATTAACAAGCTCATTCTAAAATGTATACAGTAATTTCAAGAACTGAAGATACCCAAATAATTTTTTAAAGATTTATTTATTCGCTTGAGGGGTGGGGTAAGCAGGGGGAGGGGCGGAGGGAGAGGGGGAGAGAGAATCTCAGGCAGATTCCCCACTGAGCGCAGAGCCTGACATGGGGCTAGATCTCATGACCCTGAGATCATGACCTGAGTCGAAGTCAAGAGTCAGACACTTAATCAACTGAACCACCCAGGAACTCCTAGCCAAAACAACCTTAAAGACAAAAGATTTGGAGAATTTTCACTACTCTATTTTAAGGCTTGCTCTAAGCTATAGCTTCCAAGGCATTGTGGTTTTGACATATGGGCGGAGAAATAGGTCAATGGAGCAGAATCCGCCCAGAAGTAGCCCCAGAGGTATGTGGTCATATGACTTTTGATGAAGGTCCAGGGTAATTCAATGGGGAAACATGGCCTTTTCATCCAATATGTTGGAACAATTCGATGAACATCCTCATTCCTTTCTCCAAGACTGTTTTTCAAACTAAAAATATGGACACAGAAGGGAATGTACTAGTTACAGTCTTTTATAGTATATGTTAGTTCTTTTATTGTCAACATTTATAACAGAGTCAAAAATCGACACCTTTAGGACCCTCCCAACCAGTGAAAACGTGTGCAAAGTTTTCACGTGTAAATTGGCAGGTGTTTCCTAATACTGATCAATCTCGGAACCTGCTTGCTTTCCTTTTATTTTTCTTAAACAGGACGCTTAATATCCCAGGAAATCATAACAACACACACACACACACACACACACACACACACACACACACACACACACACCATCCCCAGAGCTTCAGATGAGGGGATGAGGGTGTCATACACAGGTAAGTCCGGCCCGGGGTGCTTTGGGGCGACACTGGCCGGAGCCCCCTCTGCTCCGGGCCCATGCGGCGCGGCCTCCGCCAGGTCCCCGTTGAGGAGAGTGGTATTTCCCTTGAAAGAATGCTGTCTGCACAGGACACTCCCACTGCCACTCCCCGAAGAATGGTCACTGCGTCTGAGAAGAAATACAAAATGCAATTCTGTGTTTCTCTGGAATTGTTGCCACATTTTCCCATGACAAGTGATTCATTCCAAAACCTTCAATTAAAGAAGAGAAAAGGGCTGTTGTTGTTGACATAAATATCATGTGTCTCGGTACCAAATAAATGGTGAAAAGAGGCTTATCCCGTGCAGACGCGGGTTGGCAGCAAGCACGTGGTCACAATTGGTGGCCGCTTTTCGGGGACTCTGCGAATCTTGGCCTCAGAGCATTGGCCTGTCCCCCACCCCAACCTCTGCGCGGAAACTCACTCCCATCTGTCCGGGCTGGAATTTAACTCCTCATGTGTGAACTCCCCCTCGGCAAAATGTCCATGTTCTGTGATTTTGGAAAACCTTCTTCTGTTGCGTGAGCCGATTGTTTGAAAACAAATGAACCCCAAATCCCTCAGATCAGGTCCATTTCCCCTCCCTGCTGTCTGATCCCAAAAGTCAAAGATAGGGAGTTCTCCTGTGCGAACTTGACAGTCCAGATTAAAGAAGGGAAAGCAGTGTGGGAAAGTGCCGAGGCGGTACTCAGGCCTTGGAGAACACCCAAAGGCAGAGCGTCCCCCGGGGCGTGCGCTGGAAATGTGATGAATGAGCTGGCCAAGGAGCCCTGCCTCCTCCCCAGCACATGTTTTTCTACTTTCTTCCTAATATATAGCAGGATTATTGCTAAGGCGTGAACAGTCCTGGAACTCCTCCCCATCCCTGAAGACTCAGCCAGCCCACCCCATGTTTTACTTGAAACATAAACTACTTGCGGAGACAAGCCCTGCAGGGTTGTTACAAGGGCACGGAGCATTCACAATACAGGTGCATCTGCGACTCATCTGGAGTTTTCAAAACGGCAACGAGTTTCACATCTTTCAGGGGGAGACAACGGGGAGCCCCGCGATGCTTTACGGATTCACGGCAGATCCAGAACACGGACATTTGCACTTAGAACCATATCGGGATTTCTTTAAAAAACTGTTTCTTGGAAACACACATCTGCCAAAACCTTCCCCATCCATTATATAAATGTGGAAAATGTCATCCTTATGTTTCTGAGTCCTGAAAAATGACGGCATCAAAATAGTGATTTTAATGCTTCTTTGAATTTTTAGTTTTTTGAGTCTTTTTTTCTATGGGCCAGTTTTTTTTTTTTTTTTAACTCTGAGACAAAGAGTTATATTTGTCCAAAATTTAAGGAAGCCAAGAGTCCAGGAAACTGGGCTTCTGTTTAGATCTGTGTAAGGTTCACGCTGACCCATGCCAGAAGTGTTCTGGGAGACGAGGGGTCACCCAAATATTAGATTTCTGATATTCTAATGCAAATTGTAAAACAGCTAATGTTCAGAATTTCTCTCAAGCAATGAAGTGTCATAACTGATGGGGAGAGTTATATCTGAAGGGGAGAGTTGTTTCTGAAGTTGAAGTTTTTTCTAACGCAGCTGGCCAAGGGAAGAGGGCCAGGGCAAAAGGCATTGTCGGCTGTGGGCTCTGGCCACGTATGCTGGAGTTGGGCGTGCAGCATGGGGTTCTCTGGGCTCTGCGCCCTTCTGCACACCTGCATCAGTGACAGTGACAACGGAAGCCCACAGGACAATGCCAGAGGGCTCAAGTAGGGAAACAAATGGGGGGGAGCAAGCCCTGCACACGTGTGCCCTGTAAACTTTCAGAGGGTTAGCCCAGAGTTCACTGTTCTCCCGTCAGCAGCCAAGCGTGTCTGACCTTGTAGGCGGCCTCGCGTTCCCCTTTGTCCTGCCACGCCCCTTCACCTGCCGTATTTCTCTCTCTTATTTGATGTCAGTTTGGGGCATCTGCCCACGGAGATTTCTGGGTTTCGCTGAGGTGAGTGTCCTGGAGGACAGAAAGGCAGCTGGCACACACGATCAAGCCTGTGTCTCCTCCATCAGCCTTTGCTCTCTTGCAAGTCCCAAACCCTGGGAGCAAAAGGAGATGGAAGCTGGAATTTCAAGCTCAAGCTGGAGGGAGGGAAGTGGAGGAAGCAAAAGGGAAAGGAAAAATAAAAATCTACATGAAGTCAAACCCGCCTTTTGAGCATATCTAACTCGTCCCCACCCCTCCCATCAATTCTATTAAAGCCAATCCCACCAGTAATTAATTTCTCTTCAGCAACACTGATAGATAAACTTTACTCAAATTTAAGGCAGATACTCTAAAACTTTCCCACTGATACAGCTAAACATATACACAAAAACTCAAAAAAGCCATCATAGGAATGAATCCATCTGCCCCTTGGAGCATAGAAGGTCTGGATGTAAACTCCTGCTCAACAGTTCAGTGCCTCAGTTTCCTCAACTGGGACCATGGCAACACTGCTCTCTACCTATGTCTTTGGTGGCTGGGCCGTTCCGTGCACAGGAAGCCTGTGGAACAGTGTTTGGTGTCATGTTCCTTCTGTTGGGGGAGTTTGCTCAAACCCTCCACCACGCTGCATGTGAGGTTCTGCCCAGAGCATCACTTTGCAACAACAGCTCGGAGCCAATGAGAGCATTTCTGCCTGCTTTCTTTACCGCTTGCAAGTGATACCATTTGCCAAGTCCCATTTCTTTCCCAGAAAGTGCAACCACCATAATGACCAGGACAGGGGGTAGGCAGTGGTGAGAGAGGAACATCCACGTCCCACCTCCTACCGGCAACCTCCCTCCTCTAAAGCATGCAGCTGCGTTGCAAAGGAGAAGCTCACAGCCAGAGGTGGTAACCAGTGAGAATCTTTGGGATTACCCAAGGACCACTTCTAGACAATTGTTTCAATGTGCCGCCCCCACTGAGACAAGGGAAGGGAGGCAGACAGTGGGAGGCTTGGTTCACCGATAGGGCTCTGGACCAGGTCTGGGTCTAGATCGGGGGGCTTACTTGCTGCTAAAAATATGGACAATTGCTCAGAGCCCGGATCCTGGAGAAATGAGAGACCTCTCGTTTCTGCATGGAAAAGGACACTCTGATGCCAGTGTGCGTGCCTGCCTCCCAAACGACATTTAGAGCGTGGCCCCCACGACCGAAGTACCTTCGCCTGGGATGTACTGACTCGTGGCTTTTAACTCACTGCCACGCTTCGGCTACGCCTGACCGTGTTTCTCTCAGGGTGCTAGGACAAAAGGACTTTGGGTTTCCAGTGCTGTGTGCCCCCTTATTCTCCCAGCCTGGAACATTCCAAGCCCTCCAGGAGGGAAAGGAGGCACCAGAACAACGATTTGCATAACAGGGTTTTAAAAAAAAAATCCTTCTCCAGAAATCAAATGGAGATCCCAGGTCCCTCTGGCAATAAAGTAGAGCCCCAAACCCCCTTTAAAAAAAAAGTAATGTTTCCCCTTCTCCCCGAAAGTGTTTATCTTATCTGTTTTTAAGACTTAAAAAGGCAAACAACACAGTAATTATCTTTAGGAAAATGGGAAGTAGTAAGAGCCAGGGAGAATGAGTCATACTTCTGTTTTCTTTTTTTCCTAGCATAACTGTTTCTTTTGGAAGACATCTGAATCGTGGTTATTAATTTATCTTTATGCGATTTCCAGCTGCTGATCACGTGTTAAACCATATAAGAAGGGGAACAAGAGAGGAGCCTGGGGACCAGGGCTTTTCTCAAAGTGAAAAGCAGGTTTTTAAAATCACAAATCCTGGCACCCACCTCCCTTGGCAATCACCGCCCTTTCTCCAGTAGGCGCCTAACCCAACAAGTGATGAAGGGTAATCAGCTGGAAAAGGGAATCTGTCCGTACATGACAAAAGGAGCCTGGAAATTTGGATGCATGGGGTCACCTCTCAAGCTGCACGTGGCTCAGGAGAGGAATCCACAGCTAGCTGATTCTCGGGGTGGGGGGGCACCTGCTTCCTTGGTTGACAGGCAGCTATCTGAGCACCTACTATGTGTTTGGCCTGAGTTGAGAAGTGAGAATAACACAAAGACAAATGTAGCCTGGACTCATGAAAGCCCCTTAAGTACTTTGTAATCAGGAAAGGTGGGCATGACCTGCGTGGGCAAGAGCTGAGTCTGGAGACACAAGACCCATGTTTCTCCTCTTCCTCCCATCTCCCGCATTAGCTGCCTGAGAAAATCACTCAATAAAACCAAAATGCAGAAAGCCTGTTGGTAAGTTGGGCATAATAATGCCTACTTCACTGGGAAAGAGAGCTAGGTGTGTGCCTGTCCCAGTGGGAAACACCCATGCTATCTCTACAGGGAAATACCGGCTGACACCAGCCACCCCGTAGAGGTCAAGGAAACTAGGGCAAGGGTGAGATTGTTTCTAAATGTGAAGAAGGGAAATGCCGAGGAAAGCCGTGAAGGTGGCAGGTCTGACTTTGCGGGTGGGGCTATGGAAGGAAGGAAGAGCACGCCACGTGGGGAACAGCATTAGCAAGGGCACAGAGACAGAAAGGACATCCGTGGTATGAGTACCCATGGAGTTCAGGAAGGAGACCCAAGTGAAGAAGGGGTATGGCAGCCAACAGAGGACGCAGGTAAGGGAACATCCACTCCACACGGTGGACGTTGGGCCGCTAAGGAACAGAGCCTTCGGCTTCTTGCCTTTATTATAATTTTTTTTTATGACTTACAGTTTAGCTTTTTATTTCTTTTTTTTCCTAAGAGAGCCACTACTGTTATTCAGAACAACATGGCAATGACATGAGGCACACCACACGAACGTTACTATAAGATACAGAATTTAAGAATAAGCAAGGACTTTTTTCTAGTGTTTTGTTTTTTGTTGTTTTTATTTCTATTTTGGTTTTTCAAGACCATCTTGGTAAGGTTACCATATTTCAGGAATATACTATACCTTCCTTCCTGAACCCCAAAATACTCTATGGTGAGATTTTTAAGAGTGACCAGTTTGTCCCCCACCAATCTCCAAAAAAAACCAAAACAAAACAAAATAAACAACAACAACAAAAAAATAGCTAGTATTGTCCAAAAAGTTGTGTCATTTGGAAACATACTGATGCTGAATTGCTAACACTGAAATAAAATAAAATAAAATTTAGAAGATTCATTGGCAAACAAAATCTGAACTCAAGGCTTGGGTAATCTAAGATGATATTTTAATTGTCCTCTTACTTTTGCAAGTACTTTCTCAACTAAACTGAATTTGGTAATTTAGAATTGGCCGTTGAGGGCTGAATTTGACCATTTTCTCTATGCATATATTTAATACATGCCTTTTTAGCTTATGTAGAGAAAGCCAATCCAAAGGCTTCAACTTTGTTACAATGTAAAGAAAATATATGATGTCTATGCAAAGTTATTAGCTCCGCAAGGGCGCCTGGGTGGCTCAGTTGGTTATGCACCTGCCTTTGGCTCTGGTCATGATTCCTGGTCCCAGGATTGAGTCCCACATCGGGTTCCCTGCAGAGAGCCTTCTTCTACCTCTGTCCCCTGCCCTCCACCCCGACTTGTGCACCTGCACTCTCTCTCTCTCTCTCGCAAAAATAAATAAAATCCTTTAAAAAATAGCTCCACAATTCTACCTTCAAAATTAACAACAATATGGAAAAAAATTAGATAGTCATTTAAAGGTAAGATTGCTATTCTAGAAAAACCGACGACATTATCCAAATGACTGCTGCCTTCAAAGCTTGCCAGTGTCCATTTTCCTCTTAAAAGGAAATCTTATTTTAAAATTTTAATAGGAAATCCTTCACATTCAAATGTATTAGCTTTTCATTTCCTTGTGCCCATTATAATATTTATCCTCATATTTAAATGAGTAAAAATCATCATATTTGTGTGAAGGTCATTTTATGGAAAATCAGAACTCTAAATTCAGACTTGAGTTTCTAACAAGCATTATTTTTTAATTTAAATTCAATTAGCCAACATATAGGACATCATTAGTTTTAGATGTAGTGTTCGATTCATCAGTTGCGTACAACACCCGGTGTTCATCACATCACATCACCTGCCCTTCTTAATGCCCATCATCCAGTTACCCAGTGAACCACCGCCACCGACCTCCCCTTCCTCAATCGTCAGTTTGTTTCTCAGAGTCAAGAGTCTCTCATGGTTTGTCTCCCTCTCTGATTTCTTCCCATCCAGTTTTCCCTCCTTTCCTCTATGATCCTCTGTGCTATTTCTTATATTCCACATAGGAGTAAAACAATATAATTGTCTTTCTCTGCTTGACTTATTTCACTCAACATAATACCCTCTAGTTCCATCCACGTTCGTGTAAACTGGGTACTCATCCTTTCTGATGGCTGAGTAATATCGCATTGTATATATGGACCACATCTTCTTTATCCTTTCATCTGTTGAAGGGCATCTGGGGTCCTTCCACAGTTTGGCCATTGTGGACATTGCTGTTGTGAACATTGGGGTGCAGGTGCCCCTTCTTTTCACTACATTTGTATCTTTGGGGTAAATACCTAGTAGTGCAATTGCTGGATCATAGGGTAGCTCTATTTTTATCATCTTGAGAAACGCCACACTGTTTTCCAGAGTGTCTGCACCAGCGTGCACTCCCACCAACAGTGTAAGAGGGTTCCCCTTTCTCCGCATCCTCGGCAACATTTATTGTTTCCTGTCTTGTTGATTTTAGCCATTCTAACTGGTGTGAGGTGGTATCTCAATGTGGTTTTGATTTGTATTTCCCTTATGACAAGTGATGTGGAGCATTTTTTCATTGTCGGTCGGCCATTTGCGTGTCTTCTTTGGAAGTAAACTTTAGCACAAGGCCGCTTGCTTAGCAGTCGATCTCTTTGCCCAGAGGCAGACTCTTTCTTCCCCTTCGAGGTAGGGTGAGCTCCATAGGGCCCTTGTAGGCAGGGGATGCTCTCTTATTGTTCCGTCTACAGAGACTGTCCCTGTGCACATCAGGGACAGTCAATGAACAGTGTCGTCTTGGAGTGACATGAATTTCAGAGTGACAACCCCTTTTTTGCCAGCACAGCTGCACACAAGGTCTCAGGGTCTAGAGTCCCCGTAGCAGTTCTCTCCGTAAACCTAGCACGCAACCAACCCGCCTAGCAACCTTGGTAAGTCAGCGGGAAAGCGGATCGCTCTGCAGCAGCGGCTGGATCTGACGAGCAGGGACTGTTCTCCTTGCAGTAATGATGCAATTGCAGGCAGGACAGGCAACCACCGCACGGCAATGTGGTTGTAGAGGGAATATGGTAATATTCCGAAATGGCAATTCTCCTAAATAAATAGCACATCAACTTACTTAAACCTAATCATAAATGGTACAAATTGGGCCCATGTGCAAACAGAAACCCGAGCCGAAGTCCAGAGTTAAAGCAGCCATTGTCTCTCTCCTGACCTGGGCTCAGAAAGCCTTGCGTGTCCGATTACATCTGTTAAAACGATTCGAATGCCAGCCCTGTATTTTAATTATAAATATATAAAAATTTTTAATAAGACGGCATTCTGGGCTTGCTAAGCTTTTAAAATGCTCATTGGGGGTGGGGCGGGTAGAGGAGAGTTCCATGTGCCCCAGACCCGTGCCAGCATATAATGATTGAATGTTTTCCTGTAATAAATTGAAAAAATCTGGTTTGTAAGAATGGATCCAAATCACTTGGCATTAGAAAGGTAATTTGTTACCTGGCTTCCAACGTGTTGGAACTCGGTGAGGAGCTGTGTTCGCCAAAGGGAAGGGGACAGGAGGAAGCCTGTGCCTCCCCCACCTTGCAAATTTTCTCCACCTTCCCTCCCCCTGCCCTCACCTCCCTGGCCTTGCCTCCCTTTCTCAGGGCTCCAGAAAAGAGGTCCTGCCGCCCAAAATGGGGAAAAGGGCTTCTCAGGACGGACGCCAGCCCGTACCCACCTTCTCTGTACCTCTCCAAACCTCAGGGCCTGCTTAATTATGATTAATTGCCACATGGCTAATCAGATACAGTTTCAAAAGGTTGGAAATGACATTCCAAGGACACCAGGGAAGACGCAAGATCTTTCTTTGTTCCCGGGGAAGAAAAGGCAGGTTCCCTCCCTTCAGCCCCCACAACCTTTTCCTATTTTAACAATTCCAAACAGAATTAATACCATCAGTATATTGTTCCCACCCCCCGGGAATTGAACTTCAACTGTACAATTTCTGCAGCTGTCAGTGTTGCAGACCTGCTGTCGATAACGCGATGTCGGGGTGCCCTCCCTCTCGGGCGCGAGCCGTTTCAAGTTTCTGCTTCACGGCTGGGCTTTCTGGGTGGCGGGACGGGACCAGAAAGTACACACGGAAGATAATAAGCACAGTTAAGAAGGTTCTGCTCTGGCCTCTGCCAGATCACGTGGAACAGACCTCACTCTCTCCTCCTTCCTTCCTCTGCGTGTTGCAGAAAACGCTGTGAAAAGTGCACGCGATTCTGTCTTGCCAGCTCTTCCCTCCATTTAAAATCCCTTTGGCTAAGTCAAGGATCACAGTATGTCATTTCCAGTCTAACAGAAGTGCTGGGCCCCGCTCAGCTCCTATTACCAGGAGGCAAATCCCTCGTTCCCGGCGCCAAGGCTGCTGCATTTGGCTGTCAGCCCGGCATTGTTCCGTCATTACATTCCAGAGGGCCTCTCAGCCAGTTAATGTTTGCACTGGGAGGTCCAAATACCCAGCAATCAGCACTGAACTTTTCTCTTTTTTGTTGAGAATTGCAGGTTTCTAATGCCATCGCTGGCTTTAAAGGAAAACTTACAGGTGAACACAAAAGCACTAATTTACATTTTATTCACAAACAATAATATTTGCAGCAGTTTCGCCATGTGCGCTCATAAAAGAGTTTTAGAAGATGTCTGGCTTTTTAAGACTTTAGGGTGGCTGGAATTGGTTTACCGATTTAAGGGCAGTCATTTTATTTTTCAAATTCTAAATAGCGTAGAAGTATTTTTGTCCCAGAATGCGGATGGTCCATACATTCTGCATCGTTAATGCACGCACTCACATGGGAAACAAGCCACAGAAGTGGATAAACTAATTTGAACCAGTTTCAAGCACATAGCATTTAATTAAATCACATCTTCAGAATGGGTTTTAAAGGTTGGGATTTTCAGAGCACGCGGACTCTACTCAGCAGCTTGGCCGTGGGCCCGCCGAGCTCTGCCAAGACGGCCAAGACCAGCAGGCCGTGCTCGGGGCCTGCCCTGCACGGAGCTGTGTGTAGGATTTCATGCCCAACAGAAGCACCAGGGGGAGGCGAGCTTCTGCCCCTCCCGTGCACTGCACGGACCCTTTGGTATGGCCAAGGGCTTCTCAAGAACACAACCAGGCTGAGCTGGGTCTACTTGGTGCTAGTGCGGCGGCCCCTGGAGGGTCAACCCCATTCCCCCCTGGACAATCTGCAGCCATGGTCATGGCCCGGGGAGACTGAGGCTGCAGGCTACACCCTCCCCCAACAAGGGACCTCTCACGATCCAGAAGCTTCAGCACACATCTGGCAGGGTGTGGGGATGTAGGTGGTGGCGAGGGGCACGGAACTCTTGCAAAGCATGTTCTGGAAGAAGCTGACCTAGGAGGCAGCCGAGACGCTGAAGTCTCAGGCTTCCTGGGATGGAGGCGAAGGCCCCACACTGTCCCCACAGACCCGGAGGACAGACCTGCCGAACGTGGCCGCTCTAGGAGCCCATCCACCATGGCTTGCCCCGCCTGCTTCCAGGGCTGGAGTCGAGAGCTGGCTTTTCTCATGGCTTCTCTCCTCTGCCCACTGCCTCCCCAACACTTCCTTGGTTCCGCTCCATCCGGGTTTTTCCGCCTCAGAGGGTAAACAAAGACAAGCCTCTCATTCTCATTCAACATAAACTTACAAATGAAAAGGAGACTTGTTTGGACTTTCCGCCCTCATGTTGATTTCATGCCATCCTTTTGGAAACCACAGCTTTTGGGAGGACGACCACGAGATCACACCCGCTTTTTCCCAGAACTCCACTCACACTTTCCTGCATCCTGCACTGCTCTGGCCCGACGGACTACAGGAACGTAAGCTAGCCTCCCCCCGCGAGTCGAGGCCATCCCTCCAGGGCCGGCTTATTGACCACTGCATTTCCAAGCCCCCCAGAGGCCCACCATGGGGCTGACATTCCTCAGAGTGCCCATCAACCCGGGATTATCAGTATATACTCTCCTCCAGTAATCGCCTCCTCACTTCCTATACTCGCTTCCTGTTCTCACCTCTAACTCACCTCCTATACTCGCTTCTTATATTCACCTCCATACTCACTTCCATACTCACCTCCCATACTCACCTCCATACTCACCTCCGATACTTGCTTATATTCACTTCCCTTATTCACCTCCTGCACTCACTTCCTATACTCACCTCCCATACTGACCTCCTCGGACTCTGGGCTTCTGAAGAAGATGGCCTATGTCTTAGTCATCTCCCACTCTCCCGATCCTCCCCACCTTCTTCCGAGGACTAAATAAGAAATCCAGACCCAAGTAGATTTAGAGCATTTGCTCATTGTTGAAAACAAAACAAAACAAAACAAAACCTTTTTAATGGCATTTTTCACTTTATTCTTTGTCAACCCATCCTCACCATTACTGAAAGGAAAACCATTGCCTTATGGCCAATAGTCTTCCCCGAGCCCTCCTCTTTGCCAGGACCACCAGTTCCGGGAGAGGAACAGCCAGAGAAGATACTAGGAAGCTGAGAGCTATAAAACATCTCTCCTACAGAATGTGGGGAAGAATGGATGGTGGTAAAGAACTGGACTCCCCACTGTGATGTTGAAAGCATAATTAATTTGCTGGTAAGCCTCCGTGGGGGCAGAAGGAGCCTGACCCATCTGGAATTTTCTGTGGTGCTGTCCAGGATTGCCACTGTGCCATCAAAGAGGTGAGGGCCCAGGCCAGGAACACAGGGAAACGTGTCAAGAGCAAGAAGGCAGTGGGGAAAATCGAAGAATCGTGGTGGCCCTGTCTCACCCTTTTTACCCAAACCCACCCTAAACTGCCAGCTGAGTCTCAGAATATCAAGAGGAATAAGAAACTCAGAGGTGAGGACTTCTAAAACCAAGAAAGCCCAAAGTAATGCACCCTTGTGGATTAAAGGACTTGAACCAATATATAGGTTGAGTTAATTATTTATTTGAAATGTCCTCAAGCTAATTATGCTAAACTATGTTCAGATATGTTTTATTATGCTGTATGACACCAGTTTGAAATACAGCATATTTAATTATTTTAGACGAGGGAGTCATACACGCAAATGTCCATGGGGCGACTGAGTCAGGTTAAGTTAGTAAAGCCCACTGGCGCTTGAGATGGGAGAGGACTAGACAACAGGACCACATCAGGACAAGACCAGATTCCCAAGGAAGCCGTCATTTCCACCCGGCCGGATCACGGGATGCTCAGATATTTGGCCAAACGGGACTGCTGGTGTGTCTGTGAGGGTATTTCTGGGTGAGGTTAATATTTGAACCTGTAGACTGATTGGCCACCCCAGTCTGCTGCGGGCCTGAACTGAACAAGAGGCAGAAAGAAAATTTGCTCTCTATGCCTGAATGCTTGAGTGGGACACCGGGCTTCTGCCCTTGGACTGGGAATGACGTCCTTAGCTGTCCTGGTTCTCAGACCTTTGGACCCCAACTGAACTTGACCACTAGCTTTCCTGGCTTCCAGTGTGCAGACAGATCAAGATTTCTCAGCCTCCATAATTATGTGAGCCAATTCCTATAATAACTACTCTTCCCCCCCCATACACACACACACACACACACACACACACACACACACACACACACATGATACTGGTTACATATATAATACATATGATACCAATATATCATATTGATTCTATTTCTCTGGAGAATCCTGACTAATACAAACCCCTTCAAGGAAAAGCAGAAATCTGCATTTTTATGTAAAAGCTCCTAATTTTAAAATGTCAGTTCAAACTTTACAGAACGTTGTATGATGAACTGAAAGCATTCGCTGGTGATATTAAATACGTGGGCTGCCAGACAGCAATCTCTGGTTTAAATTTTGTCTTAATAATAAATGTTTTAATCATAGTTCTAATAATTTCTAAATTCCAGGGAAGATAATTAATGGTCAAAGTAATTTATTTTATTTAAATGCTTTCAAAATTCTCAAATATCATATTTAATATATTTGAAGCAGAAATCTTCTGGCAGGCATGTGAAGTTATAAAATAAAAAATAAGCAACTTCACTAACATTCACTAATCATGCACACGTTCTCACAAGTGCTCTTTCGCTTAATTCCTGTAATCACCCGACAAAACGGCAGCTATGGTTCGCATCACGGTCCAGGTAAGGAAACTCAGAACAGAAGAGAATGGGTACCTGCAGAAGTTTACAAGTTCATTATTACTTCCTTGGCATCCGACGCTGTGTCCGTGACACTAACTTGCCTCCCTCACTAAAGACTGAAGGAATTGTATTGTTTGGGTGGTGGGAAGCCTTTTTTCTTAGCAATCTGCAAATAGCAAAAATGAACGCAAGTGTAAGGTTTAATTTCATTTCATGGAATGATTAGCATCCTTTTTTCCCTCCTAAGCACCTTGCATTACTCGTGTTATCGTTGTTCACGTGGACGTGTCATTCGGAAGGCATCGTCAGTTAGTTGCCTATCCGTTGCAGTATGATCAGAGCAGAAAAAGCCCAGCTATCGGAGTGAAATACATCTTAATTTGTATCCCAGCTCTGACATTTGTAAGTAGTGCGAATTGGGAAAATGCAAATAAGCCAACCTCTGTGTTCTCCCCGGTTAAATGGGAATTTTCCACCCTTGTTCCTGAGTTTTTGTCAGGATTCGAAATAGTGCATATTAACTGCCTTCCAATGGCTGGCACCTAAGGTCGACTTTCCATTTGCTTTATTATTTAATTATAATTAAGTCTACCTGCAGCTAGAATGAGAATAAAGTTAGATTAAATAAAAATGCATATGCAGAAGGATAGGATCATAGTTTTTCACCTGCATGGAATAAGAACGATTTCTGATCTTGCTATACCCGCAGTGGCCTCACTTGCTGGGAGCCCCAGAATCCTCGTGTAAAAGTTGTAGAAGTTAGAGCCCAGAGCCAGGTTTCCGGTCCTGACGCTCTTGCTCCATCGCCTTGTGACCTCGAACAAGTCACTTCTTGTCCTTTACACAAATCGGGCCTGAGACTCCCCCGGGAGGAAACACGGGCTCCCGCCTCCTGTGTCTCAGGGCTTGGCAAAGCGAAAACGAGACATTAGGTGAAAGGTCGTTGCGTTCTGGAAAGTGCTGTAGACACGGAAACACCATGCGCATTGTTGAGGTAACACTCCCCTAAATTTGCACAGTGCCCTGCCTGATGCATTGTCTCCTAAAGCGATGTCAGTTACACCAGCACCCCGATTTTGATTCTGCCTGCTTTAGACTCAGTATGTATATTCACAAGGGGAAGGATCCTTCGAGGACGATTCCAGCCCCTTCCTAATTTTCATGCGTGTGCATTTAGCGCAAACGGGCCGTGAGGCTCATTCAGCCTTAGCGTGTGGCGTTCTGCCCCAGCCTTCTCTCTGTGTATCCCTCCTTAGGCCGTGCTCTACAGAATCTATCCAGCCTTCCGTGGCTTAAAGATTTGAAAACTAAGTGTATGTTTTTACAAATTGAAATGATGCATCTACAAGCCAAGGGACACCAAGGACCGCCAGAGGCCACCCAACACTGGGAGAGGAGCCTGGGACAGATTTTCCCCCAGAGCCTCCAGAAAGAACCAACCCTGCTGACACCTTGATTTCAGACATCTGGTCTCCAGAGTGGCATGAGAGTGAATTCCTGCTGTTGACAGCGCCCAGTCTGTGGCTCTCTGTTAGGGCAGTCCCGGGACTCTGTGCCCACCCGTCACCAGCTAAGTGCTTTGGGTGCCCCGGCTCTGTCACCACCTGTCCGTGGTCCCTCACTCCCTAAAGCCCCTTCTGAGGGGTGTTAACAAAGAAATTAGTCTAACATTTGTTAAAATACGAGGATGAGTTTATGCAAGATTATCCCAAGAAGGGTCCACTCCATTGCAACACGGGAGCGAGATTAGGCTCAAGTCCCCACACGGCAAGGACCAGCGGGGATGGGCAGCCAAGGAGCAGAGTGAGTGCTCGGCAGGGGGAAAGGTACCAGGACAGGACACCAGTGGCCGAGGAATTCTTGCTGAAGTGGCTCAAGGACTTGGACATCAAGGGGAGAGGAGGAGCTTGAGCAGACATGGAGGGTGAGGATTCTGGCTAAGCTGACAGCACTGGCATCTTGCTGAGACTCGGCTGGGCAGGAGGAAGACGGCTGGGGGCTGCGGTCAAAGCCTAGTTGAGAAGAGGCCTACTCAGAGGAGCCTGACTCAGGGGGTGGCATCCACAGCTTCGGGCCTCTCCTGGGCCCTGCCACCTTTGAAGCTCATGCTACGGATGCAGAATCTTCTCCTCCATCAGCCAGGGGAGCCGCAGGCACCGGCGCAGGGCTCAGCTCCCGCTGTGCTGTTCCCAGCCAGCACCAGTGCCCAGTCGTTGGAAGGAGAACCCCCAGGTCCCACTGCTCGCCCACCCGGCTGGCATGTTGGGGTCTGTGGGTATCAGTCCTGTAGCTGCTTCTCCCTGCTGGGGATGACACCTCGGCCCCTCTCCTGCTTCTCTCTGCCCAGAACACCACCCAAACTGGAGCCCGACAAGAGCTGCCAGGCTGACTTCAGGGCACAGAGCGGCTTCCGTCTCAAGCTGCCAGTGATCTGCTTTTCCCGCTGCCACTTGGCACCGGGGCCCAGACCCACAATGGAATCCTCACCAGGTCATTTAAGCTGTCACTTAAATGGCTGAGCTCCCATTTCCTCAGCCACAGAATGAAGGGGCGGTGTGGGCTGGATGGGATCATAAGAAAGTGTGGACATGCTTGGTCCTCTATACAGAAGAAGGTTCCGGGCATTCATTAGGTCACCAAGCATTTTTGCAAGGCAAGTCACACATACAGGGCATCCGTGGACGTGGGAGCGCATGGCCCCCGGGGAGAGGGGACACAGGAAGCCCTCGCACAAAGCACAGCAGCAGATGGGGAAGGTGACCCAAGCAGGAGGAGCGGAGCAGGGTGACGAGGAAGACGCTGGAAACACAGGGCTCCTTGACTTGGCACGAAGGGTGGGAGGACACAGTAGATGGAGGAAGGCAGAGACCGATCTGCGATCTGCACGTGCGCCCAGGCCCCCCCACCTCTTCCAGGGCTGGGGGTGCAGCGCCGCCTGGCGGACTGTGAATGCCACCCTACGCTCAGTCAGAGGGGCCCCATGGGACCCCATTCAGAAGGTCCAGCTGAGCAAGAAGGGCTGAAGCAGGGAGTGAAGACAACGCTGTGGAAGGCACAGAAGCAGGGGTGCCCGAGCCCAGGGGCTGGGGGATCTGGGTGCAGGTACGCTCTTTGCTGTGGGTTGTCTTCTTAGCACGAGCACACATTCATGTTTCAATGAAAATGTAAAAGATTAATCAATAATATTTTTGACTGCTGATGGAATAAGAAACTGAAGAGGCAGGAGCTACTTAAGACATTCATGGAGCAGGTAGTCAAACCCAGAGCGGGAGATTGGAACGAGAAAACTCGATGCGGGAGTTTCGGGGTCCCCTGCACCCCACCCTACCCCAGGATACCTGGAGCATTCCCAGCAGTTCCCTTTACCTGAGGAGGCAGTGGGCGATTTCCGTGGGTGAGCTCTAGGTTTGCGTGCAGAGCCGCGCCGGTGAGGGGAGAGCTCAGGTGAGCAGGGGCGGGGGCAGGGAACGTCCAGGAGGACGGAGCAGGAGACAGCTCACCGGGGCCTAGACGTGCCAACCAGCCCTCCTCCTCAGCTTCTCATCCAATTTAAAAATTCTTCCGAGGGCAAAGCCGTAATCCAGGGCCTGCCGAAGCCCCTCCATGGCAGAGTGAACCCTGCTTCCTAAGTGTCCATTAATTACACTGCAGGCTCATTAAAATTCTGAGCACCCTCTTCCCTACCTTAAACGGAGATCTGCCCGTCATTTCTAGCTCTGACACCGGGCCACCCAAGGACATCTTCCTTCCTCCCAGAGCCGGTAGTTTCCTACCCTCTGCTCACCTCTGCTGTGCCCTTGCTGCATTATTAATATGACAGTGACTGTGTGTTCAGATCTGAAAGTGGACACAAACGTGACCCCACAAGTGGCCTGGTGTGGGGCAGGGGGCAGGTCACAGAGTGCAATGGTCACAGTGAGGAGGGAGTGGAGACTGGAGGCAGAGAGGAGAACAGTCCCAAATACGAAGCCCAGAAGCAGAGGCAGAAAAGAAATGAGTGGACATTTGAAAGAGCGGTCATGGACTGGCTTCTGTCCTCTCTGAAATTCCCGTGTTGAGGTCCTAACCCTAGGACCTCAGAGTGCAGCTGCATTTGGAGACAGAGTTTGTTTGTTTTTAAAGATTTTCTTTCTTTCTTTATTTGAGAGAGAAAGAGAGAGAGAGGAGGAGGAGACGGAGAAGGACAAGCAGACTCCCCGTTCAGCGCCAGGCCCGACACGGGGCTTGATCTCACCACCCTGAGATCAGGACCTGAGCTGAAACCAAGAGTCAGATGTTTAACCCACCGAGCCACCCAGGCGTCCCTGGGGACAGAGGTTTTAAAGAAGTAACTAAGGTAAAACGAGAGCGTGTGTTCTTTTTAGCCAGGGTGAGATAACTACTGCTGTGCCCAGAGGTCCGACCTCAGCCTCTGATACGGCCGGACTCCTCGAGAAGGAGACCATCGCATTACTCGGTGGCATGTTGTCTTCATTGGGTCCCTTTCGTGCAGAAAGGCCAGGTCTTTTTCTTCTGATAGGAACAGGCACACTCGCTGCATATGGGCTTCCGTTTCCTCCCCACAGGGCCTCAGGCAGCACCACTACCAAGGTTCACAAGGGTGACATCCACTGGCATGGATCCCACCTAATACTGCACGGGACTGACTGTGAGGGTGGGGCCATGGTATCAGACACAGAACCACTCAGAAGCTCCCAGCCTGGAGGAGCACTGAGGCTCCCCTGGAGACAATGTTCCAGGAGGATGGGGTGTGCCCCGGGAAGCTGTGTCCCCGATGGGAAGAATTCCCGGGTCAGGAGCCACGGAGTGAGAGGACGAGTGGCCCCACCGCCATGACCACCAGTGACGCACCGGGATGTTTTGTGTGTCCAGTCTCCACACCTCTGTGCCCCGTGGTGTTAGAGTCTTGGTCTCCAAAGGAGACATACTTTCCCCAGTGAGATACAGGAAAGTCCCGTTGATCTCTCAGCTATGGCTGCCACCTAGGGACCTCAGGCTCCTGCTGCCCAGAGATCAGCAGGCAGGGAGAGGGTCATCATCTTGGCAGGAGATCTGACCCTGGCCTCCAGGAGGATGTCGGTCTACTGTGATACGGGGTTCCCCCACTGATCCAGCTGGGCACTTCTTAGTTCTCCTTTGCCCAATTGTGAGGGTAAGACAACAAGGGCCCGGCCGGTCTGAGAAGGGCATGGGCCTTGACCCATCATGATCTGGGGCACACCATCAGGTCAGCCACGGGGCTGGCAGATGTGCTGGCTGAAGACAAGGGCTCTCAGATGGGCATTGGAAGAAATGACAGTGAGTACTTGTCGTGGCCCTGGGACAGCTCCGGTGGTGGAGGCCGCCTGATCTCAGTGGGGGTATGAGGGCCTGGCCATCGTCGTCCAGCACAGGACGCTGTCTTGGGCCCTATACTCAGGGCTCCCTGTGGGGTTGGCTGAGGCCCTGTCCAGCCTCCATTGCAATTCACTTTGCCTTCTCTCTGGACCCATTTCTTCTCCATCCTTCTAAAGAGGTGGATCTTTAAGAAATGTGCCACGTCCCCAGGCAGATCCCAGCAAGGGCGGGCTTCCAGGGAGCCCAGCCTCCAGATGGCACAGAGCGGAAACCAGGCTCCGAGCGGGCCGAACACCACGGTATTCATGTTACTCACTGCAGTAAACTCAAATATCATCGGGACGTGCTTAAGGACGCAAAGACCAAAAGACAAGGAAGAGAGCCCCGCACTGGAGGTTGTGTACTTATGTACTCTCCGTGCACACGGTCCCCGAAGGGGAGGGCTTTCTGAGGGAGCCCCGTGCACCCTCCGCACCCACCTGACGGCGGAACCCTGCTGCACTCTAAGGCTGCTGTCCTGGGACCTCGGCACGTCCCTGATGGCATCTACCCAGCCAGGGCTGGCCCTCTCTTTTGCAGGCACACCTGAAGGGAGAAAACCAAAAAGCAAAACACTTTCCATCTTGAGGGTACGGCTTGCCTTGTTTGCATTTGCACATTCGAAGGAGGGAAGGAGGGCTTGATTTAATCTGTCTCCTCCCTCAACTCCCCTTCTGAGAGGTCCTGCTCCTTTTCTGCCTCCTCTCCCATTTCCAAAGCTGAAGTCACACACACACACACGCACACGCACACGTGTGCACACACGCGATTTCCTGTGAATCCAAAAAAAACAAGAAAGAAAACAAAAAGCTGGCAGATGCTGATTTTTCCGCTTAACTGCACATATTTTATAGTATTTCTCTGTGTTTTTCTCCCAAGACGCCCACCTGACCTCGCTCGCTCTCCAAATTCCCTCCATTGTGGCCAAATGTCACAGATCGTGTGAGGCAGTTTCAGCACATGAAAATATGCCATAAATGAGCGCGGCTGCCCCTTGCTCTTAACCCTTGCCTTGCCTTGGACAGCCATCTCTTCTTCCTAAATGAAAAGCCCCTTCATTAGCCAGGTCTTTCTGACGCGGAGCAGGGGGGATCTGGAACACACCCTCACTAGGAAGCTAAATGAAAACAGAGTGCTTGGTTTGTATTTGCCTACAAAAGTCTTGGCGTTTCAACTAGTATTTCAAGAGCTGGGGGAGGAAAGCACCCTGCCGTGTCTCCCTCAAACAGCGCAAGGACAAAGAACCTGCAGAAAATGTCAGAGCCCCCAAGCACCTGCCTTAGAGCTAAAATTTGTTACAAGAAAAAGAGAAAGGCAATGCTATCACAAAATTTAAAACAATTATTCCACAAACCAACCTAAAGGAAAGACAATTCTTTGGGTACCCTAAGTACGGGCTGAGCTGTGATTTTGTATTCACATCAAAGTCGACTCTTTAATTTTTTTCTAGAGGTTTTCAGCAGTTTCTGAAAAATAAGAACAATTTTCAGGCGTATCTGGTGCCAGGCACAACAGTAGTCGGATCTCAAACGTGCCTGAAACAGGGTCTTATTCCTAAGACATTCCTACCAGACATCTAAATAGATGTCCCAATTTTAATCTAATTTGCAAAGAATCTTGTGACAGGAAGCTCCAAATCCAGGAAGCTCTCAGTCTCCGAAGGTTCAGGGATGTGGCTGGAGGGGAAGGACTCAGAAGTGTGCTTCTTAGGAAACTCGTGAATTTTCCAGGTTCCTCTATCACCTGAAACTGCTTATCTCTGGTCTGCTGTTTTAAGTCTGCGTTCCAGCGTTTCTAAACAGGACAACTGCTGTGAACAGGAACATTTTCCTTCAGAAAAACTCCTCTTTTCTACATAGTACGGGGACCAACTGCTGGTTCTAATCTTGCAGAGCTCCCTTGCAGAACTCCCTCGGAAATGCATTGTTTACAACTTCTGAATTTTTTTTTTTTTAAGATTTTATTTATTTATTTGAGACAGAGAGAAGGAACGCAGGAGCCGGGGAGCAGCAGAGGGAGAGGGACAAGAAGACTCCATGCTGAGTGCAGAGCCTGATGCCTGGGCTCGATCCCAGGACGCTGGGATCATGACCTGAGCTGAAATCAAGAGTGGGTCGCCTAACCCACTGAGCCACCCAGGCGCCCCAGTTCCTGAAAATTTTTAAGCATGTGAAAAACGAATTTAAAGTAATGTAAAAGCTCTCGATTTCTTCCCCTCTCCCCTGGTTCAAAGATACCGATGGGAACTTCAGGGCAGAGCGACACTGGGGGGATCCAGGGAGCAGATGGCGTGAGGACCGGTCCCTTCCTCCCAGCCCTCAGCCTCAGCGGCAGGCTGGGCATCCCTCACACACCATTTGCGCTCTGCCCGTCTAGCTCTGCTAAGATGCCCAGGACGACGTGGTCACGCGGGGAGAGCGCGTGCGCGCTGCCCCCCGAGTGTGAAGCTTATTGTTCTGCGAGCCATCTTGGTCATTTCTGTGCAAAGGAACTATAAATTCTTCAATGGTACTGAAATGGTCTGAAATGTAAGTTTGAATGACTCCATGGAATATGTGTCCATATAATACAGTGTTTTACTGTCTGTTTGCCTTTTTCTGCTAGAAATATTTTATTGTTTGGGATACAGCACCACTGTGGGTTCACCATCTCCTTAGCAACAGATGCTAAAGTTCTTTGTGTCAAATTCCACCATCGTGTAGACCGGACCCCTCTCCATACTGCACTTCTCCTTCCGACTGCTGACTCTCTGAGCCTTTCTGGGGCAGACCACCAGGAATGAATCAAATTGGTTTCTTTCTTTCTTTCTTTCTTTCTTTCTTTCTTTCTTTCTTTCTTTCTTTCTTTCTTTCTTCTTTTTAATTTTTTAAAAACTGTAGTAAGATCTACATCACATAAAATTTTGCACTTTAACCATTTTTAAGGATACGGTTCTATGGCGTAAAGTACAGGCACATTGTTGGATGTCTTTTTGTTTTTAATATTGATTTCACACCCATTTGCAGAGCCTGGCCCTGGGCCAGGCTGCTAATAGTGCGGTGAAGGAATCAAGACCTTTGACTTCTTGTAGGTTGATGGCACTAACATCTGGGTGCATTGGCTTCTGAAAAGATCTCGAGAAGAAGAAAAGCAGAGGGCACGTGGCTGAGGGCTTGCTTTTAGAGAATATGGGCAGCAAGTCCCCCTCTGAGGAGGTGCCCTAGGTCTGAGACACCACCAGTGTGAAGAGGACCAGCCCTGATGAGGTCTAGAGAGACATTCTGCGAGCAAAAGAAACACACAGGAAATGACAACAGAATGCTTTCAGTTGGTAAGTGTATATATATACACACTGGGTGTGTATGAAGGACAAAGAGTTGATCATTGAGCCAGAGCATGCTGAGCCCTGAGGTGTGGCCCCAGTGGAGGTCAGGGGGTCGGGCAGGAGTCCGGTCATGCTGGCCATCGTTGGGAAGTCATGGGGGGCCCACGGGGATGTTAGGCAGGAGCTTCTGTGATATGCTTATTGCTAGGTAAAGGTTGTTCTGGGATGCAGGTTGTATGCAGGGTGGGGAGTCAAGGGGTAAGATTGCAAGGAGAGCACATTCCAGAGGCTCCCCTGGAAGTCCTGGAGAGAATGGGGCAGTTTGAATCAGGCTGATGGTGGCACAGATCGCAATGCGCGTAGAGGTGACACAGGACCAGCTCTTACGGTAGAACTGAAGCCACAAAACCCAGACGCCTTCTGAGCTTTAATCCTGAACAACAGAATAATGACGGTGCATTTACTACGCAGGGGAAGAGAGAGGAGAAATGTTTTTATAGGGAGGGAAGCCTGTGTCGAGACTTCTGCTCGACGGGTTGGGCTGGCAGGTAGACCTAAGAATCCGGTGCCCTGTGGAGGAGCCAGGCTGGATCTACAGGCATGGAGGCAACTGGAATAGAGTGTTCGAAATGAGGGGGTGGATGAGACGTCTTAGGAGAAGGATCAGTGTCTCTTTGTAAAGGGAACAGAATCTTGGCCTCTGACCCTGGATAAGTCCCTACTCTGTTTTCCATCTGAAGAGCAAGAAGGTTGTCCCTGGATGATGCCAAGGCTCCTTTCCAGCTAAATGTTCACAGTTCTTTCTAATCTCTTTCCAGGGGCCTTGTTCTCTGCACACAAAGATGCCTCTGGGCCATCCACTGAGTGATGGCCCCTGGATGGAAGGCGGTCATCTAGAAGGCCGTCATCACTCTTGAAATTTCTCGTTGACAGAGTTCACCACTGGTATGAGGAGAAAGCCAGTCTTCTTGGCGGAAAGAGATGCTTCTGTTTTGTTCTGGAAGAATATCGTGGTGGTGGTTGGCAGTAGCAGCAAGGATTGGGAGTGAGAGAAGGGGAAGTTGAACAAGGCTGGGTCAGAAAGTATTACTTCTTCAAATGTTCTTAGAGTGGCGTAAGGTCCGGGTCATCATTATCTCCCTCTGAAACTCCCCTCTGTCTCCTCCACCACGCACTCTTCTTCAACCTTCCTCAAGTCCCAGGGGACTCTTAACAGTGAACCAGCAAGATAAGCAGGGAGCACGTTGGAAGCAAATCAATCTCAGACTTTATGAAAAACTAGCTATTGCTGAATATTTTTTAACTCCTCAGGGAAAATACTTCCAACAACCCTATAAATCCCCTTGGCCTTTGGCTCTGAGCAAACATACCACAGATTCAAAAATGAACTAGGTTTTAAGCCAGCCAGCCTTTCTTGTGTCCCATCCACTGCCATCACCTTGACAAGCGTTCAATCTACAGAAGGTTTGGAAAACCGGAAAGAGGAAAAGTGCCCCCAGAACCTAAGGTTTTTTTTTTTTTTTAAAAGAATATTTCCTTTGGTATTGCCTGAAGTGCCTTAAATCGACAAGATGGCACTTGTGCGGGAGGGTGGGAAGGAGGACTCACATAGATGTGGCTTCAGGTCCCAGCTAAGAACCTTCCAGCAGAGCGGTTGTGAACAAACTCCTTACTTCCCGCAGCCCGAGTGCTTATCTATAAAATGGGGGTAAGATCTCAGGGCTCTTGCAACTATGATTGCTCCCATCACTGTCAGACTTATTCTCCGTATTATTGTTACTAGGAGAAGCTGGAGTCTTCAGAATTCCTATTCTCCAAATGCTCACTTTACTCACAGAACACAATCACTGGTTTTTCAAAAGTTTCCTTACAGTGAACATTTTTTCAAGGACAACATGTAGTAGTGGGGAAGGGACTAATAGTAGCAGAAAAGGGTAGTCGGATTGAAAACCGGACACCACCTGGCTCACAGCACAGCACTCATTCAGAGGGGAGTAAGGGGCAGCTTCTCATGTTGGAGAAGGAGCTGCTGACATCCCACAAAGCTTCACCTGGAGTTCCATGGTCCCCAGATAGTCCTGCAGGAAGACATGGAGGTTGGCATGAGCTCCCTGGGTCTAGAGCAGTGCCTGGGTCAGGGCTGGGACTGAGCCTTCACAGCCACCTGTCCTTGAAGCCAGGGAGACTGCCCCATCAATGGCAGCAAGCCTCCCCACTCCTGCGCAGATCATTCAATGCCCTTCTGCGAGCGCTGCCCTCATCCTCCCCACGTAGGGCTGCAGGCCTCGGTTCTGTGTAGCACACCCTGATTCCTCCTAGTGGGGGAGTCCCACGGGGGCTCATCCACCAGTAGGGCAAGTGCTGGTGCTTACCTTGTGCAAAGCTGCCATTTCCAGCGCAGGAAACCCAGATGCTGTGGCTTGGCAAAGTCCCTCCAGTGTCTTCCGGTGACACTACTGAGAAACGCCGAGAGGCTCCTAGGAAAGGGAGATAGCCTTGGCCTTGCAGGCCCCCACAGGCAAATAGGAGAATATACTTTGGAAGTGGGAAGAAAGGTGAATTCTTCACAAGGCCCAGCTTGAGCTGGCCAGGACTCCAGCCCCACGGCCCTGGCTAGGAGGCCTGCACAGAGGCCTAGCTTGTGCCGAACCGTGGCATCACATCCTGTCAGCCTTCAGTCCTTCCTCTGTGCCTTTTCAAGTGTCAGGGACAGAGTGGAGAACAGGACGGGCCAGGCCTTCCTTGGAGATGGTTGGGTGGGTGGGCAAGGCCCGGAGGCACACAGCAACGGAGGAAGCCGATCAACAACGTGTCCATGGGACCTGAGCGTGGAGGTGGCCATAAAGCCAGGAACGAGCAGTTGACCAGTTGTCAGGGCCCTGCTCAGATGGTGCAAGGACCTCCTCTTGGGGCCTGAACGTCTAGCAAAAGTCTGGTGCTCTGTGGGGCCGGGACAGGGGCAGTAGGGACAGCTTGACTTTTTGAGGAACAAGGGAAAGACAAGTAAGATGAGGGCTGTTGGGAGTGCAAGATGGAGGGACGGGCCTGGAGGGTTTGGTTTTACCCGAAGTATGATGGGAACCACGGATTGCTTTAAGCATTGACGTGGCAAGGCCTGGATCGCTGCTGCCTCAGGGGGGTGGGCGGTGGGGGGACAGCAGCTGGGGTCCGCACAGGAAGTCACTGCGTGCAGCCTGAGAGAGACTCAGGTCCCGCAGCTTCAAGGAGAGACAGTGGGAGGAAGGAGAGCTCAGGAGGGCAGAGTAAGGGCCCCGCCGGGGACGGGCAAGCCTCGAGTGAGCCTGCCCCACTGCCGGGCTTCTCGCCCACCCTCAGGTCGGTAATTGTGGTTGCTTCATTAGCACTTCGCGAAAGGCTCCTCTGATCCTGCGGAAGGGTTGTTCAGAGCCTGCTAATTACTGAGCAAGTGGGATGGGAACACCGGGTTGGGGATCTTAATCTAGGACAGTGTTTTTGCCAGGTTCAGGACGTTCTCTGGGAGGGTCGTTAGCTCTGTGGAGCCACAAGGGACCCATTCGGCGTCCTTGGGGAATAATCCGCAAAACCAGGCTCTGGCTGAGAGTGTGAACTCGTTTCGGTTCTTGTTTATCCTGGAGAAGTAATAGCTTGATTCCCTGCAGAATCGATGAACGTTAAACTCTAACCTGTTCTAGAATATTCAATTTTAAATTTTACGATCATGCACTTTTACACAGAAGTGGGATGATAGTTTCAGGAACTCAGGTCACATGCCTTTAAAACGCCACTTGGTATTTCTAAGGGTGGTTTCTATTCAAGTCTTCAGACAAATCACTGAGCTAAAAAATAATTGTTAATTGAAGACGCCCTTTGATAGTAATAACGAACACTTTCTTATTGAAATTTAAGGAAAGTCACATTGCAATATTGTGTCTTAACCAAATCTTTATTTTACAAAAAAAAATTGACCTCCATTTTGTCAGTTCACCTAAGAGAGAAAGTAAAATCAAGCATAGATGTTTCTCTACTTTCCACTGATAAAAACTTCTCAAAAATGCAAGAATCTGCAGAAAAATTTGGAAAGATTTATTCCTAAAGTGTCACAATTATGCATAAAAGTCTCCATTACATCATGTCATCTGGGCACTTCCTGAACATTGAGACCTTCCATAATTAATTTTAATATGAAATTTGGCTGCATCTTCCCATTGGAGACCACATAGATTAAAATACATCAATAACTCATAAGATGTTTATTTCTTGTAGGGTGCAAAAATATTTTGCGTGTGTTGTGTGTGTGTGTGTGTGTGTGTGTGTGTGTGTGTGTCCTGAATTAAGGAACAGGAGGGTTTTTGTTTCCAGATAGAGTAGATTCAGAGAAGTTTGTTTTGCCAATATTGCTGGCCTATAAAATCTTGGATTTAAAGAAATACAAAAAGACAGATCAAGTAAAAATCTCTCCCTACAACAAAAAACCCAGGAACGATGTTGAAATTCTAACAACAAAAAGATTTCAATTCATGTGCCACGTGCAATTTGCCACTCTAAAAGATATCGGAAACCTCTAGATAAATTATACCGACTTGTTGGAAGTTGCATATATTGATTAAAACATCAAGCAGTTACATACAAACCAATAATGAATTACTTCATGCCGGAAGATAAAACTTTGTGATATTTAAAATTACAGACTTGAAAGTAAGTAAAATTACCCCTAATTACGCAGAAGGGAGCAACACCTTCGCAGTAAACAAGATAAGCACCTCAAACAGCGCTAATAATTTTAATTAACATTTTCTAGTTTCCTTTCACCTCTTTTCAAGGTCACCTCCTCCCTCTCTGAGGAAAGGCACTCCGGCTGCCACCGCCACACACACTTCCTCCGCGGTCCTTACCATCAGGACGAAGACACAGGCCAATTTTATAGCACTGATTTTTTAAAAATAAGTAATTGTGCACCAAGGTAAATATTGAATCACCGCAGCCCGTTAGCGATGATTTAAAAATGAATTGCAAATCTAATTTCTCAACCTTGTTAAGATTGTAACTTGTCTTTACTGAGTCCCTCGATTTGAATTATGAAATATGCCTGAACTGTTGAATATTCAGATTATAATCCAAGTCTTGAAGAGTTTAGTTATCATCGCTGCAAATGAAGCTCTTGCATCACACAGCCTATCTGCATAGTATTTGTATTCTCTGCTGAGTACCGATTAATACATTCATTTGTTCAAGATTTATGATTCTGCTAAACTGTTTTCTCTCTTTTGTAAATTAAGAAACCAGTAAGACTGGGGTTTTTGTTATATCAATGGGTTTGTTCCATGCCACAAATTTAATGTACGGGGTCACTCAGAATATAATGTGTAGAGAAAGAATCTCATTAGGCTACAATGAATGTAAAATGTGTCAATTTGATCCAAATGAGAACTGTAGTAAAACCATGTTTGATGTTCATGTGCAATAAATCTTTAACATTTGTCTGTAAAGTATTAGAGAACCCACAGGGAAATCTGTGTTTGTGATAGCGGCACATTCCCCATGCTTTTCCTCTATTATTCTTTGTTGGCATTTAGCATATGGAAGGAAAAGTGAAAATCTAAGATGGGGGTTATTAACTATGATTCTAAAGTAAATAGAAAATGAACCACACGAGCTGCAGAGTACTCTAGAAAAACCAGGAGTCGTTTTAGAAAATAAGGAAAACAAACCTTTGAAGACACCTTCATTGTGCATTTTGAGAGATGCTATAAATAGTCCTTCAGTTTCAATCTTGGAAAACAACACCCAGTTGGATCTATGTTTGCCTTGAGTGTCTTTTAGCTTTAGATTTGATTTGGGGAAGATTTTAATGTTTTCATTTTATGTTGCATATGTGATGACCATTATCTTTCCAATTCATTTTTATTTTGATATATTCATATTGTTAATTACTGTTGTATTTCAATTTTCTCCCTAGTATTTTTGTTCCTTCATAATGGCTTTATGGTTCACTGGACCGAAATGACTAAAATGAAAGATTTCCAAGATTTCTTCTGGGAGTAATTTACAAAAGACCACCATTTTTAATTGCTCCTGATGTTTAGTTCTGGATATCTGCTTCAGAAAGAAATCAATCTCCGTCTTTTAGGTGCCATACTGAGCACATCATCATCTCTTTTAGAAATCTTGATAATTAAACCTTTTTTCCCGTAAATTACTTAAACATTTTCCTTCCCGATCTGACTCCTCTAGCAGTTTCGAGCACAATAATGCATGTACTATCTCTGTTTACATTCTGTAATTCTTTTCTTTTTGCAAAAACTTGTTTTGCTCTTTAATGTCACAAAAGATAATAATTATCAGTGTGACGTCAAAAATAATTAAGGGAAATAGCAGGGTTTACCCAATAGGAGAATTCTTCCTGCGCAAGAATGGAAGAGAATTAATTTCCCGATGTTACTATAATTAAAGTCACCTGCAGAATCCCAAGTACAAGAAAAGTTATCAACGTGTCTTCAGTAAAAAACAGCTTCTTTAAAAAAAAGATTTCGTAGGGTCATTGATAAGATCGGCGGGAACATTCTGTCAAGAAGCCATTTCTTGTGAGGCACCTTGCTAAGATTCTCTTAGAAGGCTACGTTCCCCTGTTTGCAATAACATGGACACACATTCCTAGGAAACATGCTGATTTCAATGCCAAATTAGCATGTGGATGGAAAGAGGGCTCTCTCTTCATTACCTTTAACTAGATGGCCATTGCCGATTCGGGGCAGGAAATTGTCACAGTGAGACATCTGCAACTGTCTTCTGTGCTATGTAGTAACTCAACTTGTAAAGGTTGTGCTAACTGATCACCAGTAGTCCTGTTTTCTCTGGCAAAACTCTATTCTTAATATTCATGCTGATTAAAGATGTCTGCGTTGACAGAAGTACGGAGAGTCAACTATTGTACTCGTGTCTGCACAAAGTACTGAGCAAGGGCTCGTGCCTAGAGGAAAACTCTTTCTTCAGGGCGCGTTTGTGCAGTCTACGCGGGGCCGCGATTCTGTATGCAACGATTCTGTCTTTCCTTTTCACTTGAAATCCAAGGGACTCGTCTGTATTTTCCACTGGCGTTTAGAATATATTACAGGACATTTTTTGAAACGGATTTATTTTCCTGATTATGTTTGGCTTTGATTAATATTAAAATCAGTTGCCATCTCCTGAGTGTGCTCTGTGTTGGAAGGAGGACCAGGAACGCGCAAGGAGTTAAGGGGAAGCCAGCCTGGTATTTTACTGTGGATAATTCAGATACAGGATCAGGAGTGGACGGCGGTGAATTCTGTTAGAGAATCATAGTTCTGGACACAAGTCCCAGAGGAAGGCCGGTCCAGGCTCTCAACCAGGGGCAGCCACCATCCGGCCGTGGTACACAAGCTTCCCCAGATGCACGTCCGAAGTCAGACGGAGATTCACAGGCAAGTCTGGAGCTTCTGGGCTCATACTCGTGTGGCCACCTAGCAGGGCCCTAGGAGCTCCCACAGCAGTGTTGCATTTGTACTTTGGAGGGCCTCAAAAATGGTGTAAGCTTTTGACTTCCCCACCCCCGAAATGGATTAATCCAGTCCATTGTGAAGGGCACAGATTTGTCTTTCCAGTTTTCATTTTATGTTGTGTATAAATTCAGGCTTGCATTAGAAACAACCTATTTGAAGACAAGAAGGGAAGGAGAGCACACCTCTCCCTTGGGTCCGTTTTGCTGTCCTGGAAAAGAAAGAGATCCCAGGCATAATGTCCTCTGAATGCCCTCCTTGTGTCCCCACATCCATGCCTTCCTTCCAATTTCTCCAGCCAACTGTAGCCCCCAGTTGGGGGTCTCATCCATCTCATTCCCAACGCCCCTTCAACCATCCCCTGTGCTCATGCGGCCTGAGTCGTTGTTCTACAGAACACGCCACTTACCTTTTCGGACTGGACCTCAGAGTGACAGGGACCTCATGGCCCAGCACACATCCTTCTTGGCCTCGCTGCCCATCTCCCTTACGTACACTCTGTATTCTAGGCAATTGGTAGAGGTGGAAGAAAACAACCAGCCGATGAATTCCCCATCTACCCCTTGTCAGTCGTGAATGTGCGTGAGTGAAATCCCCACGCTTCCGTTTGTGCCTCTATAAGATTGTGCTAGAAATAGTCCCTACCTCACAGGGCTGTTAGAGAATTAGCAAGGTCAAATATGTAAAGTTTGAGGCACTGCTTGGTACACAGTAGGTGCTCAATAAAAGTTACGTTCTTTTTTCAATGCTGACAATCTCCTGAATGCCCACGTTGTTCTCAGAGCAGTCACTCAGCCTGTGTCCATTTATAGAACGCTCCTGCCCCACCCTCGCTTACCTGTCAAAATCCTCAGCGCCCTTCAGAACCTATGTGTTAAGTCTCCCACACTCCACGTTGTCACTGTCCGAGCGGGGCCCTGTCTCAGCCGCCTCTCAATCTCCAGGGCCACCAAGAACAGAGTATGCACTCAACAAATTAGCGTTGCATGAATAAATGAGCTGAAATGTAACCTCTTCCAAGGAACCGTTCCAACCCCTCCCATCCAAAAGCACCCTTGCCCTTCTCTGAGCTTGGGTAGACCATTTTTCTGCACCTTTAAGGGCTGTCTAATGCTTTCGGTCTTATAATTGGAGAGGTGAGCTATACACAAACACAGCCATAATATATTGAGCTCCTTGGGGGCAAAGGCTGTCTCAGCTGCTATGATGGAAACATCCATGACATTCATGGCAGACCCTAAAGGATTATTTTGATGGAAGGTGTTCCTTGCTCCATGTAATAGATACAATTTAGCCAAGTGCTCCATCAAGCAACTTTCTGATTCTCTCATTGACTTAATTATGGATACATAAAATTTGGCACAGATTACATGAGTGGCTATTTAACCCCTAGACCCCCAGGTAAATTGTTGACATTGTTTTGGAAATAATCCCTAAAACTTGAGTTATTTTTTTTCTCCCCCCAGCACCAAGTTTAGAGCGATTTTTTTTTTTATGAGCTCCCATCCCCCACGTTGTTCCAATCCTTACACTTGCAGGTCTCTCTCCAGACATCTTTGCCCAGTAATAATTACGGTGTGTTCCCAACCTAACTGATGGCTGGTGTCCTCATTAAGGACCATTACCCTGAAAAGGGTGTTTATTGAACCTGGCAGAGTGCTGATATTTGTTAGACCCTGTCATATGGTTGATGGCGTTTAGTCAGAACTCATTCGGAAACAGGAGTGAGCCATTCAAACTGGCACCAGCAGCAGGGACACGGAGGTGTGCTCAAGATGGCAGCACAACTCTCCGTGGCACCCGCAGGCCAAGGAAGGCTGTTCCACCAGGTGGCTTGACTCCTCCACTCCCCCCTCTCTGAATTCTGTTAAATGGATTTCTGTTGAGTGAGAGGTATTCCTACCAAGTCAATGGAAATTAGAGAAACCACGATATGTTTGAATTTCACAACTACTTTTGTCCTACACAGGCCATGCCAGGATTATTTTAAAAGGATTGTGACTAATGAGAGAATTGATGCCATTGGGGAAAAGTATGTTTTCAGATAAACCAGTAATTTAATTCTTTATATAATTACAAAGGATTGAGCTCACTGAGAGATGGAAGAATTCATTATCTTCTGGGAGATATTACAAAGATAGAGATTTTTGTGTAAACACCTAGAATTGCCATCCGTGTTAGTCATTCTATTTCTTGAAAATACGTATACCATAGAAACTGGAATGTTGGGGTATCAACGTACAAAGACAAGGACCAGAGCCTAGATCGATACTCTGGAGTTTGCATCTGGCTTCCTTACTTCTCCCCAGCTGTGGGAGGGCTCAGCTCTTCCAAGCTGCAGTCTTCTTTTTGGTAAAATTCATCGACTCCAGTGATTTTAAAGCATGCTTGATGTGCTGGAAATGCTGGTGTAGGACCAAGCAAACGGAATATGCTAGCATCCCTTTGAGGTATTCACAGTGTGGGGGAGGGTGGGTAATGTATTTCCATAAACATTTCTTGATGTATATACATTCTACAAATAGATGGAGAGACCAGGACTTATAGAAACAAAAGCTGAAAGACCTAATTCTGACCAAAATGAATGGACTCAAAGCCGAGACAATGGCTACTATTGATGGCTGATCTTTATTGAGGGCTGACTGTCAGACCTCTGCACTGACGTGTACTGACACTATCTCATTTAATTTGTTGAAACACAACCTACTGAATCTCTGCATTTTGAAAGATGAGGTGTAGATCCCCAGGAGAAGAAAGAAATGAAAGGCAAAAGGAACAGCTTGCAGAGAAGAACCAAAACATTCACGTGTTTGTTCATCTATTTGTATCACAAATATTCTGGGCGTGGGACACTGTGCTAGGTTCTGGGATTATAACAGGAGGCAAAAACCACTCTTGATCAAAACATGTTTTTCAAGTGATTCAACAGTTACTCAAACAAATAGTCCCTCGAACACCCTTGTCCAAAGGCTCTGTCTGGGAGGGCTGTGAGACCTGGTACGGAGACGGTGGGGGAGACTGAACCCGGCCAGGGCAATGGGCAGTGAAGCTAAGATTTAAAGGAGGGAGAGGAGAAAGCCAGACGTTGTTGAGAGGGAAGGAGAAACCAGAGTAGAAACAAGCAGGTGGGAGGGCTGGGAACAAGCCAGGGAGGCTGGGAGCCGAGACTGGAGGTCTGGGCAGGGGGTGGACAGAGGGTGGGTGAGCCCTGCAGGGCCTTGCACCACGTGAGAGCATTTGGTCTTGCTGCTAACAACTACAGAAAGCACGGAGACGAATCTAGTTTGCCTGTTGACTTTGGTGTGGGGGAGAAATTGCGAAAGGTCTGCATAGACACTGGCTCAGCAGACAGGAGGCCACCGCCATGGACTGTTGGTAGAGTGAGGAAGGACAAGTGGACATGGGTCTCATGATACTTTGGAACTACTCTGCCTGTCCACCTGGGATTGTTCCAGGCTAAGGTGAATAAGGCCATATAGGTCACAGAGTGGGGTTGGGCCCTGTGTTTCTCATGAAACAAGAAGCCGGAAACCACCATCCCAGGGCTGGCATGGTGGCCCATGTCTGGCCTCAGTCTTTTGCTCTGCAACCCTTGGCAAGGACCTTCATCCTCTCAGCCACTCATGGCCGCCTGAGGATGCCACAGCGTAAGCCTCTTGTTCGCATTCCAGAAAGGAAGACAGAAATAGCAGAAGGAATGGGAAGGCACCTGTATCTGGAAAGCAGACATTTCTTAGACACCCCAACTCACCGACTCTTGGGGCTCTTTGGCCAGAATCCTATCACATGACCACCCTGCTGCTGAGAGATGCTGGAAATGAAGTTTATTTGGTTTTTTTTGTTGTTGTTGTTGCTGTTTTTTTGGCCAGGCACTCTGTTGCCCTACATAAAATCAGATTTTTGATTTGTAAATTAGAAAAAGAGAGTGGACATTGGGCGGGCACTGAGGAGTTTTGCAACACTGCCCTGCTCTTCTGGTCACTAGAGTGAATTACATTGATAGTATTTATTACTACCTAATTACAGATCTGTTTGTGGACCATTTCTCCCTCATGTAAACTCCAGGAGATCAAGGGCTTTCTTGTCTTGTTCGTCAATGAATTCCCAAGGCCCAGAGGAGAGTCTAGCACGTAAGTGGTGTCTAATAAATTTCTGTTGGATGAATAAATGAGAGGTGAATTCTTGCAGAATTGGTGATGGATGGGAGGTGGGGGAGGGGGATTTGGAGAAAAGGGCTCAGAATGACTCCTGTTTCTACTTGCTCCCAGGAGCAGGTGGTGGGACCATTTACGGGGCAGGGGAGCCTGCAAGAGGGCAGTTCAGGGGTGAGGCACGATGGCTTGTGGGTGCCAGAGGGAGCTCCGAACTGGCAGCTGGCTAAACAGATGTGGAGCTCGGAGGGGAAGTCTGGCTACAGACGCACCTTTGAGACTCTTCCAAGAATAGGTGGAAATCAAAGCCAAGATCGTGGATGAGATTCCTGAGGGAGAGAATATAAGAGGGAATGACCACTCGGTCGCTGGCAATGTAGAGGAGATGTAAGAGCGCTATGGGAGATGAGCTGAAAATGCTAGAAGAGACCAACTCCATCGCCTTTCTCCCCCTAGTAAGGCATCTGGGTTGAACTAGGCCTGGAAAACACCCTGAATTCATTCCTTGATTCACTCAGTGAATAGTTATTGATGTTTACTATATGCTGAGCACTGACTCAGGCCATGAGAGATGGAAATGATTGAAACACTGTCCCAAAGCACCTCACTGCCCCACCGGGGAGACGGGAATGTGAGGAAACTGCCCTAATTCAACACAGCAGGTGAAATAAGCCAGGTATGCACAGGGCCATCTAGGTCACAGAGAGGGCCGGGTGGGTGTCAGCGTGGCAGCTGCCATAAACGATGCCAGGGGTGAGCCAGGTGGCCAGGTATGTCTAAGCGATACACCAGCCCTGAGGGGCTGCACGGAAGGGGCGAGGTTTGCTCAAAGCACTCTGAGCCGCAGGGCACAGCAGGAGGCGGGCATGGAGGATGGAGAGAGTGCCAGTGTGGAGGGCGGCCTTGAGGAGGGAAAGCCGAGTGTAAGAAACACCGCCCCGAGGTCTGGCGGTGGTCTGGGCGGGACTCGTGCAGCTCTGCTTCGGAACATAGATTTTATCGAACAAGGGATAACTGAAGTTGGGACATAGGGAAGGGTGGAGGTCAAGGATGAGCCTCAGACTTCTAGCTTGGAGGACAGGCACGTGGTGATTCCACCAACCAAGGGGAAGAATCATGGGGGAGAATGGGGAGACCACCTCTGGATGAATTACCCGCCAGCAGGACACTATCCTAGTAGATGTTTGTGGACTAATAATTTATAGGTAGTACAAGGAAAAAACACACACACGCACACACAAAACAGAGGCTAGAATGTCTCCCAAGTTCCTGCCTTGGGTGACCAGGGAGACTGTGGTGCCAGGAGCTGAGAGAAGGAGCCCTAGATGTGCGGTGGGAAGTACAAGTCGTGCTTCCACGGGCCCCTCACCGCAGGTGTCTGCGTAAGCACCAGAGGATGGAGTCTGGAGCCGGAGGAAGAGAAGCGTCTGAGGCTTGAGCAACTGATCCCTGTTGAAGCCAAGAGAAAAGGTTAGCTTGCCAATGGGAGGTGGGCTGAGCCTAAAGGGCCCTAAATCTGGGGGCGGCAGCGAGTTGTGTTGGGGGTCAAATGATATGCAGGCACAAAAGAAATACAGGAATCATGTAACGACACTAAAGGGCATTCAAAATATTGTCACGTGCTACTATCAATTTACAATTACATATAACCTAAAATTATAAAAGGCTGCAATAATAAAAATAATGTAAACTTCCTATAGGAGACATAGATGTGTATATATGTCATATATTTGCATGTTTTATAAATTTATATGTCCATATATTTATGTTGTAACATTCACGACCACCCTGATAGGACAAAAGGAAAAGTCAGAAATGCACCAGAAGGGGCGTTGAGCTCGGTCGGTTGAGCACCTGACTCTTGGTTTCAGCTCAGGCCACAATCTCAGGGTGGTAGGATCGAGCCCTGCTTTGGGCTCTGCGCTTAGCAGGGAGTCTGCTTGAGATTCTCTCTCTCCCTCCCTTTCTCTCTTCTCTCTCTCTCTCAAATAAATAAATAAATAAATAAGAAATGCTCCCAAATCGCTGGCTTCTGACTCACCAAGCAAGGATGTCATCGGGATGAGTGATGGGGAAGAAATCAGGCAAACAGAGAGGCCATCCTCTTAAAATTTCCTTCCCACAAACAGATATGTTCCCCAAACACGCAGAGAAAAGTATAAATTAAATCGTGTTTCTTCTTAAAAGTTCACCGCAGCCATTCCAGCTAAACGAAGGCTGTTTCTCTGCAGTGCCCCCAAACCCACACTAACTCTCTGGCAGCAAGTACAAAGTCTAGGCTTTCAGTTCGAGTCCGCGCTTCCTTCAGATGGCGGGGGCCCACGCTCAAGGAGACGGGCCTCTCAGCGCACCGAGAGGCCTTTTTCTTGAGGGCTGCACTTTGAGCTGCTGGGCTCTGCGGCTCCAGGACCCTTCACCGATGAGCTGGGGGCCCCTTATGGATCGACTACTCCTCAAGCAGCGTCCTTACCTGCAGGAGCAATAACGAGGCCCCCAGGTGTCCCACCGTGGTTCTGACCCATGAGTCACGAGGACGCAGGCCTACAGCGGGGTCTCCGCAAGCCTAAGGTATGTTTCTCCCAGAAGCACGAGGACGGCGGGCCGTGAAAAATCCAATCAAGGAGAGAAAATAAAGGAAAAGATGGGCCGTTCCGTGTGGGAAAGCAAACCCAGGCTTTTCTCATCCGTCTGGGACAAAGCATTTTGCAACAGGGCACATTACCTCCAACACAAGTGTTCCCCTTCCCGCCGGCCTCGGGTGACCCTGTCCCTTCCCGCCCAAGGCTTCGTGAGGCGTTTTCTCAAGGGGGCACCCACCCTGCTTGGCTCCAACTCGGTTCCCATAGTCAACGGTATTACATAGAGCCCAAGAGATGCCTCTTCTTATTTGCAAAGTGCGCCTCTTCACCCATATGCTCTCTGCTTTGGGGTTACAGTTGACACGCACTTCTGGGCCGGGCGTGCTCTGCTCCCACCAGTCCGCGGCACAGGGAAGCCGGGCTGAGCGTCCTGGCCGCACGCCTGAGCCGCCGCCGGATGGGGAGCTGCGCCCGTGGGCACCTGCTGCTCTCGGGAGCACTGGCAAGCGCCAGCGTCACTGTGACTCCACCACTCATTTGGATTCCTGTGTATCCGTGTCAGGGCTTCGTCACGGAGGCCCAGAGGGCGGCCCCGGCCCGGCCCGGGTGGCACCGGCCAGGTGCACCAGCTGGCCCTGCGGCGTCGCAAGCGGTACCTTCTCTCCGGCCTTGTGAATGACCTCCAGGAGGGATGTCAGGGTCTCAAAGGAGAGGAGCTGCTCTAACTCAGAGCTTTCTCTCAACTGACTAACGTGGAACAAGCTCAATGGTGTCGGCGGAATGATACTCTGTCAGTGAGTGCGAAGACTTCGAACACTAAAGTGAAGTCATCCGACGACCTCTGCTTCTACTGCGCCTGGAAACCTATCACCCCAGCCGCTCGTGAGCCCCCAGCGGCTTCCCTCCGCCCAGGTGGGTCAGTGTGGGCTGCAGCTGCAGGGCATGGGGACCGTAGTTGGGGATCCTGTGGACCCAGGTTGCAGGTCTTGGCTCTGACACCCAGTTTTGCCCTTTGTGGACAGGCTTCTGGAGCCTTTTCTCCATTCCCTTCATCCTCCTCCTCTCCACCCATACCTGTCTGCTTTCCCAGCTCCAAGACTGGTTTGTGTTAACGTCCCTGATACCACCTGGGTCATCAGGTGCATGCATGCTCTTCAGCCTGGACTCTGGCTTCTCAGCAGGAGCTCTTCCAGGCGAACCTTCCCTCTGCCCTGATGCGGGGACACCACACACGCCTCCTCCTCAAGGGCAGCCCCTCCCGCTGCCCTGACTTCCTCTGGGTTCAGCCTGTGCCTCTCTCTTCGCCCCTCACAACACCCCATGGCATTTGGGCCCATGGCTGTAGACACCACAGAGTCCCTGCCTCAGCCGCTCTTTGGAATATCAGACTCACGGACTCAAACACTGCTCAACATTTCCCCTTAATCTCAAAACTTGAATGTTCCAAACAGAACTCAGCCTTCCACCAAAATCTGTTTCTCCCACCATCCGCCTTCCTCCATGTGCCCCACCAGCCACAAATCAGAAATCCAGACCCTCCATCTCCTTTCTCTGCTGACTTCCCTCTAGTGAATGAGTGCTGAAAACAAGTCCTGCAAAGGTCTGCAGACTCGCCCCTGCCACTGCTCTGCCCACCACCAACCTGCCACCTGCAGGGCACAAGGCCTCCTTGACAGTCTCCGTGTCCATCTGCCCCTCCTCGTCACCTGCCTGCATGAGACCTCCTGGCTCAGGAGTCGAAATTACAGCCTATAGCACGACCGCTGCGACTTCAGGGGTAGCCCTTCACTGCACGTCCTGTCCGCAGCCCTCAGCCGGGTCTGCAAGGTCCCACAGTCCTGTGGGCGTCTTCTGCTTGCTTAGCACCTTTTCACCAGCAGAACTCACAGCCTGGAACACGTGCGTGTGCACATACGTGCACTCACACACAGACACACACAGTCATTGCTCCCAGCTCTGCTCATCTCCTAGTGCACAACTGACGGGAGGCTCCCAGGTGAGGCTCTGTGGGCTGTCCGGGCAGGCCAGGCGGGACTTCCTTTCCCTACTCCCTGCACCTGTCCTTGCCATTCCTCAGCTCCTGGTGGTGCCACTCGCCACCGGCTCCCAAGACTGAGGCTGATAGTACCGACCAGAGCCTGAAGAAGGAGCGTTCGGTCTGTCAGGTACGTGAAGGAACCAATGCCACTGGACAGCGTGGGGCCACGGATCCCACAAACATTCCACAAAATGTGTTACAGATGTTCTAGAGCTGGACGTGGCTAAACAGCCAACAGCAAGAAGACGAGGAGATTATAATATACCCATAAGATGGAAAAATAAACCGCCATGGGGCATTTTTTTCAGAAAACTTTTAGTGATCTAGGAAAACGATCACAACAGTTGAAGGAAGAAAAACAAAATAAAGACCCAACCACACAGCTCCTAGTATTTATTAAATAAACGTAAACATAAAGCTTAATTTGATAAGTACCTATTACTACATATTAATATGATACATAAGATAGGCCAGCATGGATATAAGTCCATAAATATCGAAGGCAAGGATCAACTTTGATTATTGTCACACTATTTTCACGATCAGAATGAAACACTAAAAATGTAGAGAAAACAAATATTTAATGAAAGAAAACTATAGTCCAATTTTTTTTTTCTTTTTAGTTTCGGAGCACCGACACAGCATGTTATGTTGCCTTATAATCGCTCCTATCCTCCTACACCCCCATCTCCATGCACACCCACACCTGTACCCCACACATCTACACCCACGCTCGGTGTATTTTTGAAAAAAACTTCAGTGTACCAAAGACACTTTTGAAATGTTTATATCTGTCGATGTGGTATTTTTTTTAAGATTTTTTTTATTTATTTATTCGACAGAGATAGAGACAGCCAGCGAGAGAGGGAACACAAGCAGGGGGAGCGGGAGAGGAAGAAGTAGGCTCACAGCAGAGGAGCCTGATGTGGGGCTTGATCCCATAACGCCGGGATCACGCCCTGAGCCGAAGGCAGACGCTTAACCGCTGTGCCACCCAGGCGCCCCCGATGTGGTATTTTTGTCTTCCAAGAGATTTTCCTGGAGTGTAGATAGAATTGTATGTAGAACACAATCCGTAGAAAGTTATTTATAATGTAAAAAGGTAAAGGTACAAGTGATAGACAAGGATTACGATAGAACAAAATTATTTATAGTCTTGAGAAATTGCACTGCAAGGACCTATTTGAGGCCCCTGCCCCACCCCGTTCCAAGATGTAATAATGACATAAAGTACAAGAGGGAAAAATAAAAAAGTCACAGGCACACGAAAACCATGTGGGTGCCTGCTTGGGGCTGGGAGAAGGGGAACACCAGGCAGCGAAATCGATTCAGGCTGTAGCCCCCTGGTACCTGGCAGAGAGGGAGACCTGGAGGTCTCAGGGAGCCATGCCCATGCGCCACAGACACCCTGCTGGAAACTGGGCAAGGAAGAAGGAAAAATCCAGACCTAACCCTGTGCCCAGAACTGAACCAAGAACCAGTGCGTTCAGTGGCCTGGTTTGGGCCTCATGTTGCATTGAGGTCCAGGGGAGCCAAAGGGTGACGACAACAGGCAAGCAGCTGGCCTGGGCAGAAATCAAGGACAGGGACGGAGAACTCTCCTTCTCAAGACCTATGAACACAAAATACCAAGACACATTTGCATGCACTCCGTGCCGGCAGAAGCAAGCAGCACAGTCATTAATGGGAAGATGTGTTTGCTCCAGGTGAAATTAGAACAACAGAATTATATGAAAAAAGACCTTAAAATAAGTATGTTTAGAATCCTCAAGTAAAGAAAAAAATACCTGTTTTTAGAAGAAGAAAATATGAAACAAAAAGGAAAACTTCTATCGAGACTAAGTATCCATGAACAAAGAAGCTGGTTGGGAAATCTTAAAATTGTAATGGACAGAGGGAAAGAAGCCAAAGTCCGCTGGAGGCTGGCCTCCAAAGTGCTGCGAGAAATCATTTGTCAACGTAGAGTTTTGCACCCAGCTAAGTAGGATTCAAGAGTGAGAGAAAAATAAATATATTTTCAGATAAACAAAGGCTGAAATTTACCACTCAAAGACCCTCATGGAAAGAGCTGCTGGAAGTCTTACTTCAGCAAGAATAAAGGCAAGCCCAGAGGGAAGACGTGGGTGCAAGAAATATTGATAAAACACGTTGGTAAATGTAATTAATTATTGACAATGAGAAATAATAATTAATTATGTGTGTTTTGTACAGTGAACTCAACCTCAGAAAACCTTAGTGAGGAAGGGGGGCGGGAAGTTGTTGGTCGTGAAAATGTGCTGCAGCTCTGGTCCCACGGCGGGGGGGGGGGGTGGAGATGTGGAATGGCTCAGACACCGGTGTTCCGTAGTGTGGACACAAAATTTAAAGAGATAACCACGGAAATAGGAGTGCAATCTATAGATGGGTTCCAGCAGAGAAAAATACGAAGGATATAGAAAAAAAAATTAAAATCCCTCAGAAAAAAAAGAAAGGACAAAGCACACAAAGAAATGTTGGTAAAAAAGCCCAAGAAATAAGAGCCCCAATTCTAAATGTGTCCCTTTTGCAAAGAGTACAATAAATGACTATATATAGTTTTATACATATATATGTGTGTATATATATATAGAGAGAGAGAGAGATCTTATAAAAACTACATCTAAAATAGATTGAACAAAAATATTTTCAATGGAAAAAGGAAAAACATATCTTTCAGTAATATTACTACAGAAAATATAAAAATTCAAGGTAAAAACAGAGTCCTTATGTTATAAGGCAAGAATAATCAATAAAGAAGATATTTCCATGGATTTAATTAGAAAACAATAGTCAAACATATTTTGAAAGATAGGAGATTTACTTAACAAACCCGACTTTAAAGAGAGGAAATCTTCATGCAGCAATGAAGATTATAAAATATTTGGAATGACACAAGTTCATACAAATACTTGTGGAATGTATCTAAAACGGTATTTGGAGGTAAATTTATAGCCTTAAAATACATTTATTAAAAGAAAGAAATACTAAAATAAAAAGAAAATCAGAAAAGGAATAGTAATATCAAGAGTAAAAGTAACTGAAAGTAAACACAGAGATCTAGAGATGGTTCTTCAGAAAGATTAATTAAATTAAAAAAAAAACAACAAAAACTCCAAAGAAAATGAACAAGAGAAAAAGAAAGAGAAAATGCAAAAAATAAAGACATTAAGAATGGGAAGGAGGCTCAAGTAGATGCAAAATATTTTGAACAACTTAATTTCAATAAATGCAAAACATTAGATAAAATGTATAACTTTCTAGAAAATATCAATACATTAATAAAATATGTTTTATTAATAAAATATAGAAAATCTGAATAAGCCTATACTCACTAAATAAATTGATTTACCAATAAAAGTCTAGGGAAAAAGTTAGTAAATTAAAAAAAAGTAGAAAGAAGCTTAGTTAAAAAAGCCCCCCCAAAAATTTTCCCAGATAATTCAGAGACAAAGACAGTCTTACAGGTGAATTTCTCCGAACCTTGAAGAACAGATAATTCCCACTTTCTACAGTCATAAAAACTAGAAAATAATCCAGCATCCACCCACCTCAGGTTTTTTCCAGAAATTAAAAAATAAAGCTACATCCATACCCCATTAACAGATTAACAGGAAAAAAAAAAAACTATTTTAGATGTGATCATTGTAGTAGATACAGAAAGCACTGAATAAAACCACTAGTCATGTTAAGCAAACAACTCTTAACTAACAAGACATGGGAGGAAACTTTCCTAACCCAATGAAAGAGACCACCCCAAACAGAAAGCAAGTATAATCCTCAAAGGGGACATATTCTCAGCACTTCCTCCGTAGACGGTTACAAGCGGAGGACACCCCAGGTCTTGAGCCCCATGCTGGGCCATTAGCCAATGCAACATGGATAAAACAAAGTTTTAAAATGTAAGAAATAGCCAAAAGGTTCTATTTGCAGGTAGTATCTATGAAAGGGTAATGCGTAAGAGAAAACACTAGGCAATAATCATGAAAATGTATTTATAATGTAATAAGCATAAATCAAAGCTAAACACTGCCTTGCATGTCAGATTGGCAAATAGTTTGACGACAGAAATCAGTGTTGATAACTGAACTGTAAGACGGCACTCAAGTACTCCCTCAGAGGGCACTTAAGTTGGTATGGCTCTTCTGGAAAGCAACTTGTCAATAAATGTTTGTTTTTATTTATATGAGTTAATGGGAATATACACTTTCTGAGACAAGGAGTGTGATATTAACATCTTAAAGCTTAGATGCTGATGTCCCGGCATATTAGCAGGCAGTTTTCAAACCTTGTTAGATGAATTAAAGAGACATGTACAAACTATTTACAGGATTAGGATACATTTCCTGCCTTGTTGCAAATATTTTCCCAGTGAGTGATGGATCTTTCATAATGTCTATGATAGGTCAGGCAGCCAGAGGGTGGAGGGGGTGGTCCCAGCCCAGGTGTAACCTAGGGAAGAGCCCACACCCTCACCCACGACACTTCCCCAGATGTGAGGGTGTGGGATTGATGCGGCCAGCCGGGGGCAGGAGCCAGGCAGAGCGTGGAGGTGGGCAGTGCCCTCCGCTGAGGAGCTGGGGCTTTGTGTCATGACTCCTGCAGTCACTCGGGTGACGGAGGCATGGAGAGGCACAAAAGGCTTGCGCCGGGTGGGGGAAGGTGCTGGGGAATTGTTTTAATTTAATAATTTTAAACAGGGGAATGACAGAATCAAGTTTTATGGGGGAGAGAGGGGTGACTAGGTGGAGTAGAGAGGATTCTTAGGGCAGGGAAACCATCGCGCTGATACCTTCATGGCGGCTGGCTGCCATTCCCCGCTTGCCTCACGCACCCCGTAGAATGTAGAGCACCATGAGGGGGCCCCAGTGTAAACCACAGGCTTTAGTTAGTCGCACTGTGTCAATATTGGTTCCTCCGTTCTAACAAATGTTCCACATTAATGCAAAATGTTTCTTATAGGGAGACTGGGGAGGGGCACCAAAGCTGAGGGAGTGTATGGGAACTCTGAATTTTTCAGTCATTTCTCTGGAAGCCTAAAATTTCCCTTAAAAATGCACTCTTTGAATAACACTGAAGAAGGTAATTCTAGTGATACGAGAGAGGCTGACCAGAGGTAGGGTGGGGAGGTAGTGGAGGCGTCTTCATCCCCTACGCAGGGCTCCTTCTGACCTACCCTAGACCTCTTTCGGGGGAGCACGTTCCGGCCTGCTGCCGTGGGAAGCACATGGCATGGGCACAGGGGAGGAGCGGGCGGGGGCTTCCTGGTGCATTGGCTGGGGGATTAGAGTGGGTGGGTGAGCTGTTTATACTGACACTCAAGGAAGGCTCTTAAGAGGGGCCAGCACACAGGACAGGAAGCCTTGCCAAGGCGTGGGTCTTAGCTAGCGTTGCTCACCGGGTGGGCTACACGGGGTGGCTGGTACCTCTGAGTTCTGAGTCCAAATGCCAGAAGCACCAAGCTGAGTGGGACTTGTACCCTGGGAGAAAGAATGGAACCGAGATGGCTTCTGCCGGGTACCACCTTGGCAAGCGGGAGCAGCCCATGCAATGCATTTAGAGCTGTGCGCTAAATGCTTCAAGAAATGAACGGCACTCAAAGCCACTCGACCTGGGCAGTCCCCCCCGCCCCTGCCAGACAGACAAGCCTATTTTAATAGGCATAGGCGTCTTCGGTCTTCCAGAGATTGGAAGGAAAATGAATAGTGAGTTCTGGAGGAGTTCACTTTTCCCGTTAAGTCTCGTTTCTGGCGAGCCCTGAGTCACAGGCCTGCCGCAGACCGCCTCATGGGACACGCTGGCCCTGCCTTTCTGTCCCGTAGCTCCAGGGCTCCCCCAAGAATACCTTGGAAGACTTTCCATTACAGTTGTTTATACTTAAAAAAAAAAAAGTGGAAGTGGGTGGGTACTTGTACATTACATGTCATTCATTATTCTAAATGTAGTTTTAATCAGTTCAACATGAAAGCATCTTAATATTCTCAATAATGGCACTGGTAACTTTAAATATTAAAACCCACATTAGGAATTCCCCCGCCTATGTAAAAACTGCAGTATTTGCATTATGGATTGTGAGTTTGACCCAGTCTATACTTTCTGAGCTCAATTTTAGATGATCCTAGCGCTGGTTCCCAAGCCCACAGCAAATGCCAGGGAGATTAGTGGTAAACAAGGCCCTAACACATCAAAATTAAATGTTCCTAATTATCAACTTTAAACAAATCCTCATCATGCAGCACGACTAATTCCTCGCCACGTGTCTGTAGCACTCAGAGAAGGCTTTTAGGACACACAGCATTACCATAATTTTTTCGACTGGAGTTCTCATAGGACATCAGATGAAGTCCCTACCCTTAATTTTAATTGCATAGGCTGCATTCTTAATTAAAAACTGTACAAATGGATTTTATGCCATGCCAAAAGAAATCCAAGTTCATTAGTTATAAAACCTTTTAAAAATTGATGCAAATATGTGAATTCCTTAAAAGTTTGAACTCAAAGTCCTCATTTTATGTTGAGTTGCTTTTAATCTAGAGAATAATGAAGTCAACATAAATTAAGGGTTTTTTTTTTCTTTTGGTTGGTTGGTTTCTGCCTTTCTGATTTTACGTTTTTCCTTGTAGAGCGAGATTCATTTTAAATTCAAATTCTTTAGAGATTTGTAGGGGGGAATCCTTATTGACCTTTTCTCCCTGGGTTTTGCAAATGAAAGCTCATAAACCCTTTAATAATTTTGCTTATTAAGACACAATTACATCATCTTCAGTGACAATAGGAACCAAACTTGCCAACCTATAGAATTAAGAAGAGCCTTCTCCAAATGTATATGATTTACTTTTTGTTGTAAATTCATAATTTTCTAATTTAAATAATTTTACTCTAAAATGCTGTCAAAGCCCTCCTTGCTTTTGAACTTTACAACTTTAAACAGAGATGCTCAGAGAAGCCACACATCCATTCTCCCTTGTTTTCACTGTGTTTTGCCAAGTAGGATACCTTGTACACAGTGGGCATCTAATAAGTATTGGTTGAACATGTGCGTGCTGGGTCTCCATGACCAGGAGGATGCCTACCTCTTTTTGACAGGAGAAATTTGAGCGGTTGGGTATAGAGAAGTTAGTTATGACTAAACCACAGCCCAGTGTTTCTCTGGTAAAAAATGCCTCTGTGCTATTTGTTATAGTAAAAAATAAAACTTTAAAAATGTACATCTCTACCTTGCGTAGGGCTATACTGTCCTGTATACCAGCCAGTGGTCTTATGAAATTAGTTAAAAGTAAGCGAAATGTAGAATTTGGTTCTGCAGTCTCACCAGCCCCACGTCTGACGCTCAGTGGCCATACCATCTGTGCAGAAGGTTCTGTTGGGCAGGGCGGAGGTGGGGAGTTTCCACGCACGTGTGTGTGCTCCATTCGTAGCTGTCTCTAGAGCACGGCTCATGTCATTTCCACCGTAGTACTCACAAAACTTAAAACCTTCAAATCATTCAGCTCCTTAGAAGTGTCCTCCTGCACAAAGCAACCTCTGATCTCTCCCTCCCTGCATCTCACACTCTTCACCTGCCCTGTCCCATGGCCCTGCCCCCGCAGCACATGGCCTCTGCCTCTACCTCCCCAGCCGCCCTGTGGCGCTTCATGGAGAGGGGTTTCCACAAAGCATATCCTGCGTGAGGGTCACAGACCTTACTCACATTTATCCAAGCCCATTTCCCCCCAGTCTCCACGAGCGGGCCGTGTCAGACACATCAGGATGCTGTAGGCATGACCAGTGTGTGACAAGTGATAGTCGTCGCTACTGATGTGCTGACTCTACCTCCTGGCCCCTCCCAGGTTGACAGGCAAGGCCAGGCGCAGCAGTCAGATCTGCACCTTCCTCTTCACAAGGTCCTGAAGGTACGCACAACACTCACACCATCTGAGAGCAACTGTCTGAGGATCGCCAGCTCCGACCCAACCAAGGATGAGTTTCATTACCATTTCAAGGAGATATAGCAGGAAAAATGAAAGCCCTGGTCAGAGCCTGGAAAATCTGAGTGAAATTATTAGCCTAGTGCGTAACCAGTGCAACTGTGCCCATATTCCTTCCCCATACTTCTCAAACGTCAGAGAGATTGCCACGTGTGTCAGTCGGCATTGCCCCAGTACTTGTCGTAACGCAACTGCAGTTTTTAGGTCTCAGGAGTCTGTGGCTCAGGGGATGGTCCAGGTGCTTTGGGCGGCCTTGCCTCACTCGGCTGGGCTTGCTCATGTGTTTGTAGACAGCTGGCAGGTGGGCTGGCCTGGCTTTCACCAGGATGACAGAGCTCTGCTACACGGCTCCCTCACCTTCCGGGGGGCTGACCTATGAGGTCTTCACCGTGAAGAGAGCAGAGGAAGAGGGTGAGCAGAAGCGTGGAAAACCTCTGTAGAGCTAAAGCTCAGAACTGGGGGCGCCTGGGTGGCACAGCGGTTAAGCGTCTGCCTTCAGCTCAGGGCGTGATCCCGGCGTTATGGGATCGAGCCCCACATCAGGCTCCTCTGCTATGAGCCTGCTTCTTCTTCTCCCACTCCCCCTGCTTGTGTTCCCTCTCTCACTGGCTGTCTCTCTGTCAAATAAATAAATAAAATCTTTAAAAAAAAAAAAAAAAGCTCAGAACTGGCATGCCATCACTTCCGCCATGTTCTGTGGGCTAACCAGCATCATTAGGGAGCCCAGAGTCAACAGGTGGGAAAACACATTCCACTCTTTCGTGGGAAGAGCTGCAAAGTCACATTGCAAAGGGCATGGGTCCAGAGACAAGTGAAGGTTTATGGTTATTGTTCTCAATATAACAGCTTTATTGATATATAATTCACAGACTGTACAATTCACCCATTTAAAGGGTACAATTCAATGGTTTCTGGTATATTTACAGAATTGTGCAATCATCACCACAATCAATTTTGAAATATTTTCTTAACCCCAGAAAGAAATCCCATACCCATTAGCAATCACTCCCCACTTCCCTCCAGCTCCCCTCGCCCCCATCCTAGGCAACCACTAATCTACTTTCCATCTGCATAGATACGAGGGCTGTGGCTAGTTTTGCAATCCATCTACCCACACACCTCTCCTTCCACAGGACTGATATGAAATATGCTGTTCCATGAACAAAAGAACTCTGGTCTAGTTGAATAGATAATCTAGTTTCTGTTCCTGTTGCCCCAGGGAGGTTGGGCTAGGGTGCTGAAGCCAGAGCCCACGTTCCATCGTCAGGTATCCCAGACCGGATCTGAAATGGCCATCCTCTACCAGAACCTCTGTGGACGGCGCACCAGCCCATTTCCTAGGCAGAGACAACGGTCCTCAACCAGGGGCATTATGGCCTGAAATTCCATGTAAAAGCTGCAAGAACTTCTAGGTTAAGGAAAGTTCAACCATGTTTTTCTCCCATCCCTCCCCCCATTCTTCTCCATCTGCAAATGGAACCGGGAATGTTGAAATGTTGCAAGAAAAAAGAAAGGTGAAAGAGAGAAAGAAAGAAAGAAAGAAAGAAAGAAAGAAAGAAAGAAAGAAAGAAAGAAAGAAAGAAAGAAAGAAAAGAGAAAGAGACTCTCATGGTATTTCTGATCCAAGCAGAAGCAGAAAGTGCCAGGGATCTCATGGGAGGACCTCTTCTCAATGATTTTCAGTTGAATTTTTACAGGCCCATGAGGTTAGGATAGTTAAACAAACTTCGGATAAATGCCGCTGGCTTTTTATTCATTTATGAACTAACCCTTCAATTCTTTTGAGGTTCAACCATCAGCACGTTCTACTGAGCCTGAAAACAAAATGTTTCAATATGATTGGAATACACAGTGTTCAGAAAATGTCATAAAATGGAAAATAAAAGCTTGGCATTTTGTTTAATAGAATTATTCAGAGACTTCTTCATAAATTTCGTTTACACAGAAATTCATTTGGGTCAAGTTGAGTAAATCAGCAAATTAGCTAGGTTAGTCCCTGACTTAATTCAGCAGCTTTTCAGAATTCGGAACTTTCTGCCCAGTTGGCTCTGTCTGCTGTGGATTTCAAATGTCTCACCGTGAAGAACAGCCAGGAGAAAACTGTAAATTTGATCCTCCAAGCGAGAGGATCTATTGAAGGCCTGCACTGTCCTTGCATGGGTCCGACAAAGCTGCTGGAACGAAATGGAATGGGGTCTTATGAATAACGTCAAGATTGTCTTCTCAAACTGACCCCCCCTTGCTTCCTTTCCCTTTCGAGGGGAGGACAGCTGGAGCCAGACAAACTCAGAGACATTACATCAGGGAGAAACAGGGAGGGGGAGAGGGAGCAGAGAGAGCGGGGAGAGAAAGAAGGAGGGACGGGGGAGAATGAGGATGGGGGTGCTGACAGGCACCAGGCATAGCACATTGCATTTGTAGATTTTCCTTTTTCCAAAACTATTCAAGGGCTGGGGGAGAGAAGCAAGGAGAGAGGAAAGAGACGTGGGGATACAGCTTCCATACAGCACCTATAAGTGTTTTGTTTGTTGAAATAGAGAAAAGCTCCAGGAACGCAGGAAAGTGAGCTGAAGGGGGGAAGCTAGGCTCCTCTGCCAAACCAGCCTTTTCTCTGTAGAGCTTTTGTTTCTTCAAAGGTGCCGTAAAGCCTGAAAGGAAAAGAAATGAGGAGCTAGAATGTTGTTCTTTTCAGATCTTTCTTTTGCTGTTGACTTTGATTTCGGACTGCACAACCTGCCCACCTTGGCTTTGCCTTCCTTCTCCACACACTTTGGTGCCATGAATGAAGCTTATCAGCCAGCGACGGGCTTGTCGTTAGCAATCCAGGTAATAGCGTACACAGGCTACATTTGTATGGATTCCTTTACACCTTGAAAAGTGACATCTTGTCTTGGACTTCCTATTTCAAAGACTTACTTGAGACTATTTTGCAGAATCTTGAAACCGCCAGAGTCCTTGAGGGTCCACGTATAATTGTTAAGTCAGGCGCCAGGAAAACAAAAACGCACGCAATGCCAAAACCTACCTGACTTGTCCTAGAATCTTCAACTTGACCTGGGAACTTGAGATTCCTTCTAAATATATTTTGGCTCCTTCCTCAGGAAGAGGAATAACAGAAAAAGGTGACTAGTTAAAGACCAGTTTTCTTTTCACTCCTACTCCCAAGGTTTTATGATCAAAAACAAAGACAAAAACACCTCAGTGCAAGTCCTGCCCTCCTCTGTTCTCGCACTTTCTCTTCCTAACCACGCCCCCCTTCCCTTCCTGCACTGCCAACCCCACTGTCCTTGATCTCTCTAATTCACACTTGGGCTTGATATTTGAGTACCTGTGATTCCGGGTGTTGTGCAAGGCCCTGAGAGTGCCTGGGTAAGCAAGACACAGTCCCCGTCCCCAGACACCTTCTGGGCCAGCGAGAGAAACTGTGATACTGTGCGATACATTCTCACTGGAGGTATATACTCAAGCTCCCGACACCTAGAGGAGAGAAGCACTGACTTTATTGGGGAAGTTAGAGATGATTTCATGGGGGAGGGGTGATATTTTAACAGGATATTAAATATGAGGTCAGTGTTTTCAAGGCAGAGAAATGAGAAGAAAGTGTTGCAGGAGCAGGAACAAGGCACAGCCAGTGCAGATGATGGTTCTGGGCAGCTCATACTGTGTTTAGGAGAAAGAGTCATGCAAGACCAAAGCTCGGTGCCTGCAGTGCAGAGGAGTAGAGAACAAACCCAGTGTGGCCACCTGCAATGGGCTGTGTATTCCTGGAGGAGTCTGGGCTTCTTATGTACCTTAGATGGTACTAATAGATGGCTGCAAGGTGGCTGGAGAACTGGGAGGACCAGAACCAAGATCATCTGCCGGGAAGTTATTGTGGTCATCTAAGCAAAGAAGGGACAGATATAAGAGGCTTCAGAGGTGAATGGACATGACCCTGTGACCAGTGGACAGTGTAGAAAGGCTTGAAGGAAAGACTAAGGGTGCCTGAGGGGTCTAGATAACACCAGGAAACTAATGATGGTGACATCGCATCAACCATGGAGCAAAACCCCATGGGGAAGATGTGAAGGGCAGGGATGAGAAAGGCAGAGAAAGCGACTTCAGCTTTTTCATAGTCAAGGTGCCTGCATGAGCAATCAGAGTGGAATTATCCAGGAAGCCAGTGAAGAACAGAAATGATTCTGGGGAAGGACTGGGGTCAGAAGAGAAAAATGTGGCATTTGTAAGCATGTCAAGCACAGCCTAAAGTCTTAGAAAGACTGAAATGGCCCAGAAACGTTCCATAAAAGAAGGACCAGAACATGAAGTATCATGACACGTTACTGGTATAAAATGTGACAAGATACAGGCCTTGTCTTCAACTCCACTCACCTGGCCCTGAAGAGGGGCAACGTGTTTACACAAACCAGGAGACAACGGACATCAAGCCAATAAAGGCGATAAATTGTCATGAGCCACTTATAAAGGTGAGCATTTACTGATTGCATTGGTGGCTCATAGTAGAGTGTTGAGAGTAGAGGATGGGAAAGAAAGAGAGGAGGACAGGGAGAGACTCTCAGAGGAAGAAGGTTAGAATTGGTCCCTGAAGACAGCAGGAATTCAATAGGTAGATGAAAGGTGGGAGAGCAGCCCAGAGGACAGCAGGAACCGAGCCATGGAGGTGTGAAACAGCCGAGTTCTTTAGCTGGGTCTTAGCTGGGGGTACAAGGTGGAGTTTGGAGGCCATGGTGAGAGAAGAGGCTGAGAATACACTCGGGCGCCAGATTATAGGGATTGTTTATGCCAAGAAAACAAATTCAGATTTCACCTTATGATCAAGGGAGAAATACCAAAGAATTAGGCAAGATGGCAACATGGTTAGGTTTGCAGTTTTAAAAGGTCATTTTGGCATTTGATGGAGGGAGATTTGGAGAAGTCTGAGATGTAAGGAAGGCAGACTGATCAGAAGGCCATTCTATCTGCAGATAAGAAGAGTAGTAGTTTGAGCTATGGATGGGAGAGGAGAGAGACCACAGATTTTAAGAAGAGAAAGGAACATCAGTAAGAACTGGCTGCTGGTGGGTCGCCTGGGTGGCTCAGTCATTAAGCGTCTGCCTTTGGCTCAGGGCGTGATCCCAGGGTCTTGGGATCAAGCCCAGCATCGAACCCCGCATCGGGCTCCTCCGCTGGGTGCCTGCTTCTTCCTCTCCCACTCCCCTGCTGTGTTCCCTCTCTCGCTGGCTGTCTTTCTTTCTGTCAAATAAATAAATAAAATCTTAAAAAACAAAAAAACTGGCTGCTGGTGCAACTGTTGAGGAATGAGGTAATTAACAGTAAAAGACACCTCTTAGGTCCAGGCGGGGGCTTGGTGGACATCGGTGTTGCAGACCAAGATGGGGAATCAAGGCAGAAAAGCTGTTTAGGGATGATGGTAAGGTGAGATGTAGGGAGAGAGAGGGGCTTGAGAAAAGTGACCATCAAGCTGTGTGTGTGTGTGGGGGGGGCTCCATGTTATCATGACCATTGGCATATCTATATTGAGCCCTCAAATTACAGTTTTTACCATTAAAATGACAAAATACAAATTGTTACATTAATATATATAATATATATATGTTATATGTGTGTGTGTGTGTGTGTGTGTGTGTGTGTGTGTATATATATATATATATATTCAAAATTTATCTTCAGACATTAACCCATCCCCAACTTCTCCCAAATTTCCAGTAAGCACTTTACTGCTAGAAAACTAACCAGGCACAACTAAATTCACTGAAAAATAAGGGTAATGATACTACAGGTGTGTCTAGTTTCCTACTTCATCAACCCATATGGGAACCCAAGTTCCTCTCGGTCTATTCATTCAAGTTACAATTTGAATTTTTAACATAGTGTGAAATTAATGTAATGGGCAAAAAGCACAAAATTACCACAAATAGTAAGTACCAGTCCAAATTTTTTTTCTGAGCATAATAATGTCTTCCAGAGATGGTAGTATGGATTATCTGCAAATAATTATCTAACAACTATTGTGTAATGGCATTACTCATCTCTTTCCTGGGATAATATCATCATTGACAACTACCATGTGTTTGCTAAGCAAACCTGTCACCTCTTTTAGCATATTTACAGAGTAAGTTTTATGACAATTCTCTGTTCTTTTCGAAAGCCAAGCCAAATATTTGTTCCCCTAGAATAGCTAACAAAGTAGGTACCACCAACAAAACAAAACAAAACACCAATAAATAAAATAAAATAAAATAAAATAAAATAAAAAAGACTATTGAGAATAATTTATAATATTAGAACTTGATTTTTGTAATTAAAAATAAACTATTAAAATGCCCTCTTTATTGGTATCTATTGTCTAGTGACCTGATTCTATTAAAACTGCCCCATTATTAGAAGGACCCCCCAGAAGAGAAGACATAATAAAAATAAAAGCAAGACAGGGGTGAGTTTAGAGAAGCACAGAGAAGATGAGACAGAAATACTATAAAAGCACAGCTTCAAGACTCCCAACCAAGTCATTACCCTTCTTACATTTCAGAGCTTGAAATAAGTCTTCACAAGTCACTTTACCAGTTTCCTTTGCCTAGGAGTTCTGCTTCCATTTAGGATATGGAAAGCTTTAATAGATCTTTGCTCCCACCCAAACAATGAGGGGAAAAAAGGATAATCTATAAGTCTTACATTTTCTTAACCTGGTATCACAAGGTGACTAGGTGAATTGAATTCTGAATGGTGACAAGCCTCTCCTAAGAAACATAAGACATACTAATGGTTTTCCCTTTGGCAGTGCATGGATTAAAGAGGCAGACACCATGACAGCAAGTAAAAAGAGAAAAACTGTAATTTTAACAAACTCCTTGAGATCAAGCGTGGGCTAAAATGAGAATTTTAAATCCTTGACAGCCTTGGACACAAATTAAGTCCACAAGACCTCACAAGCTCTTTCCACAAGCCACTACTAAGCGCTTGCAAGAAATCCTGGGGAAGGGAGAAGACCTACATGGGTCCTCATCAGCACATATGTACTAAACCCTACTCCCCAGAACTTTGTCTTTTTAAAGAAAAGTCTTAAACTACTGCGGAAGGGACAGGAAATCCCTACCTCACCCAAGGACATAGGCAAAGACCTACTGTCCCTATAGAGGAGGTAGAGACAAAACATAGTTCTCCCTGCTCCAAACAGGAGCTTTGAAGTCTGTTTCTGGAAAAGGGGCAGGAAACACTCCCTCACCAAAGACACTCTTATGAGATACACAGCAAAATTTGGCTGCCCGGTGAAGAGAGGCAGACACACTAAGGAACCCCTTTTAAAGTACACATATACATATCCTGCCTAAGACTAAGGCTCAGCTAGGAGAGCTGAGGGTCACACCCTAATCTCACCCTGAGCCTTATGCCAATAATAGTCTTCCTGAACTGTGGAGCATAGAAATTGCTGAAAGTTGAAGATGTGACAGGGACACTGAAAAACCCTTGGGCATCCAAAGCCAAAGGAAAAAGATTGCACCAGCCCATCAATGGAGGAATTTCCAGTCCATCATGCACTAAATATGACCATAGCAGCAATAAAACCCAAATACAACCTAGCTAGTGATAAGATTGACTCAACACACCACAATAATGATGTAGCAGTGGGAGTGGGGGGTGTATGTCCATTTTAAGCATAAATATATTTTACCTCAGTATCCACTCTTCTACATTTAATGCCCTTCATTAAATCAAAAATTACAAAACACATGTTCAAGCTTGTGTGAATTCGGGTGTACACACATTCACACACACAAGCAAGAGAGCAAAAAAAACAAAACAAAACAAAAAAAACCCTTCAAGAGGTAAGGTAGTCCATAGAAATAGACCAAGAGATGAACCAAATATTGAACCTAATAGTGAGCAGCTTCAAAATAACTATATTCAATACATTAAGGATCTAATGGAAAAGTAAACAATTTGCATGAACAAATGAGGTAAGCCCAGCTATGTGATGGAGACTAGGAAACAGAGTCAAATGGAAATGGTAGAAATAGAAAATATGATATCAGAAATAAAGAATTCTTTCAACTGACACAATGGCAGACTAGACAGTAAAAATGATATAATTACAATAATAATTATAATAATAATAATAAAAGTGACTTTTAAGCTAAATCAATAGAGAATATCCACCTGAAAAAACAAAGAGTGGAAATACAGGCAGTAGAGGCAGGGAAGAGAAACAGACCAGAACTCCCAAGACCTGTAGGACAATATCAAATGTTCCAACACACTCAAATAATCCCAGAATGTCAAAAAGTGAATGAGGTAGAAGAATATTTTAAGAGATAATGACCAAGCATTTTCCAAAATTCATAAAAGATAAGCAAGACACAAACTACGAAGCACAAAGAACTTTGGGAAAATTAAATTAAGTACACACACATACACAAACACTTTAACACATCATGGTCAAACCATAAAACAAACAAATGAACAACAACAACAAAAAAAAAAACCGTGAAAATCTTGAAGACAGAAGAAACCTTATATACAGAGAAACAAAGATGAGAAATATCAGAGACTTCATGCCGGTAACTTTGAAAGCCAGCAGACAAGAGTGACATTTTTAAAGTAATGAGGAAAAAGGCAAAAAAAGAACTATTAACCCATAATTTTATGGCCAGTAAAAATACCTTTTATTTTTATTTTTTTAAAGATTTTATTTATTTATTTGACAAATTATTATTTGACAAAAAGGCAAAAAAAGAACTATTAACCCATAATTTTATGGCCAGTAAAAATACCTTTTATTTTTTTTATTTTTATTTTTATTTTTTTTTTATTTTTTTAAAGATTTTATTTATTTGACAGAGATAGAGACAGCCAGCGAGAGAGGGAACACAAGCAGGGGGAGTGGGAGAGGGAGAAGCAGGCTCATAGCGGAGGAGCCTGATGTGGGGCTCGATCCCATAACGCCGGGATCACGCCCTGAGCTGAAGGCAGATGCTTAACCGCTGTGCCACCCAGGCGCCCCTTATTTTTATTTTTTTAAAGATTTTATTTATTTATCCGACAGAGAGAGACAGACAGCGAGAAAGGGAACACAAGCAGGGGGAGTGGGAGAGGAAGAAGCAGGCTCCCAGTGGAGGAGTCTGGTGTGGGGCTCGATCCCAGAATGCCGGGATCACTCCCTGAGCCGAAGGCAGACGCTTAAGGACTGAGCCATCCAGGCGCCCCTAAAAATACCTTTTAGAAGGAAAGAAAAACAAAGCCTATTTCATAGAAACAAAAGCTGAGCAAATTTATTATCAGAACTACACCACAAAAAATAGATAGATAGATAAATAGATAGATAGATAGATAGATGATAGATAGATAGATGATAGATAGATAGATAGATAGATAGATAGATAGATAGATAGATAGATGATAAGTTAAAGGAAGTTCTTCAGACAGAAGCAGTATGATACCAGGTAAAAATACAGTTCTACACAAAGGCCTACGGACCTTCTCAAAAATGGTAAAAATGTTGGTTAATATAACATAATTTTTAAGATTTTAATTCATTCAAAGGATATCTGATTGTCTAAGGCAAAGAATAAAAATATATCATGGGTTTACAACATACACAGACTATATTGTATAACAACATGGCACTAAAAATGGGAGAGAAAAAATGAAAGTTTACTGGTGTAAGATCAGAATGCTCTACTTGAGGCGGTATAATAGTATTTCAAGGTGATTGAGGTAAGGTAAAGAACAAACCCTACAGCTGCCTGTAAAAAATATAAAAGTGGTATAACTAACAAATGAATTGTGGAGATTAATTTAAATTATAAAAAATACTCAATTAATCCAAAAGAAGACAGAAAATGAGGAAAAGGGAAACAAAAATAGGCAGGATAAATAGAAAATAATAGCACCCAACCATATTAGTACTTTACTCAACCTTATCAGTAATTGCATTAAATGTAAATGGTTTATACACCCCAATTAAAAGGCAGAGATCATCAGATTGGGTAAAAAAAGCAAGACCTAACCTCATGCTATTGATTAAAAAAAATCTACGTTACATATAAAGAGACATAAAGGTTAAAGTTAAAGAATAGAAAATAAATATCAAGAAACACTAATTAAAAAAAACAAAATAAACCTGGAGTGGCGATGTTAATATCTGGTAAAAAAAAAAGTTTGATAAAGAATGTTACTAGGGACAAAGATAAGTTTTAGATAATAGTAAAGAGATGACTTCATTAAGAAGATACAATTTTATTAAGGGTGTATGCGCTTAATAATAGATCCTCAAAATACATAAAAAATGATAAAACTGAAAGGAGAAATGAAAAACATTCACAATTATAGTTGGAAATTCCAAATTTAAGATATTATTAGAAAGTATCTATTCATTCTGCCCTCTCAAGGCTTACAATCCTGTTTGAGACAGAGGTACCCTTCATATTTTGTATGTCTGACTCTTTGGTTGTAGGTGTGGAACTCTAAACAATGTCAGAGCAGTGAGGCACAGGGTTGCATGTGGGAAAACATCAGGACCTATGCAGTCACATTTTGGGTGTCCCTGGATTTTCCAGGATTTTTCTGGGCCGTAATAACTTTAGAAGACATTGGCTCCCATTTAGCCCACAAGTACCTTAAATGGTTATATGGGATGCTGCGTATGAACTATGCCTTATCCACTTCGGGATGATTAATAATAACACATAACATTAACCCACACAAAATCAGAGCACCACACAGCCCTCAGGTTAAGCTTCCTATCTGTCTTTAACTCTCTGAGACACATTGATTTAACCATAATCACACCAAGGCAGGTGGACAAGAGGGAGAAACAGAGAGTAGAAAACTGGCAAGAAAACTTTTATTAACTCATAATTAAAATATTAGTGATAGCAACAACAATAATAACAGACACTGTTAGAAAGTGCCTCCAGGTTCCAAGAACAATGCAAATAACTCTGAGTTGACTCCTTCAATCCTGTCCACAGTCCTCTCAGCACAATTAGCCTCATTTTCGGAATGGAGAGCATGAGGCTTGGGGATGTTACACGCTGCCTGCTCAGGTCACTGCACTGGTAAATGGTAAAACTGAGATTCAAACCCAAGTTTGCCTGAATGAGCCAATCTCACTTGAGTATGGTGGTTGAGAACAATAACTTTGAAGCCAAACATTTACTGAACATTCCCTTTGCTCGAGAAGCCAATTAGAAGCTATGAAGGCACGTGGCCTAACAGAGTCTTTATGGGTAGTCTGGTGGCAATGCAAACAGCCTCTCTTCGTGACGCTGGCTCCCAGGATCACGATCAGAGGCCACAGGTAATTGGAAGGAGGTGGCTGATGGTTATTTCTAAGGGCAAACAGATTAAAATCTACTCTTCTGCCTTCCCCCAAACAGCACTTGTCTCAGGGCTAGAAAAAAATATATAGCCTTTAAATTGACTTCGCCATCTGTTTTGAATAATTTTGCATAATGCGAATAAGCCCTCTAATTCATCATCTCAGATTAGAATCAGAATTTTTAAAAGGAGATGCAAAGATTGAATTTGGTCCTCGTGAATCAGTAAGAGAAACTGAGGTGGGGAGACACCATTTTTCCATGATCACTTATTTACTTAGGAGATAAATCAGGCAAAACCCAGCATTTTTGGCCTGAAGGATTGTGGTTTGAGGGTGATGGGTGCTTTAGGGTATGAGCCTTTCAAATGCCGCCGGGGAGGGGGGTGCAGCTGTTTTGTTCTGTTCCTTCTGCACGTCCCAGCAAGGACGGGCCAGGCACCGGGTTATCCCAGCAGGGAGCTTCAGGTGACCCCGCCAGGACACACTCTGAATCTCCCCACTGCAAGCCACACCCTCCACGTCTGCTCCTGGCTGCACCAACAGCCTCGCATGTGTTTCCTATCCCCGGGCACACCCCCCACCCCACCCCACAGCGCAGTCAGAGACCTGGCCTCCGGTCCCAGGACTGATGTGAGGCTGGGAACAGTCTGGACTGTCTCTGATATATGACGTGAGAGGGAAGAAGACCGTACAGGGTGGGCTGCAAGGGTTACCGAGCATTCCATCTTCAACTTCCTGCCTCCCTCCTCTGGCAGAAAGGATGGGCCTGCCTTTAGATGGGTCGGGGTGGCGGGTGCACGTGTGTAAGAAAGGGCGGGAGGGTGTCTCTCAACTAAGCCACTCTGTTAGAATATCAGGCTGAAGCAACCCACTTAAAAACTTTAAAAATCTATTAAATTTCTATATATTTTTCTTTCATAATTAATACACACTTTAGTTTTGACAAAAATGTGTGTTACGGGTATGGCGACACAACTTAACCAGTTAACGGTATTGCATTCCAAGTATAACAAATAATTATTTGAGTATTCAGGTCATCTGAAACCTATACCCTTAACTAGAATGACACTTTATTTATTTTCTTTCATCCTTCTAGTATTTTGATGAAGAATATAAGATGGTGGGGGGGTGGGGAGAACTTGGTTTCCCAAGGGAGCAGAACCCTCATCATCTCAGGCAGCCATGAAAATGCGTATATTTTGACAAAGCCCACCAGCTGCACAAGGTAAACCAGATTCTAATTAACACTGCCCCAAATCTCTCTTCTTTTGTTCAGTATCTTTTTTTTTTTTTTTTGTCATGGTTCAAATTGGCACAGGCACGGAAAGTGTGCTCACAGGAGAATTTTAATTTATTGATGTTTCTTGCCCCTACTGTACATTCCGGCTCCTATTTGGGGTAATGGATGAAGCAGATGTTTGACACTGCAGCACCTCTTCATAACTTCACTCTTCAAAACCAGTTTTACAAGTACTTACTCGTATGGGTTCCCATTGACACAGGAAGCTGAGGTCATCGTGAAACATGAGGCCGGGGCAGGAGCCTGAACTCATGTGCTCTGCAGCTGGGCCTCCATCTTTCGAGCACGTGACCGATTTATGAAACAGCCATAATTTTCAGCTTATGGACAAAGAAATAAAAGTGTTGACACCATTATTGTAACATTTGTGAAGGGAAAAATACGAGCCGATTTCTAAGTGCACAAATGGTACCAGAGTTATAAAGATTCTTTTATGCTTAATTGTATTCATTATCAGCAGTAATTATTTCTAACACAAGCAGTTTCTTCCAATTTAATGTCAACCTAAAAGGTTAAGACCTTGCAATAGAGTCATTTCTACCTCATGATTTGTTGGGTCTGCAAAGTTAGGCTAATTGGTAAAGCAAGAATTGCTTCTGGGAGCTCTAGTGCCTTGGTTTCCACTTGTCTGGATAGAGCAGATCTCTCTGTTAACATCACCGAAGGGTACAACAGGGCAAGATCCAAAAGGATCCCCAGGCTTACAGTCTGAACCGTATTTTTGTCATCAGTGGAGGGACTACTGGAGGTTCTGTGTCTCCACTCTACCTGAAGCATCCTTGTAAACAAACTTCTGAAATCGAGGGTGCTGATGTTGAGTGATGCATGGGGGCAGAAGGCTCTGGAATGCTCTGGTGTGCCACTTATGGATGAGAAGCTGGCCTCGCTAGCTTAGACAATGAGGGCATGTCTTCCTTGTGCAACAGATAAAAGCTCTGGTGATCCAGTCCTCCTGTTCAAATGAGCAGAGGTGACATCCGCTCCCCAACCCTCATCCAACAGGCAAGCCCTTTTACCTGGTGGCTCTGTCTGCAAAGGATTGTGCCATGAAGACGACTAGTAGTGTAGGGGGTTGACAGGACCACCATAATGCTGGATAAGTACCTAACATCATGTGTGCATGTGTGCACATGTGTGTGCAGTCCGGAGGAGTCAGAGAAGGGGCACAGAATATTCCATCCTAGCCTTCCAAATAGTCCCTGAGTGAGCTCAAAAATTTTGCCTATAAAAAAGTTTGCTCTGGAGATCACCCTGGCCACACTGAGCAAGCAGGCTCTACCCATGTAGGTTGCAATTCAGGGGCCTGGAGTGGCTTCCTCAGCCCCACCCTTCACCTCACAGCATGACCCCCTTGCCTGCTGACATGAGATGTCAAAATGCTAGAAAGCTGACAGTCATTTTTCTCTCTTAATCTCTCTCCAACCATTTAAAATCAGCCATCTCTTTGCATTAGCTGTGATAAATCCCAGCTTGTTTTAACTTAAGAAAGTCCGTTGTCGGCCCTGTAAGATGTCAAGTTCACGAGATGATGGACCTTCCTTTCATGTCGACCCATCCACCCCAACGCTTCCTTCACCTCCTGTCACAATAAGTCTTGAGTTAGCTTCAATTTCCTATAAACCAGTTGAGGCAAGGCTTGAGCTTGTGCCAACATCCTACTGAAAGGTGACACTCCGGGGCAGTAAGAGTGAAGGAAGAGGGGATCGGATAGGGTGGGAAGCAAATGTGAGGTGATATGTCACCTCCCTGGCCCCGCTTTGCCATAAACTCCAAGCTACCCGAACACAGCCTGGCAGGTGCACCCTCTCAGACTGATGGAGTGTCACCAGATGGACTGTAGGGGAAAACCAGACCCAGAGTAGTGTCCGCTGCAGGGAGTGATGCAGAGGGACTGGCCCTTGCCTCCCATTGGTCAAAGTGCTCCCAGCATGGAGCCAAGCCCCCCTCACACCTGGGTTTCATCACCAGGGAAATCCTTCAGGTCATGATACAAAGTCCATCTGCCTAATCAGGACCTGGTGCTCAGACATCTAAGACCAAGTGCTTAGGACCGATGCGATCTGCGTGTAAATACTGATTGTTGTGGGATCTTCTGCCATTGCACCTACCTCACAGGTATGGAGACATCAGAATCAACGTGGTCATCATTTCTGCCAGGTTGACCAAAAGACAGTCTCAGAAAACAACTCTGCACCCTCAAAAGCATGAGGCTGAGCCTTTCACCACGCAAGACAAACGACGCTCTCTTTGATACCTGGTGCCACCCCTAACAAAAAAAAAAAAAAAATTACAATAATATGAGCGTGATTCACTTCCAGGAAGTAATTTGGATATGTGCCGATGAGGGATGTCTGCCAGACTGTGGTGCTTTGTCTCTCCTCTGCTCACCACAGCAAATTCAGGTCAGATAATCAGCACTTGTCTTTATGCCTTATGCTTTCTGAATTTCTGCAGTACCATGAGTAGGAGGTAAAAGTTCTGAAACCTTCCATGAGGTTGTTGTTGCCATGGAAACCACTCCCTTGGAATTCTCATACTTATTCCCAGTTGGTGAGCAGGAGATGTTCCAAACCAAATACTGAAAGAGCTCTGAAAGCCAGACAGAAGACAGGAGGGCATGGGGAGTTTGGGGAAGTCCCCAGAAGGTGACAGTAAGGATAAAGGAATCAGGGAGGATGAGGATATAACCTTCCGTCTGCCTTCTGTCTGGTGAAGAGACTTGGACCCCACATACCTGTCCTTGTAATATGTCACCCAGGGAGCTCCATGCCCAGGCTCCATAGGACAGTATGAACTTGTCATGCTTGTAGAGCTGGACTGACCTCTCACTACCACCTTCCTTTTCAAATAACCAGCTGCATGACCTCGGGTGAGCCATGCCCATTTTCTGGGCTTCTGTGTCTGCACGTCTATGAGTGAGGCTTCTGGCTGGTTACGACCCGAGGTCCTTTCTGCTCTAGGGAATTACGATGCTTTTAAATGCACTGGCAGAAGTTCTGGTTAATGGTTGGCTGGTCTGGAGTGTTTTCCTACAGTGGGCCAAACTAAGATCTCCAGTAAGGTTAGGCTTGAGGGCGCCTCATCTGTAGCAAGATCCTTGAGGGAGCGACAACGCTAGGTCTTTCCTCACGGGGGTTGGTCATTGCGATTGACTTCAGTTGGCTTCAACAGAAATTATTATCAGCAAAACTTCCATTTGTTTTCAAATCATTTCCAATAACACCGTGAAGAATAAGGACAGTGGACAGACAGGAGACTGTTTCAGTCCTTATAACTAGCTTGGGAGGGGAGTGTGATGGGTATGACTACTCCACTCCCTCAGATGAGGAAACAGAGGGTCAGAAAGTCAAATGGCTGGGAGCCTCACGGACAGGACGTGCTTGAGGCATTCCATCCCAAGCCTCTTGTTCTGCCCAGTGCCAGCCTCTGGTTCAACATCCTCTCAATTCAAGAGGAAAAAATACTTACCCAGTTGTCAGGCACCTACCTCATTGCTCGGAGAAGCCTATGGATTTGAACTTGAACCTTGGCCCTTCTTGGATTGTGGGTAGTATTTTGCAGCAATGGATTGCTGCCCCAAGGAGACATGAATGTGTGTTTAATGCTTAAGATACACTCTTGCTAGATCAAACTCAAAGAGAAAGTCTGAATCTGTCCTCCAGGCTGGGGAGCGAGTGCAGGGTGAATGGCAGTCTACGGTAAAGAACAGAGATGGAAAAGGACAGCAGCGGGCACGGAGGAGGCTGGAGCGGTTCGCCCACCTGCAAATCCTCCAGGAGGAGAGGGAGAGCCAGCAGGTGGATCCGCCTATGGGGCGGGGGGGTTCTGGGTCCTCCCCCAAGCAGTGTGGGTGGCCCTTTGCATCCCTTCTTTCAGTGAGATGTACCCAAAATTTTGCAAGAGTGAAAAGGATGATGGTTTGTACATAAAATCTATTTCTCCTTGAGCAGTTTTTAAAAGTCAAATTTTGAAATTTCAGTGTGTGCATGTGTGGGAGGTGAAGGGATGGGAGAGAAGGGACAGAGTCGGCTGCGGGGTTTACAGGAAAGCAGCGGGGCCCGAAAATATGCATATGCCGGGTGCTAATTTGAGCGCATTTTCCCTGAATTTAAGGGAACTTATACTATGGTTGTGCCAGACTATTCAACAAATGTCTCAGGCTATTTGGTTTTTGTTTCTGATTTTTTGAGTTCTAACTGCTTCATTCATATTAGGGAACAAAGCATCCATATTTTAAGACTGATTTATGAATATATCCTGCTACAAACCAATTTAGAATTCAGTCCCCTCCACTCCATGCTGAATTAAAATACTGACATCTGCCAGGAGCAATCGGTTGAGATGAGTTTGAGGTTTGGTTGCTTTGTTTTGCTTTGTTTTAAAATACAGTACAAAATGATTTTAAGTGAAATTCCCAGGAATATAATTTGGGGCAAAGACAATCGAATGCTTAATGAACTCTATTCCCGAGCCTGCTATTTTTATCCCCATTCGTCTTCTCCGCTTGCACGTCCCCGTGCAACCGGCGGTGGCGGCTCGGGGGCCGCAGAGGCAGAGCCCCAGCCCGGGCCTCGCGGGTGGCGCTCCCAGCTCGAGGAAGGCGGCTTCCCCAGGGCTGCGGCCCGGTGGCACCGTTCCCCACCCCCACCCGGAGGGGCTTCTGGGCTGGCACAGGGACCCACGCGGAGACGACCCGAGCTGCTCCTGGAGAAACGGCTTCACCTCCTGGGCAGGTCGCTAATAGACGCTCACAGCAGGAAGGAGGCCGTATCTGGAGCCTGAAGCCTGTTTGTAAGAGCCTCTCACGAAGTCATCAGGGTCAAAGTTGATCTTCCTGTTATTAAGCTTGGCTGAGAATGTTCCTGTGGACTTTGGCAGTAAGTCAACATTGTTCATTTAAATGAAGTCGGAGGACGAGAAGGTAAGGGAGCATCTTCATGAAGCCGCGGGCCAGCGAGGATGCTGTGGAGGAAAGCGAAGGCTCCGGGGAGGGCACCTCCCCCCCACCCCCCCGGGAGGTGCTCTCGCCACGGCCACGTGCACTGGGTCAGCTCTGACAACGCAGTCCGGCATCTGGTCCCTCGGTCACTCGGCGGCTGCGCTGCGGGCCACTGAGCGCGTGACAGCTCGCGACAGCCTCGGCCTCAGTCTCGGGGCGGTAGGTGCGGCTGTGGTTGGCAGCATCTCGTCTCTGTCCCCGGGCTGCCGCCGCCTGCCAGCCGGGCTCTGACTCTAGCAGCCACAGAACGAAGGGGTCACGCAGTCCCCCAGCCTCTTTCCTGGAGAGTCTGTGGGTGCGCACATTTGCACCCGTGAGCCCCACGGACCCGCCAGAGGGCTGGTCCCAGAAGCACACACACTCATGACGGCTGTGCTCTCTAGGTGGAGTGGGCTTTTATGGGTTCTAGCAAAGTCAACTCCCCCCAGGCTGTGAAAGCCCAGGGATGTTTATCATCCAGCCTGCGATGGTGGTGCACTTTGCCAAAGCCACTGCCAGCTCTCCTGCCCTGGGCCCTCCTTTCCTTCACCAGATTGAAAAGGCATTTCCTAAATTCTCACTGTTTTAGACACATTGTGGTCTTAGGGTTGGATTGCCACGGCTGCGAGGAGAGGGGCCGGCCTGCCCCCCACTCTGGCTCCATCTGCTTCAGGAGCTGGGGAGCACACCCCCCACTTCTGGATTTGTACCGCTGTCTCTGCTTTGCCACTTGTTTCCATAACTCCCGGCAGCAAGTAGGGGCTGGTTATTCCCATTTCTCAGGTGAGGAAGTGGAGGCTATGGAAACTGCACACAACATTGCCGTTCAGCACCAGGGACACAAGCAGGGCCTGACTGCTCCGCGCTGGGGCTGGTGCCAGCCTACGGTCACAGTTGCCACAGCGTCACTGGGGGATGCCCTGGAGCAGGGCATCGCTGAATGGGGAGCCGAGGAGCACTGAGATCCTCGGTGCAATCGAAAGTCTTTTTTTTTTTTTTTCCTTTCAGAATCATCTTGCCTTTAAGTCGTCGCGAAAGCTCTAGCCAAGTAGGCTGACCACCGCGTCCCAAGGCTCCTGCGCCCACGGGGCTGGTGCCCACACATCCCCACCTGCGTCAGCAGGAAGTGCAATGCTGGGAGGTCTTTGGGGGGTGGGAGCGAAGGATCGTAGGTGTCAGCACCCTGGGGCCCCTGGAGGTCTTCAGGGAGGGAGCCAGACTCCACGGAAGATTCAAGTCCAGAGTGTTTTTGACGCAAAGGGAGTCTCAAAGAGGGTGGACAGCTGGCGACCCTTGGGTGACCTTGGTCAGACCCGGCAGTTAGAACTTCTTCATCTGGGGTCCCCCTCTGGGCAGTGGGGAGCCACCAAGGACTAAGGCAATGTTGCACATTCAGATATGTGTCTAGGGACTCTCCCTCTGTCAGAGGGAGGAGGGAAACCGGGTGCAGCAGCAGGGAAAGGCCCAGAAGGAAGAGAAAACCAAGTAAGAAAACGGCATGTCGCTAAAGCCGGGGCTGCAGGCCTGGGCCGGAGGCTGGACCCGAGAAATCTCAGAGGAAGAACCCATGGAGAGATTTCTGGTTTGGGGGACAGGTGGGGGGAGGCATGTTCTCCACCCCTGGAGAGGAGAGCCTCAGAGAACTAGGATTTCCTGGGATATAATGGGCTAGTGGGAAGGAGTCATAGGCAGGGCCTTTGGCACTGACCGTGGGTACCCACAGAATATCTGAGGCGGGGGGGGGGCATTTGCATCTGGAGCCCAGGACCAGACGTGGGTGTCCCTCGAGAGGAGGCAGGAGAAGGCTCCCTAAGGGCGGGGTGAAGAGGGAGAGAAGAGGAGATACGCGGCCTGTGTTGAGGCCTAGGAGGTGAGCAGAGCCAGACCTGTCCCGAGGTGTTGAGGGGCGCTGGGGCGTGGTGCTGGCCAGCAGTCAGAGGAGCCCAAGGAAAAGTCTTCCCTTTCCCTTTCTACTCAAGTGCAGGAAAGCCAAGTGTCACAGCGTCACTCTGGCGCCCCGAAGGCACCGGCCAGCAGCAAGCTACCCCCAGGCCCAGGGCTGGAGGCACGGCTGGAATTCACACGCATAGTGGGGCTTCGAGAAGGGAGCTCTAGAGCTGCCGGTTTGTGCCTCCCCATCTTCGACAACTCTGGTTACTGTGTGAGCAAAAACACAAGCAAGCAAGAACACTTCCCCGAGGGAGCTCTGGCCTTGGGGACCTCTGGGTCCTTTTGGCTGGGCTGGCCACGCGCTGCTTCGGCCGAGGGAAGGTGGGAGGACCACCGAGCCGTGCGTCCTGCGGGAGTCCTGCATGCCTCGCTGTGCTCTTGCTCCGAGGACTGCCTCCTCTTCCTCAGCCCTCGTCACCCTGGAAAAGGGGCCTCCACCCAGCGAGCACAAGTCAGAGAGCCCTCTGCCGCCAAGCCACGGGCCCCGCCAGGCAGCCCCGCTGACAACCATGGAGGTTCTGCCAGGAAAATGTCAATGGGCGACATCGCTCCTGGCAACCGGAGCCTGCCCCTCTGAAGCCCCTGCCATCAGAGGCGATTTGCCTCCTGGATGAAGGTGCTGTCTGGATGCGAGGGACAAGGAGCAACCCCTCTGAGGGACACGCAGCCGTGACTGGGCCCCAGAGGGGAGACAGGCTGCACCTGTGGTGTACGTGACTCGCGAGGACCCCGTGGGGGAGAAGGCTGGGAGTTCTAGGCAGAGGTGACAGCACAAGTTTGCAGTGTCCCGTGCTGTCAGAGGTGGGTCCCTGAGCATCCGAGGCTCCCCGGCTCCTGGAAATGCTCAGGGCCTCACCTGACACCTGCCCCACCCACACCCCCTCCAGCCCCTTCTCCACTGGTTAGAGACCAGCCCCTTCCCGACCCAAGCTTCTCCTCCCTCCAGTGGGAAGGTAGCAGGGCATCCCCCAGGCTGGCCCTTCCTCAAGTCCACTGTTTCCCCCCCACCCAGACCTGGGTAATCCTGCCCGGGGCAGAGCCCCGAGGCGCTGCAGGGGGCTCGTGGCTTCCTGCAAGTGCTGAGGATACAGGCTGGGCTTATTTTTATTTAGATAGTGAAAAACAAAACAAAACAAAACAAAACAAAACAAAACAAAACACTGTCCAGCCTGAACAGTCAAACCATCCTGGAATATTTGGGAGAAATTATGTTCTCAAGCATCCGATAAGAAATAAGCATGACAGACCAATACTTCGTTCAGTTCATGAGGATTCTCACGGCAGAAACAACTCAGCAGGAAATAAAAGTGACAGTGGCTAAAATGTACCCAGTGAAGCTGTCAGAAGAATTGAAATCTTTTGGCAGACCCAGGTCTGTAACAATGATCTAGAAAATATTAAAATTGAAAAATATGATGACTGCAAATAGAAAGTATACACTGGCAAAAGCTAAAATTAGTTATATATATATATATAATATTATATATTATTATATTATATTATAATATTATGTATTATATATAATATATATATATATATATATATATTTTTTTTTTTTTGGCAAAAACACTGATCTGTGAATCCTAGCGGCAAATTTGACTGCAAATTTGACTGGAGAGAGAATTAATCTTAATGAAAAAGATTTTACTACATAATTCTTTGACCAACTTTCTGCACAACAGCTAAATATTTCAAGTGTTTCTATTTTTATTTTAAATTGATCTAACCAGATTTGTTCCAGAAAGTACTTTCTTTACAAAAACTCAGTGTTGATATGATTTGTTTCAAATATTTGCATTTATAAAATGTTGTCCAAGTATTTCGAGAACAGAAACTATGAGGACACAACAACAGAATCAAAATACTCTCCACCAACCTCCGGTTCCAGACAAGATGGAACAGACAACATCCTCCCTGAGCCCCTCCACTAAGTACAGCTAAAACCCACAGACATGGCACATTAAATAACATATGACTGAATGGTGTAAAGACCAACATGACTGGCCAGGGAACTGGGTCTCAAGAGGCAGCAGCGTGGTGAGTGTCCCGGGGTCTCTGTTTACTTCCCATTTGTACTGAGTGAGGCACTGGACAAGTGTGCAGTCCTGAAATCCTCCAGACACAGACTGGGGGAAAAAAAGAGAGCCCAAGAAAAACTTGCCCTCTCTTGCCAAAGGACCAGGAAAGGAGTGATCTGTGACATTATGGTCAATCATGGATAACCATAATAAAAATTTTGGTAAATTAGACTTCACCAAAATTTAAAACTCTAACCCTACAGAAGATTCTCTTGAGAGGATGAAAAATCAAGATACAGACAGGGAGAAAGTATTTGTAAAACATGTATCTGACAAAGGACTCAATAAAGAATTCTCAAAACTCGACAGTCAAAAATACCAATAATTCAATTCAAAAATGGACGAAAGACGACGGTTCACCACAGAGGATGTATGGATGGCAAATTAGCACATTAAAGTATGTTCAACATCATCACACATTTGGGAAATGCGAACTACACCCACGATGAAAAATGCCTGCATATCTGTGGGAAGAGCTAAAAGTAAAAATTGCAGCAATACCAGATGCTCGCATGGATGCAGGGAAACTGGATCTCTTATCCATTTCTGTGGGAAGTGCAAATGGACACAGACTCTAGAAAACAGTTTGGCAGTTTCTTAAAATCGAATCTTAGTGGGTGACCCAGTAATCACATTCCTGACCATATGTCCCAGAGAAATGGGAACACTGGCCACACACAATTCTGGACGTGAGTGCTCACAGGCAGCTTGGCTTACAACAGCCAGATACTGGAAGCAACCCAAATGTCCCTCAGGGGGTGAATGGTCAGGTAAACTGGTGTACGCCCTTATCATGGAACACTACCCAGGAATAAAAAGAAGTGAATTATCTATACACGCAATAACTCCCATGGATTCCAAGGCAAAGTGCAGAGTGAGAGAAGACAATCTCCAAAGGCTATACGCACTAGGATTCCACTTAGTGGCCATTCCTGAGTGAGGGAGATTGCAGGGATGGAGGACAGACTTGTGCCATGCCGGGAGGGGGCGGGGAGTGGATGTGGTTATATGGTGACAGCACAGAAATCTTCATAGAGGTGGAAGAGTTCTGTGCTTGACTGTGGCCATCACACCAACCCACATATGTGGTAAAATTGCACAAATCTAAATACACAAGTGCACGTAAGACAACATCTGAAAAGTTCTGTGGCTTGTACCGCAGTCCATTTTCTGGTTTTCCTGTCATATAATCTAAGCCATTGCCTTTGGCCAGAACTGGGTGAAGCATACACAGCATCACTTGTGTGATACTTGTAACCTTCTGAGAACTGATCATTATTCAAAATAAATATCTAAATGCAATGCTATGCCCATACATACGGGTCTCAAGTAGTCATGCCTACGCCTAGCGCAAAATTTCTCTGACCTGACCCGACCCATCCTAGCTCAGTCCCAAATACAATCTTGATAATTAATAAGGAGTGTATTCATATTGATAATATTTGCTGTTTCCCAAACTTTGCAAATTCCTTTGAATCTCTGTGGTTTTACATATGCCATTTTCTTCATTTGAAGACCACTGATGCTGGGGCGCCTGGGTGGCTCAGTCGGTGAGGCGTCTCCCTTCCACTCGGGTCATGATCCCAGGGTCCTGGGATCCAGTCCCGCATCAGGCTCCCTGCTCTGTGGGGAGCCTGCTTCTCCCTCTGCCTCAGTCTCTTTCTCTCTCTCTCTGTCTCTCTTGAAAAAATAAACAAAAATCTTAAAAAAAAAAAAAAGAAAGACTGAAGAACACTGATGCCCCTTCTCAGATACAACGTCAGCTTCACTCTTTAGAAATTCAGTTCTATACTGTTCTTCTGGTGCACGCATTTTAACAAGAATTAAATATATTATTTAAATATTATTAACAGATGAATTATGTATTAATAAGGATTCGATGACTATGTATTTGTGTGTCTGTTACAATCTATAGCAATCATGGGTCACATCCCAGAGATTACAATTGAATCACAGTCGCCCTTGTAGAACCGTATTTTTGACGGTGAAGAGCAGCAGACTATGCCACCGAGCTATGCCTCTTCGGTTTAGGGATTATTTTGAACTGATTATTTTGAGAAACTGCAGATACGGGAGGAGCTCTGAAAAAGAGCCCTTTTTGTAAGGGAAATTTATATTAAAAATCTCCATGTGTCTCCCTCTCCACACCAGGAAGAGAAGATGATGAAATCTCAGGAAACCCTTATCCGAGGAGAAGGTGCCAGACTTCAATCGCATCAAACATTCCTCTGTCACCCGGCTTTTCCCGGGCTCCTCCCACTTCCCCCCACCTACTCCCAGCATCCTTCTGCTGTCATCAGCGGGGGTGGTGCTCGAGATGGTGGCTTGCACTGCCTCGGAGAGCTCCACTCCGCTTCCTGGGCACCTCCCTGTCTCCGTAGAGGTAGACGCATCAATAAAGCTAGCCTTGTTTTTCTCTTGTTGCCTATCTTTTGTGGCAAATGGTCTCAGCCAAGAACTCAGAAGGACAGACGGAAAATTATTTTTCCTCTCCTACAATGGGAATATATGGGCAGTTGATTCAGAAAACAGAAACGCCCAAGAATCTAAGTACCTTTGGTCATGTGACCAACCTGAAAACCCCTGTATGTGTGCACATATGTATGTGTGTGTACACGCACACACACACATGCATGCTAGATTGGCTGTATATTTTCGTGTGTGTCATAATATGACATAGATGCCTGTGACACCTGTTTGTATATTACATGCATGCATATGTCCGCACACACACGCGGACGCCATCCTTTGGTCACGGCATCTGAAATGCTGATGGAGCGTGTCCTGACTACCCAGCACCTGTGCCTCTCCTGGTGACTGTTTGCTTCCTCAGGAGCCACTCTTGTGACCCAGAGTCAGGGGTGAGGGTGAGTGTGCCGTGCCAGGCCCACCTGCTCCTGATGCCCTCAGCCAAGGGCTTGTGTGGATCGCCGCACGTGCAGTGAGAGAGGCTGGAGGAATGGATCCCCTGGGCAGCTCTTGAAAGATCTGGGTAGCCACAGGCAAATCATCTAACCCCACGGAAGCTCTGTTTCCTTCTCTGTAAAACAGACACGTGGCAATCCCACCATCACCCTGCACGACCCAGGTGAGGGTTAACTCTGATTCTGTGTAACACACCCCGTCCACAGCTCCGTGCCCGGCAGAGATCACTGAGTGTGAGACTGTGGAGCAACCTCGTGGGATTGGAAAAGTCAGTCGCCTTGGCTGGTCTCAGTCAAGGAACTAGAGCCTGAGGAAGGGCGAACCAATGGACAAATAGTAACCAGGGGCCTGGTGATCTCAGACCGCAGAGGATGTAGGAGTGGGGCCATTAATGATGATGGATGGCAGTCTTGCATGGAGCTGGCTACATCCTAGTTCCTAAACATTACAGGTTACATGTTAGAATCATTTGGTGACATCTTGATTTCTATATTTCTGTATTTGTCTCTGCCTCTATCATCTATCTATCTATCTATCTATCTATCTATCTATCTATCTATCATCCGTCCTTCCATCTGTCACCTCTGCCTTCCTTCTCTGTTTTGGCCTCTTCCTCTCTTTCTTTATTGTGCCCATTTTCAGGCCCCACGCCAGACTGCCTGAATCAAAATTTCTGGAGTAGAGCCTGGAAATGTGCATTTCTTCAAAGTTCCTTTGGTAGACATGTAGGGGATCATGTGTCTTATGGGAAAGGCCCCTCCCACATCCACTGGAACGGCTACCACAGAACCTCCTTGGCCGCAGAAGATCGGTCCAAGCTGAGCGTCTCTCCCCAGTCAATCAGGCCTCTTCTGGGGACTTCGAATCCAGGAAAGAGAAAAAGAGAAGCCCGCCCCTAACACCGTGTGAAGCTGTAAGTTATGAATTTTGCCGGCTGTTGGCAGCCATGTTTCATCTCCAACGACAGAGACAGAAGAGGCTGACACACTCATAGCAGGAAGGATGAGCACAGGTGACAAATGGAGACAGTCTTCGGGGTTCTAGGCATGCAAGAAGCCAGCCACATCCCTGCTCTTGGGTCCCCAGAGCTCTCACAACCAGGACCCCCACTGGCTTCAGCTGCTAGGGTGGGGTTTCTGCCACTTCTAGTCAATTCCAATCCTAAGCCTCCTTTGGGAATCATCTCCAGAGAGAATTTTTCCAAATATCCTTCAATCAGATTCTTGGAAAACACTGTTTGGAGTCAGTCATATCACCTTCAAAATCTTTGAAATGGTTAAGTCCTATGATCTGTAAACTAATCTCTTCTCTGTAGCCGAATATAGTTTGGAAACAAATTTTCATGGGTTCCATGGATAGATGTTAGAGATAGATAGATGATAGATAGATAGATAGATAGATAGATAGATAGATAGATAGATAGATAGAAAGGGAAGGAAGGAAGGAAGGAAGGAAGGAAGGAAGGAAGGAAGGAAGGAAGGAAGGAAGGAAGAAGATGAACAGATAAATTTTAAAGTAGGGTTGGTCTAGTTGGAGCCCTGACTCTGTCCTCCACCCCAACCACTTCAGTTCGCAGATGGGGAAGCAGAGGCAGCACCAGCAGCTTGACAACATCAGACTGGACGTAGTGGTGTGAACAAAACAGAGCTCAGACTTCCATGTTCTAGAATAGCCGTCTCCAAGTCAAGCGTCAAGATGATTCAATGGGCTATAGGAAGAAAATATCAGAAATTCCATTTAGAAGGTTTGTACTTTATGCTTTTGGAATTTTTATTTTGTGTGTGTTCTAAAATGAATATCATACAGAAATAAATAAATAAATATATATATATATATATATATATATATATATATATATATATATATATATATATATATATGTATAAATACACTCATACACCCATACTGGGGCCAGTTTCTTACTGACAGAAGTGTGATCAAAGTGTTAGGTGACCAGTGCCACCTGCCCACCCTGGGTGGGTGCGTCTGAAAGCACTCTTCCACCTGCCCCATGTGACCATGCCTGTGCTGGGCCAGCAAGCCATGGTCTGGCTCTACCCCAAACTGGAATGTTCACCACGCTGGGAAAGCGCTCTGTTAGCAGCAGAGCGAGCTTGTTGCTACTTCTGGAAAGCTGAAAGAATGAAGCATGGAAGTCTACAAAGTAAGGGTGGTTGGGTTCTGAGAGATTCGCTTTTATGTTTCAGAACAAAAACAAAGGTGCTCGGGAATCCTTCCGTATCCCAGGCCTCGAGGTCAGAAGCAGCTGTCCCGCAAGGTGTCTGGTTGGGCTTCGGTGGCTGTGACCGCTGGACCTCAGGGCACATCCCATCCATGGATGTGACCCGACACATAGGACTCCAGGCCCTGCACCATGCCCTGTGTATTTCCCAAGCCAGGGGACTGGGACTCAGCTGCCCAAGTTCACAAGTGTTGATTTTAAAGGGGCATTTTAAATGCCCTCATGGGGGTTCCTGTTTGCGTCTCGGACCAACCCCCTTGCTGCTGTGGTTCTAGGGGTGGCCTGGTCTGTGGCATGTGGCTTCATTTAGAAGCCTGGGTCCTTCTGACCGGCAGAGTGTTGGCCCTGGTCCTTGCACTGAGTTTAATATTGTTAATAAACGTGTTTCCAGTGATCCCTGCTCCCTGATATCTGGCATATTAACAAGTAAGTGCTGCTAGGGGAATAGGAACCAGAATTCTACCATCAGAAATCATATTTGGGAGGGGGGACATCCTTTCCCTCTTGCAATTGCAAGCTGGCTTTTTTATTGTAATAAAAAACAGAAGCCATGAAGAGCTCCGCCCTCCCTGGCACTTAAGAAAGGGGGTGTCTCAGACACAGGAGCTCACCTCTGGAGTGAAAACGTTGAGCATCGGGGAAGCTTTTGTTTGAATTCTAGAAGCAAACCCAAACTGTATTCTCTGATGAAGAAGAAAGAAACGATCGTACGGCATGAACGACTGAAAAACGGCTTGTATACCAGGCACAGATTTTAAAAACAACAACAACACACAAAAACAAAGCCCATAATTACACTTGTACAAAGCAGAGATTTTGGATTTTTTTTTAAAGACAGGGTAAGTGAACCCTGCTTTGTCTGAGAGCCTTCTCTTGTCAGAATTTCCGCCAGGGTCATTTTTATGCGTGGGTTCGTGTGCACATTTTAGGAAAAGCATCCGGGTCTTAGAGACACGCCTCTACTAATCTGAGTGCATGCACAAATGCACCCGAGGTAGCTTGACCTGGCAAGGTCACGCCATCTGCCTTGAACAAAGGCCAGTTTTTCGCTAACCAGAGCCACCGGAGGCGGGCTCTTCACATCTTCAGGTTTAAGCTCCTGTTTATTTGGGTATGGCAGCAAACGAAGCATTCTCTTTATGTTCCAGCAGTTTCTGGAAAACCAGCTGTTCTAAATTTGGTTTAAAACATTTGTTAAAGTCACCAATAAATGAGGGAGAAGGAACCGGGCTGGCTTTGCAATAGGAAAAGGCTCTCAAGTTTCCTTAAACAAGACAGGCTTCCTTCTAGATCGGTTTTATATTTGAGGTTGCCTTTGGGGGATTGTTTCCATCCAGGCCTGGGGGGAGGGCTTTTCCAGCCTGCGTCCTTCTCTCAAGCGTGCCCAGCTAACCTGATGCCGAGAGCGAGAGCTGTGCGCAGAAGCCTGGGGACCCAGGTCGGCTGAGCCCTCGGGGTGACACACTGGAGGAGCCTAGGGACCCTGGGCCAGCCGGGCAGCACGCGCAGAACTGTCAGCCCCAACCCCCACCCCCACGGCTCATGTGCATAAGTCCTGAGGTTCGCGAGCATTTCCACAGAGAGTGTGACTGAGTGGGTCCCCACGAACAGCAGTGGGAACGGAAATTGTCGAGTGAGGATCCCTGCCAACACTGCAGTGAAATTCTTCGTCTGGAAAAAAAGGATGGTCTCCTCCTGGACTCAGCAGAGCCTCGAACGCCAGGACCCTCTCCCTCTGAGACCCCTGAGCCCCCCGCCAATGACTTGCAGAGAGCTCCGGCCCAGGGCTCCATGCACGCAGAGGCAGGCTCGGAAACACTCCTTCCAGAAAACGGGACCGTGACAGGTGAGTATACCCTGTATGATATCCTTGCATTCCTGGGCTTCCTTTATCTCAGAACATGGAGCAAAATCACAGCCTTTCTGCAAACAGGAGAGAATCTGCGCTAAACATGTCTCCAGAAATAAAGCTTCTGAGGGATGGTGGCTTCTTTCTCCTGCAAACGGAACGTGCGCTCTAAGGACTCAGGACTTGTGTGAAAAACCGCGTGTGATTCTTCATGAGTGTGTTGCATAGAGCACCCACTCTACCCTACATCTCACCTGGGCTCCCCCCACCCGCCACAACCTGCCATGCTCTCCTTCTGGTGGGGCCCAGATGGGTCTGATTTTTCAGATGTTCCTATCAGCTTTTACCCCAGTGCCCCATTCTGACAGATGGCCCTGCAGAAACTCTTCCAGGGACAGCCCTCCCCTCTCTGCCTGGACCATGAGCCCCTCGGGGACCAGGACCCAGTGGGTCCTGCCAGAACGAGGCCAGGCGTTCTGCCCACGTGGGAATCAGTGGCCAGTGTGGATTAGTGGACACTACCGGGAAACGCCCTGCCAAATCCCACATCAGAAGTCTCGAGAGCGAAAACACTTTTGCACACGGCATTATAATATGTCACAGTGCAAAAACGTTTTCCAAGATCCAGAGAGGTGTGTAAACCACAACCATATTGTAGCCCTCTTGACATTTCCAAAATAGTGACCAATAAAAGTTGCTATTTATGCGTGCCCTACTGGTGACACTATTAAATCTTTTGGCTGCACTGTTCGGGGAAGGTTACAGGCGGAAAGCAGTGTGAATTAGAACCGTGTCTAAGTTGGAATTTTATCTGGCACCATTTGGCTTAAACTCGGATTGCTAACGTTCAGGTTTTAGTCATACTGGAATTATTCAATAGAGGGCTCACTGCTGTGTGGCATTTTAGAAAGTTTATATGAAAAAAATGAACGAGCGAGTGAGAGAGAGGAAGAAATGCTTGGGCACGCTGCCCACACATGTATTTTGTTTGGAAAGAACCATTCTCCCAACTTGGGGGATAAAAAAGAGATCCAATTTATTAGCATTTCAAAAATTGTCATGGCCACAGAACGGGTAAACAGGGCAATCATGATCAATCTAAATTGAAAAGGGACACTTTGTTTATTAGACCCCTCAACTATCCAAGCTACGTTTTTTGTAATAGTTCAGATTTTTTTCCCTCCCTACCCTTCAGAAGTGACAGAGAAAAATCTATTTCTTGGCTGAAGTAATCTCAGATAAATTAATATCATTTTTCATATAAATTTGTTTGGGGAAACTTGAAACTGTAGCATAACCTATTGATTTCATTATTTGAATTAAGTTTAAGAAATCCTACAGCTGTTTGCTGTCAAAATTTAAACCTAGTGTCCATTTTCAGCAGAGCACTTAATATACATTTCACCTGGCGGCTCGCTAATGTTTTAATGTAACAGCGCGGACTCGGGAAACAGTGCAGGGCTCCTCTGAAGCTTATTTTGCAGCAGAAGGGCTAACAATTAGCAGTTTTGTTTTCCTGGGCTTGAAAGTTGTTCCTGGGCTGCTTCCAAAAATTGTGTTCCTCATTTTTGACCTTTTTGGAGTTTGGAATCAATGAACCACATTGCCTTCCATAAGAGTGTCAAGCGCAGAATAAAAAATTGCATCACATCATTTTTCATCGTGGCCAGATGAGGTCTGAGTGGAGGAACAAGGAACAGGAAAGAGAGAACATCTGAAAAATTGGCTCTGCGAGCTGGAATGTGATTCCGCTGGAAGGGGCCACTTTTTCCCCCCCTTTCTTTCCAGAACAGGCAGGTTGTAGACAGATCTGGGTCTTAGCCTGCCACCCCAAGGGCCCCAATGTCAAGAAATAGTGATAGAACACCACTCACTTATGCAACATCTGTAACACATAGAGCAAATTATTAATAGCTCACTATCCCAACCGCCACCACACAGTTTTGACATCGCAGGGGCCAGGAGCACGGAAGTTTTGCAGCTCAGAAAGGAAAACGGTGCTCTGGATAAAAATTAAACACAGGTGCTTTGAGTTTGCGTCCCTGAAAGGGAACATCACCAACTGTTTTGGGGGCACACAGAATGGCAGTGCTTCCAGCTCAGCTAAAAGGTTAACAGAGCTGATCTGCGGTGGACGTTATTTATTTATTTATCCCATGTTGTGTCACTTGATGCTAATGTCTGTGATGCTGACAGTGCTGTGAAGAGCCAATTATGCCTCTCGCCGCAACGGAGGGTAATGCAGAGGACCAGGGAGTGGAGGCCTTTTGCTTACAAAGAAAACAAAACCGAAGCCACAGCACAGATCAAAGCCCTGGCAAGTGGGAGCTGCTTGACATTCACCACATGCCAACCCCTCATTACTAGCCACCGCTCCGACTTTCGGAGACGCAACCTCCCTCCTTCCCCTACAAATCTTCACCTCGTTTTCCCTTTCCTTTCTTCCTTTTTTACATCGATAACAGAATCTTGTGTTCCTTGCTTGGAAATTAACACACAGCAAGCATTCTTGTTGTTTTATCTTATTTTTTCCCTAGAATATCACCATTTGAAGTTCTTAACTATCTGCATCCCGTATCCCTGCAGAGGCGCGCAGACAACCTTGTTTTGAGAGCGCGTTGCTCAGCGTCTGCAGAAGTGGAGGCTAAGCCTGAACTCTCTGCCGTGATATCAGAGCTATTTCCCCTTGATTTCAAGTCCACCTCGAAGGCGTTGCTCCCATGAACTCGGACCTGGGAGAGTGAGGATAGGGAAATTAGCCCAGAAGAGCCTCACCCCGGTCCCCAGTTTCCCCTCTCTGACGGGGATACACCCAACACCTGTCTGCAAACTGTTATTGGGCAAGGCAGGAGGTCGTGATGTGAGGGGAGGCCAGCGTGCCTCCAAACCCAGCTGAGAGAGGGCAGTGTGACAACTAGTCATTTCTGTTACATCTTCTGCAATAGTTGCCTAGCGTACCCTCCTGCCTGATGGGTTGTTGCGATCTGTCACCGGGGGGAAGAAAGCAGAGCTGGTCATTCCCGGGTCTGGGCAAGCAGGTGAAGAGGAGGCCCGCAGCCAAGAGCTCTGCCAGCAGGGCAACTGCAGGGGGAGGGTGTCTGCCAGATTTTTCCATTACCTCCGGCAGCCCGTCCACACTGAGCATAAGGGCCTCAGCCTGAGTCGGTGGCCACCTGCACGCAGCAGTCCTCGCCCATCTCCGGTGGGAGAGGCTGCGCTGAAGGGAAAGCAGAAGGAACCCCTGTCGCTGACAGCTCTGGGGGTCAGGTGGGCGACGAGGCAGCAGAGCCACTCCCGCAGATCTCCGTCTTCATTACTGAGAAGCGCAGGGAGCTCGCGGGAGGGATCCGAGTTGGTTTAGGCTACTATGACAAAACAGCATACACTGCATGGCTTATCAAACAGAAACGGACTGCTCACGGTTCCGGAGGCTGGGAAGTCCAAGATCAAGGTGCCGGCGGATCTGGTGTCTGGTGAGGGCCTCTTCCCGGTTCCTAGACAGCTACCTTCTCACTGTGTCCTCACGTGGTGGGAGTTGCTGGAAGCTATCTAGGGTCTCTTTTACAAGGGCATTAATCTCCCTCATGAGACCTCCACGCTCATGACAGTATCACCTCCCAAAGATCTCAAGTGCTCATCAGCTCGCTGGGGATTGAGTTTCGACACTGAGTTTGGGAGAATAAATAAATATCAGTCTGTTGCAGAAAGGGTTCCTGCTCTTTGCCTTGTGTGGGACCCTGGGCGGCAGCTGCCAGGGACACCGTGGCCGCAGTCCCTCCTCCGCACCAGCAGGAGCCAAGTGGGGCCAAACCCCCAGACGCAGACAAGCTCACGGGGATGGCCACACTTGGTAAAGCCATGATGCTCCGGAGACCGCAGGGACTACTGGGTCATGGTCAAGGCCGCGAACCTTCTGCGTCACACCCTTCCCCGAGTGGAAGGGAGAAGGGGAGAGCAGCCTCGGAACGATTGGCCCTTCTTCTCCAAGAGCAGTGAACTGCCTAAGGAACTCTTTTAAACCATCCTGTCTGAATTAGTTTAAAACTGAGCTGGTTATTTGCTACTCCCGCCCCCCCCCACACTAATCAATACATGAGGGGTGATGAGCAAAACCCCATTACTTACAAATAAAAGGATTTTATGTTCCTTTTCACAGGGATTGTAACGTGTCAAATTCCAGGAAAGCTTCATAGCCGAGCAAACTGTGGGCGTGTTCACTCTAGATCCTTACTGACCAGGCAGAAACACCGACATGGGGGGGATTCTCTTAGGAAAACTGCCAGAACCCATAGAACTCGTGGGGGTATCAGCATTCCCTGCGCTGACAGGTGGAGGCGGGGCTCCTCTGCGCAACCAAAGCTACAAGGAGAGGGGCATTTCGTTCAAATGCGCCTTGAAAACAGCTGCGTGCCAGGCTCTGTGATAGTTTTGGCAAAAAGTGAAAGGCACCCTTGAGGAGACGTCAGGCTGGGGGAGACAGAGGCATCGAAGAGGAGGCTTGGCAGGCTGACCCCGGAAGACAGGGCTTTTCTTACATTAAGGGGAGAAAATTCCATTTATTGGCATATTATGTGGCATGGTTTACTTGGATTTATTGCATATGCAAATATATGTATATTTATGCAAATATATTACTTTATTTTGAGATTGTAACAAGAATTTCCTTTGCACTGTTTCTTCTGTTTCAACGCATATATACATACCTGGACATGTATATATATTTATGTATATATACATTTACATCGTTTCTTTTTCGTCCTTTATTTTTGCTGCTCTGGTCAAGTTACTGGCCTTTCCTTCTCCCGCTGATAATTTGGACATTGGCTGCATTTGTATTTCACTGTTGGTCACCTTCTGTGCCGGGCATCTTGCGCTCGCCCCCAACCTGTCTCCATCCCTGCGCCGTGTGTCCAGGGGCTGAGCGGGCTGGACCACAGCATCAGGCTTCTTTGCTCCAGGGCCTGTGGTTAGCTCTGGGCAATGGGGGCAGCGGCCGGAAATTGGAAATTGGAGGGGAGGGTGCAGGTGCTCGGCGCCTGGATCCCGCACGGTCCCCCGGCAGCTGCCCAAAGGCAGTTTGAGTCCTTTGAGGAAAGACCTCAGCTCCTGCCAGGAAGCACCCTCTATACGTTGGACACTCTGTTCTCCCAGCTCTGTGTTTGGCTCTGTGTCCTGCTAACCCTGTCCCCTTGTCCTGCACGTCTGGACTGGGGGGTGGCACGGGAGTTTCCGCTCCCTGGGGCCCTGCAGTATCCATGCTTGTCGCGTATCAGACATTTCTCAAAGTTCCCATTTTGAGTATGCCCTCTGTTTCCTGCTGAGACTGGCTGAGAATCCTCCCCTTCTTTGGAAACCATCGCCAGACAAATATTTCTCTAAAGCAATGTGAAAACAGACTCTGCGTCCTTCCTCCAAAGATATTCTATTCCTCCATTTCTTCTGTGACCCCTCAGTTGCTTCCCCTACCCTCTCCTCCCCAGATGAGGCCCTGGGAATGACTTATTTCCCCCTTTCACAGCTCCCACTGGCTCCTACGTTTGCTGGGTAATTTATTACTTTATTTCGAGATTATTATTAGAATTTTCTTTGCACTATGTCTCTTCTGTTTCAAGAAGCTCATGCGTCTCCAGACACTCCCCCATCATTCATTTAGATTTAACCATATGGTACAAGATGTGTCTGGCAGCTTCTTCTCTTTCTTCATCATCCCCACCTTCAGATCTCTGTTCTGATACATCCATTTGAACATTACATCTTTAAAAATTAACAGTTACAGTAAGTGTTTTGGATCAGGGAGAGTAATTCTATTCTCCATAATCTTTTAAGAAGACACCCCGCACTCAGTGGGGAGAATGCAAGCCTAAAGCGGGCAATGGCTCACCGCCCCCCACCCCGAACCGCCAAGTTAGAAGATCCTAACTGTATACCACATATTGTTGGGATTATCAGATTTGGGGTCTGGACATTTGGTTCGAATGTGGCCCAGGGATTTTGAGCAGACTTCTCAGTGAAGACCAGAGTTGTTCCGCTGGTTGCCTTTGGTGTGTTTATTTTATGCCAGATGGAAGGTGAAATTGTCTTTCAGTTTGGGAGATAAGAGTGAATGGATTTTTAATTCATTATTCGGTAGTATTTGGCTCTGGAAAAAAAAAACACAAACTATACTCAGTTTGCAATTTGGGTGGCGTTTTGGAGGACTCTCATTACCATATAATCATTTCTTTTGCCTGCTTTCAAAGGCCAGGTTCGGGCGACACAAGAAAGCAAGTATTTCGCTAAGACATGCTCTTGGATCCCCTCCTCAGACTGGCTCTGCGGACACTGCCAAGTTCACGCCGCGCTGCGATCCCATCCTGCACCGCTTTCCCCTCCCCCTGCAGAGTACCCCGTGTGAGAACGCTTCCCTCTGGGGGCTCTCCTCCGCAAGGGTGAGTGTGTGCCCACGGCGTTCATGACTCGCTCGCTCCATGGCTTTTGGTGAACAAAGCAGGGTCTCCATGGGCATTGGGGGCAAGGTGTTCAGAAGTCTCATCACAAAGCATGCTTTTCAAACTAATCACAATTTACCAAGTAAATACTGACCGAATTAAACATCTCCTCTCCAGGAGCGTCGATTTGCCATGGTGAAGAGTCTTGAGTATCTTGGTGGCCAGGAGCACCTCTCTTGCAAATTCTGCCTGAGGTGCTTCCACCCGCCTGTAAAGCAGGGTCTCGGCTCTTGTGCCCATATCCCGGCAGCGTCCCTACACGGGCCGCCTTTCGTGTCTCACCGCGTGCGGCCAAGCTGTGTGGTAGCACCCGGCACCGGGAGCACACTGTGCTCGCTTTGCTGTTCCTGCTGTGGCTGCTGGCACAAGACCTCCAGCAGGGCTGTCCCTGGAGTCCTGTCCCGTTTTCTTCAAGTGGAAAGGTGTGGTCCTGAAGAGTGTGTTCTTAATCACTCGTTTTGGATGTTTGGTTTAATAGGATGCTTGAACCATTGATTCACTTCTTAAAAATGATTTGACTACAACACAATCATACAACACAGGTGCAGGTGTGACCAAGAGAAGAGATGCCACGTAACACAAAATTACCCAGCGGGGGTGGGCGGGCTGAAGTACACAAAGGGAATGCCATCAGGATGACTCTGTCCTTGCAACAGTGTGCAAACTTCCAGAACGCCAGGGGTTGCCATAAATTCCTCATCCTTCTTATAGTTCTTTTTTGTGAAATGGACACAAATAAAATGGCATGATTATTTTTCTTCTGAAACCACATTTTTATAATGGGCAGGCACTCTCTGGGGATCTATGGACCACAGAAGTGCTGTGCTGACCACAGCACCCCCTTCAGCTGCCAGTCTTCAGACTTGCCTCTCTGTTGGGCTGTCCAAGGTCAGCCCGCTGGCCCTGCAGCCTGCTGGGCCCCAGGTTCTGGAAACCACGCTGGCCCTGGGATTCCCGAGGCTCACGCTGCTGTCTGGGGACTGGTGGGGCCGGCTCCAACTCTACACTTCGGGAAGCCAGATAAGTTTACTTCTCTCTTCCCAGCTATCAAATGTGACTCATCTCCGGATGTTTCCTCTTGAAAATTCCTCCTGACATAATATCACTTCTCCGGCAGAGTTTTCGGCGGCCACTCAAGGTTTTTACAACCGACCTCTGAGGTTTTTATGCTTCTTAATTGACTTTCCCTAGTCAAATCCAGAGCAAAAACTACAAAAGGTTTGGTACTTTAATAAATGCAAGCACTATTTCAGTATCATTGTCCTGTGGATAGAATACAAAAATTACAATATATTTAAACTAAATACTATGTTTGCCTAAATCCTTTGAAAGTGTCCTCCATGGTATACAGAATCTTCAGTTTCTCCTTTTGGATTATAGATTAAATTGGAAACCTATTTCTTATATTAAAATGATTCCAAGGGAAAAAAAATTGTGCTCTCTTGCAAATCTTAAGTCACTACGGCATTGCCAAAATAATGAGAATAACCTGGAGAAGGCTCTTATTTTCTTGCATACCCTTGTTCTCTGGAACCCTAAGCTACATTCCTCCCCAGCCCTCAACCCTGACCCTCCCCTGGCCAAGGCCACCCAGAAATGGGTCTCTAGGTGGCAATTGCCACCCAGGATCTGAGCAGGAAGGGACAGGGCTGCAGAGAGAGTAGGAAAGCCCCTTCTGGATGAGGTCCTGGGGCAACTGTGACATCAGCTGGAGAAGAGGAAGAGGTGGGAGAGGAGCTGAAGGAGGGAGAGATGTGGAAATGAGGAGGGCTTGAGGGAAGGCCAGGGAAGAGTCAAGCCAGTACTCCCCATGGTCCCCAGCATCCTGGAAACCTGACCCGGCGTCCAAAAGGGAACATCAGAAGTGGGAGAAGGCTCGGCTCCGTGCTTTCTGGATCCCGCCTGAGCTTTTTATGACACATTATCTGGTTTGTCAAAAAAACATTTTTATTCCATGAGAAAGAAAAACTTTGGCAGAATTGTTTAAATTATTAAGGCTCAGGCCAGCAGTTTCCAAGGGCTTTTGAACTTAGATTCCTTTACAGTTTTATAATCTCATTCTTTTGGAAACCTCTCTGAATTTTCTCCCAGTATAGGAAAATAATGGATTACCATTTCAAGATGTTTTTATGACAAGGTGACTTCCTCCCAGAGTTTGAGGTAAATTATGAGGTTGAAAATCTTGTTGCATCATGAAAGTTCTAATATTTCATGTTCATATAAGAGCGCTTTACAATTTTCAAACTCCATTTCGTACTTTTCTCATTTCATCCTCCCAAACACATGAGGGGAGGTGGGAAACACAACTTTTTTTTTTTTTTTCTACCACGTAGATAAGAAATTAAGAGTCCAGTCAGCTGAGTGTCTTGCCAGGATCCCTCAGGTAATGGGCTTCTGTTTTGGGGTCACTGCTCCACCCACTAGCTGTTCCCCTAATTCCCAACATGTGCCCCACAACTCGCAGCAGGGACACAAGCTGAGAGATCGTCATCTAGCCCCTTACGTCACAGACAAGGACACCAGGGTCCAGATCCCTGGGGCCACTACTCGGCGCACATGGTCAGTGGCTTGTAGACTCTTAGGAACCCAGACCCGAGATCCAAGGCCACCAGATGTCCTGAATCTCAGCTTCTTGCTGCACCCCAGCACTCTGATAGCTCCTTCCTCTGAAAACAGTGGTATGTCGACAGAATCATTGGTTTTGTTATGCTTGGAGATCAATATCAAGCCTGGAAATCATCCTTGTTCTTTTCCTGTCTTCCTTCCAATGCCTTAAAATAAAAGCACATCTATGTCGTGACCGCCGTTGTGAAAATCCCAACCTGTCTTTAGTCAGAGTGGAAGAGGCTAAGTTAAAATCCTCAGACCCAGATCGGGGACAAGCTCATCTGTGACTGGTGTGTGTGTGTGTGGGGGGGGGGCTCTAAATTTCCATCCAGCCACTGGGGGCTTCAGGGATCAAAGGGGGGGCAAGGGAATCATTCAGAGAGAGTTGGTCCTTGGGCTGTTCAGAAGGTTGGTGCCTGATCTTTCCTCATTCCCTTTTACCTTTCCTTGTCTCAGAATTACTTCTAATCGGTAACATGTTTGCAGAAGCAAGATTTTTAACAGTGCAGAAAAAGGTGCTATGATCCTGCAGAGCGTTATGAACTCCCATTACTTTAGTTTAGACTATGAGAAAAATGAGGGCATATAAGACTATATTAGAGAAAAAGATGTAATATTCTATTACTAGGTTTATAGCTATATATAAAATCCAAGTACACTGCTCCCAGCCACCCATCCTCCTCTGTTCAAGCCACTAATAAATGGTGAATTCCTTTAGTTTAAAGATTGTGACTCTCACCTTTAAGCTTTCATAACTGTTGGAAGGGAGAAAATTAAAGCCACATAACCCCATCTATTTCTTTCCAAAAGGGAAAAAAATCCACAAAATTTAAATCTTTTGCAAAGAAGAGGAAAATTTATTTAATGAGTATGACACCCGTAAATATCTGCTCCCTCACAGCTAACTGTGCCTTGGCTTAGAAAGGGCCATGAGAACACACAGGGACTGTAGTGCTGGGTGGACAGAACACGAAGAGGAACCCACCGGGGTCGACTCCCACGTAGGAAGCAGGGGCCTGGGCCAAGGCAACCCAGCGCCACTTGCTTGTTGCAAATAAGGCCCTTCAGCGATACCAAACAAATGAGACCGCCAAGAATTTTTTTCTTGTTCCTAACTTTCCCATAAAAAGATTCAGGTAAATGTAGCATGACGAGCCAATTTAAGCCAATTTCAAAGTTATTTGAGTAATTGGTTATTAAGATAACAGTCTCAAATTTCAATTCAGCAATTATTGTCTTAAAGACACAGACCCAGGCATCAGGAGAAAAGTAGGTGTTTTAAAGTGAAAGAGTCCTGGTTTCCTGGGGAGAAAGGCATCCCCATGAGCTGCACCAAACACTGAGAGCATTTCCCTCTTCTCCAAAAGGGGCCTCCACACTCACAAAGAGGAAGTTTCCAGAATACAACAGAACGGTGCTTCTAAACACAGGAACGGAAACGGCACTCTTCGAGCCTTGATGATTACGAAGACCCAAGATCACACGCACTCACACGCGCACACACACAAATGCACGCATGTGAGTGGGTCCTCACCTTAAGCTGAGACCCACAGAGAGACTTTCTCCCATCCCCCAGGAGACCAGTGCAGCCTCACACAGTCTCCTGACGGAAAAGATGGCTTTGGCAGGGCTTCTTGGTGGATGGCCAAATTTGCCTTTCTAATGATGGGTGGAATTACCTCCAAAAAGCCTTCCAGTAAAGAAATACAAAATGCTCAGCTGATTCCCAGTTAATCAACCCCCTAGGACGGATGTCTGTGACCAATTATTACCAGCTACTAGATAATCACTAAGCCCCGGCTGCGAGGGACCTGCTTGGGGGCACTGGTTGCTCAAAGGTTTTCAAAACACATGGAAATTCTTGATGCTGGAGCGATCGAGGGAAGACAAGCATCAAAGAAACAAAGTGACCTTTTGAAGAACACAGAGTGATAGCAAGAATCATCACCGTGGTGAGTAGGGCCTGAGCATCTCCTAGGTGCCAGGCTCCGTGTCTTAGATGACTCCTCTCATTTACTCCGCGCAGAGATGCCAGGGGGAAGGCATTTTCAGTGGAGGCTGTGGAGGCTGCCCAAGGTCCTACAGGTTGCAGGGAGCACGGGCGTTGCAAGACAGCCCCTGCCTCAAATGCCAGGCTCCTCGTCACCGGACTGGGCTGTCACTAGAGTGTCTTTATCACTATTTCGGGGTGAAGCAGGCAGGCGTTTTCACACTTGCATCCATCCACCCATTGACTCAGCGTACAAACATTCACATGGGCAGGCAAGGCTCCTTTGAATGAATAGGGAAGGCCTGCAACAAAGAGACGTATTTCGAAAATGAGCAATGACGATTAGTCCATTGCATTTGGAAAGTCAGCTCAGATGGGAATCGCTCCCTGGTAACAGCAAGTCCGAGGCCATCCGTGGAGGACACAGGCCTCGCCTCCTCTGTGGATTGCGGTGTCCACGCTGCGCTCCGCAGAGCTCCCCCGGCTCTGGTTCAGCCCTCCGGGGTGGAGGTGGGCTGTGCGGAAGAAGGGAGGGTCTTTGTGCAGAAATGCATGGGGCTGACCCAAATATGTCTGCTCTCTGAATGCATGCCTTCAGCAGCCGAGCTGAGCGGCGTTCTGAGCACACGGATGGCAGGCAGGAAGAGCAGGGAGAGAGCAGGGTGTGATGCTGTCCTGCACGGCCTCCGTCCTGCCCCGGCAGCTGACATGGGCACATCTGTCATCAGAGAAAATTCTTTTCAGGTGCACAGTGTAAAAAAAAGTGGAGGTTCCCAGCTGAATCCAAACCTTGCAAGCGTATGTATCCATGTGCTGCTCTCACTCTTCATTCTCCTGCATTTACATCTTTTGGAGTTTCTTCGTCCCAGACAGGGATCCCACTGAGTGAATTATAAGACAGGTATTTCCTGAGGAAGGGAAGTGGATAAATATGAGAGGTGGTTCAGCCGCCGAGCCTCTCTGGTCAGCGGTCAGAAATAGAAAAGATGTCGGTGGTCATTAGAGAGTATTTGGTCCTTACAACTTCCATCTCCTTTAAAAAAAAAAAAAAAAAAAACAGTGTCTTCGCAGCGTATGAGAATCAAAATGTCCTTCAAATATCATCTGTTTACTTCATTTCCAAACTTTGGCTGGCCACACAATCATTTTGTTCAAAGCCTTATGGAGAACAAGGCTGATCAAATGAAACACACCCAAGTCCAAATTGAATGGGACGGCAGATGGGGTCCCATCCCTCCTGCATCCTGTGGCCCTTGGAAGAGGTCCGTGGAGCCCCTAAATCCCCACAGACCTGTGTATGGAAACCCTGATGCAGTGCCCTCTGCATCTCAGTTGTGAGGACCCCAACGTTCCGTAAGAGAAAGCGAGCTTCTCCTGACTGCAGGGGAAACAGCGGAGCTGGGTTCGGGCCCCGGGTGGCTGGTTTCCAAGCTGGGGCTCCGGGTGTTGGCTTCTGCCTACACCACCGCTGCACCTTGTTACCTGCATCAGGATGTAGACCAAGGATCTACAGGGGATTCCCCAGGATCCAGGCCTGTCGCCCCTTTTGTAGCCACTCTTTCAAGCAAGCCCATCCAAGCCCATTCTGCCGGTGAACACCTGCCTCCCAATGACTCCCCAGTGGCATGGCCTCCCCAACTCCTCCCAAACCCAGGTGGGCGTGCACACCTGCCCAAGGGGAGCTTCTCCCTGCACGCCTGGGGTGTCCTATCCGGGGATAAGACACTCTCATCTGAGCAAAGACTGAGGTTCACCCTCCATGCCACTCCCAAAGGAAGGGAGTTTTGAAAGCTCACAACCTCATCCTCAGCCCTTGGTCTGGGCAACCTCACCTTGCCTGTCCAGGCTGTGCTCAGGCCTCTGGAAATAGAAGCACTCAGGTCTGTAGAAACTTTTAAAGGACATTCACATAGAGTGTCTCATAGGAGCTTCATTCGATGTCTGAGTTCAGTTTTATTCTCATCTCCAAAAAAGGAACAAATTGGCCCCAAGGAGAGATGTTCCAAGATACACTGGGGGCCCCCCGAGTAGCTTCGAGTCCGCCTGGCCCTCTGTCACCTCCAGTTTGGTTCCATCTGTCTCAGCACTCATCTTCATTGTTGAGTGAAGCCAGCCCCAGCATACTGGAGGTGGAGCCCAAGGCTCTGTCCAGGGAAAGAGGGAGATGGCCTGCCTGTCCTCTGCCAGACTTTCCAGAACTCTCCCTGCTGCTCAGACTGGTGCTGCAGGCTCCATGTGCCTAGCTCAGCACCCTCCAGTCCCCGGACATCAGGCTCCTGGGAGAGTGTGGGGCACCCGCCTTGACGCCCCACAGACTCTGAACCGCCTGTGTCGAGATCAGAAGCAACTCTCTGTCAGTCATTGGAAAGCAGTGTATGGATACAGGAAAAGCACAGCAACAAATTTGCCAGTCATGTCAAGAATATGTATCAAACAGCACGTCAGAGTGTAAACAACATGCCATAAATAGCAACGTGTCTCTAAATCAATTGAACAACAAAAATGGGTGTTCCAGAAACAGAAGCACACCGTATCTTTCAGATTGGCTTTTACTCACTCGGCATAATTCTCTGAAGATACGTCCAAGCAGCTGCAGGCCCATGGTTTGTCCCTTTTTCACTTCTGAGTAATATTCCCTTGCATGGACGTACCACCACTGGTGTAATCATTTACTCCTTGAAGGACATAAAATGCACATGATTTTCACAGAAACTGCCATCTTCAGGAGAGTGGAGCTCATACAGAGCCCCACACAGTGGTTCCACGCCCCCCAGGCCCCGAGCACTGGCCCCTGGTGCATCTAATGAGCCCCATGGACAGCAGAGTCATCCCTCACCGTGCGTCCTGCAGTGTTTGTTCAGATGGGCTGAATGGTGCCATGTTCCTATATTTCATAAATTGTCCTCATGTCTGTGGCTCAGGCTGCAAGAGAGGAAAAACCCCAAATGGAACACATCAAGTAATATGATCATAAGGTTTAACTTGGGTTACTTTTAAAGTATGGGGAGAGCGGATTATCAACTTTTTATTAAAAACATTTACCATCTCCATGGGGAGATTTTTTTTTTTTTTAAACTGGGGCACAGGAAGGACAAATGGTATCAGGTTTGGCAAAAAGGAGTTAATATCCTGTAAATTAGAACTCCTGGAAGATTTTAATTATGAAAAGAGAAGGTGATCCAGTCAGCCTATATTCCAATAGAGCAAACTGGGCCTTTAAATTATTAAGTTCTAAAAATCGTTCTCTTTTTCCCAGTCTCTCATGTGCTTTTAAACTAATTCTCGGCATTAGTGTATTTGGCTCTAAGTTGGGTATGTGCTCGGCCTGACAACGCTCGGAAGTGCCAAGGCATAAAGTTTGTAGCTCACCAGAGAATGCTCCATTGGTTTCCCATTTGTTTAAAGTTAGACAGTCTCCTTCTAATTGGATTCAATTACCAGTGGTTACAGGCTCTGTAAGGAGACAACACGCTTCTGGGGGGCTCGAGGAGGCTTGCACAAAGTCTGGCTGGGTCTCCCAGACCTGAGGGTTCCTGCCACACAGGATGGAGAGTAAGATGCATCCCAGGCCTCTGGCCTGCTGTCTGCCGAATCCCTTGTGCATGATGCAGAAGAGAGGACAACAGTGTCATCTTCTGCTCCGGAGACCAGGGGACAAGATGCAAAGGCATGAGACTGTGGATGGTCCACTAATGGGAAGCCCAATGGAAACAAAAACCGGAGCCTCTACGACACATGAAGCTTTTGCCAGTGCAAAGACATTACACAGAGTCTCTGGTGGTTCGCTTCTGTTCTTATGACTTATTTCTGATTCCATCGGAGCAGTTCTGGCTGATGGGACAGGACTGGCTCTTAGGATCAGTGACAGAAGCAGGGCCCCATACAAGTCAGGAGAGCGCACTTCCAGAGCGAAGGTCAACGGGTGCCCTTTTGAAAGCAGACACAGGATGGGAGCAAGTAATCCTAAAGACAACCCCAAGAGGCCTAAAGAGAGCAAGCCCGATTGGACCTAAAATAAGTGTCCCAGCATATTGTTCAGCAGGAAAAAAGCTCAGCCACGGCTGGTGCCATAGGGCTGCAAGGGGACGGGCAGAGCAGCGCGGTGCAACACAGCTTGTCTGCTTGGGGTCTTCCTGGAGGCTGCTGGCTGAGGCCAAAGCAGAAAGGAAGCCCCCAACCCTCCCTCCGTCCTCAGAGGCTGCTGGGACATGGCCCCCTTGGAAGGGCACGACCCTGCTGCAGACACACATCCCTGTCGGAGGGACATGATAACCCTGGAGGGACAAGGTCCAGTTAGAGAGACACCCTCTGTGGCCTACTCAAGGGATGCCCAGAAGGCACTACCCCGAAGGCTGGAGAAAGGGAACAGGGGCTGTAATGTGGTCAGCACACCCTCGGCGGGTAGGGATGTTCCCACCAGCTCACCCTGTCCTGAACATTCTGGACACTTTAGCAGGGTGGTTCCAGTCTCAGACTCTTCCTCTCATGCCATCGGATGACATAAAACTTTCCTCTGGGGGGAGGGAAGTCTCCAGGGGAATTGTCCTGAACAAGTCCCCTTGGCACCTGCTCGAACGGGGAGCTGCTTACAGGCCAACATCCTCCCTGCTAAGCAGCACGGCAGCGTCCAGCCTGCATGTCTGTTCGAGGCGAGGAAAGCCCTGGAGGACGTACCAAGCGTCCACAGAGTCTTCCCAAGGCTGTGGAAGGACCGCAGGGGGGCTGCCACCTTTTACAGCCAGCTGCCCAACGTGGGAGGGCCCGTCTCCCAGATGAGGCTCGAGAGGTCTGAGGCGAACATCGACAGCAGAGGCCCTGGATCCTTAGGATTCTGAGGACACAGGGGGGTCCAGCTAAGCCACACCTGGTCCAGGCATCCTGGGACCCCCAGGAGCATCGGATGGAATCAGGAGAGGATGAACGGCTGACAGGGAAGCCAGAGGCAATCTGTGTGCTGAGCCTAAGTGTAAGCATAGAGGGGGCCGTGCCACTGGACCACACTGTCCTGCACCCCAAGGACCCACCAATCTCACTGCAGCCAAGATGGCTCCTCCCTCCCACCCCAGGTGCTGTTTCAGAAACAAAGTCCACCAGCTCCTGGACCCTGGGGCCAGAATCCTGACCCACATCCTCTTATCTCATCGAGTAACCCTTTCTTTAATATTAAAATATTTAATATTTTAAGCAATGAGATGTCCAGAGTCTCCTAGAGTCAGACCCACTGCAATCACTCCCTGCTTTCCATCTGTTCCAACAAGACGCAGGTGCTGTTGACGAATGCCTTCCGCAGAGACAGTGCACCTGGAGCTCCAGCCCGGGGCCTACGCTTTCCCTGCACCGGAGCTGGGACGCTTCACACCAGCGGTGGTAGTGAAGAGCTGCCGTGTCACCAAAGGAGGACCCAGTGTCACAGGACACGAGCTGCATCCAGTGTCGCTCTCATGGCACAGCACTTGGGGCTCGGTTGCTGCTGGGGGCTAATTAGTCCCTGGGGGTTGGAAGAGTCAGTGCCCTGCCCAGAGCTGACCAACCCAGGGGGAGCTAGGCAGACCCCAGCAGCCCGCCATCCCTCCCAGGTGTGCGGAGCCCAGGTGACAGCCCCAGGGAGAAGAGAAAATTGCAAAATTGTTGCTGCTAAATCAACCCCATTAAAAATGGCAATTATCCACACTTCCAATGTGGGCAACGACCCTTTGGGCCAATTAATGAGAAAAACACCTCTGTGCTTGGCCACTTCGTACCCAAGTCACTCTTGGCTGTTTGAGAGCTCTCCAGGAGTCACTGGTGAACCCAGGTCGGGAGAACCCCGTGAAAGGGGCTGTGCATCGTGAACGAGAGCAGTTACAGACACCATCCAGTAAGTATCTGGTCACCTCCACGGGGATATTTCTGCTCCGTGATTAAGGATCAGTTCCTGTGGCCAGAGAAGCATGTCTGGGATGACCAAGGTACCCGTCCGGGAGCTGTCCTAGACCAACGCTGTGACCAGGGCCTCAGTCTTCTCACCTGTGAAATAGCATAAACAGAGCAGACTCCACAGGATAGGGGGGCAACTGCCCCCCAGTGCCCTGGGGCCCGGTGAGAAATTTCTGAGTCGGGTACCCCATGGGGCCCTTCCCCTGTTTCACACTTTGTACCCACTACACCTGCTATGAACTGCTTGGGGGCAAAACCCACACTCACTCATTCATTCTTATTCCACGTATTTGGTCACCGAACTTTCATGGTGGCCAAAACAGATACTCCCCTCCTCGTGAGTTTACAGTCCCACATGAAGGCATTAAATCAAGAAATAGGGCAAAAGCTGAACAGTGTCATTTTAGTTTGTTTTTATTCAATTGCCAACAAGAAATGGCAGGCTCTGAAACTGATTAACACGCGGCAGGATAGACTCACTTCCCCAGGTCTGCAACATTGTGAATACGGCAGACGTTTGTCTGGAATATTCTGTGATAAGATCTAAAGCCATAAGATTGTGGTATCTTTTGGTGCAGGAAGAATTCCAAACTTATACATGTATCCTGAAGAAATAGTTGTTTTAAAAGATATATTTATTTATTTTAGAGAGAGAGAGCACGCGTGCAAGCAGGGGGAGGGGCTGAGAGAGGGACAGGCGGACTAGGCGCTGAGTGCGGACCCGGATGCAGGGCTCGATCCCGCAACCCTGAGATCATGACCCCAGTGTCTTCTATATGCCCAGTGTCCTTCTAGAAAGAGGAAGAGAGATCACAGGGAGATGCCATGTGAAGACAGTCACACGGCCGTGTGCTGACAGAGAGAGAGGTGCATCTTCAAACAAGGACTGTGGGCAGACACCAGACCAGAGGAAGGGGAGGAGCCTCTCCTGCAGGTTTCAGAAGAGCCGTCCCCCTGATGGCTCGATTTCAGACTTCTGGCCCCCAGAACTGGGAGACAATCAATGTCCCTTGGCGTCAATGTCAGTTACCCGCCTGGGGTGTTTTGTTAGGGTGGCCCTAGAAACTAACACGCACAGTGAATATCAGATTTCTTGCCTTTAAAAAAAAAGGAAGTCATGTTTCCTTCACAGGGAAATGCGCCTATAAGCTTTAGTCCCTGAACTAAACTATGAGAGCTTCCATTGCACATTTCTAAATTTCCAAATTTCATTTATTTTTAAAAACAAACTAGTTGTGAAGCAGAAACATGGTGCAGCTGGTGCAGAGAGTTTCTGTGCGCCCCACACCCAGTTCCCCTTTATTAACACCCTCGGGCTGCTGCGTTTGTTACAATTAATGAGCAACGTGGATACACTGTTGTTAACTAAAGTCCATACTGCATTAAAATTCCCATAGACTTTCTTCTGTCCCAGGATTCCATCCAGGATCCCACGTGTTCGCGTCTCTGGAGGCTCCTCGGGACTGGAACGGTTTCTCGGACTTCCCCTGTCCTCACTGACCTTGAGAGTCGTGGGGGGCACTAGTCAAGTATTTTCAAGCTGTCCCTCCACGGGAATTTGACGTTTCCCTCATGGTCAGATTGGGGTTGTGTATTTTTTGGTGGAAGTCCACAAAGATAAGATTTTCATCACATCAGATCAAAGGCCCATTCTGTCCACATGACCTGTTACTGTCGGTGCTGACTCGATCACCTGGCTCGGGTCCGTCTGTCAGGACTGCCCGCTGTCAGCTCTGTCCCTGGCCCGCCGTCCCCCTCGGGATGTGCCATGTGCAGTCCGTGCATCAGGAGAGCAGGTGATGTTCTGTCTCCTTGAGGAATTAGCACTGGAGATGTGTCTGTTCCGCCCTCTTTATTTATCCCATCATTTATTTATATTACTATGGACTCCTGGGTATTTATTTTATACTTGGGTTACAATCCAATACACTTTTTTAATTTATTTCTTTGGCTATTGGCAGTGTTTTCATTTGGTGACTGTGTCCCCCTTGACACAAATGAGGTATTTTTTAACAGCTTTGTTGAGGTATAATTGAGATACAAGAAACTGCACAAATTTAATCTATGCAATTGGGTGAGTTTGGACATACGCACTCACCCTTAAACCATCGCTAAGATCGAAGTAACAGACTTAGGCATCACCTCCAGAAGTTTCCTTGTGCCCCTTTGTTTTTGTTTCTGTGTTTTGTTTTTTGGTAGTAAGAACACCTAACATAAGATCTACCCATTTCACAAATTTTATGTGCATGACACCTGTACCTAGCATCCCAACCACGGGATGGCAGACAGAGGCATTGTCTTTTCCTGTCAATTTATTTTAAAGATGGGTAAACTGAGACCTGGGGGTGGGGAGGGAGAGGCAGGGAGAGAGGAAGGAATCTGGCACCATGGAGAGAGTGCTTCCTAATGACCTGACTGCCCTCACACCTGGGAGGACCTAGAAATGGTGGCTCCCAGGCCCTGCTCTAGGCCAGCATCGTGCTGGGGACTGTGCCCCATGCTTAGGGACAGGAAGCTCAATCTCTGAGTCTCTGCGTCCTCGGGTATAAAATTGGAGAGCAGCCTCTGTCCTGCTTACAGCATTGTCAGGGGAGCATTCTCCATCAACGACACAGTGCATGCCCGCACGTAAAGGATTATTATCATCATTACGATCAATATGGAGCTATTATTAGGATGATGTCATTCTGCACATTGTACACGCACAGAAATTTGCAGTGTTTTCTCTGGGGAAGCCTCTGGGGCCTGGGAGTGGGAGGGGGTTCTCATGCTCATCGTCACCCTTCCACAATGTTTGAAAGTTGTTTCATTTTTTTAACCAGCTGTATTTTATTTATTTACATTAATAAAAAGAGAGGAAGAAATTGTACACAGGTAACTAGATCACGGTTCATTTGAACACATTGACTGGACTCCAGCTAGGTGCCCGAAAGTGCGCCCCGACCCCCAAACCATAGTGAGCAAGGCAGACAAAGCCCTGTCCTTAAAGATCTCTGCTCTCCGTGCTGCCGATGCTGCCGCTTTGAGCAGGTGCACGGACTCTGCCTCAGCTCTGCTGTGCTGTGGATTACATCACGGTGGGAACCTCCGTCCACCCATTCATTCAACCGTCTTTATTTTGTTCCTGAGATGGGTGCAACTAAGCTCAGGGCATCTTCCAGCAGGTTGGCACAGCATCACTGTGGCTCATGCAAGACCCCATGCCTATTTCATTTTAATGGAATATTCGTCTCTCCTGTCCCTGCTCTGCTCTGGCCCAGAGGTCCGTCCCAGTGTCCTTATCTATGCGCATTACGTAGGTACATATCTTGAAGTGCTGTTTTGCTTTCGAATATGCTTTTAATTTCTATAAATGGCGTGGCATGACAGATTGCACTCTGTTTCATATTTATTCCATTGAGGGGTACCTTTTAAAGATTTGTCCATCTTGCTCTTTGTGAGTCTGTCCATACCTTCCATCCCCAGCCCGGGCCACCATTATGTGCATTCGCCACACCACATTTATCCAATGCCCTAGTGACATTTGCCTAACCTGACCCCTTGCTAAATAATATTGGCTGGAGAATGTGACTTAAAATTGAAACAAAATCTAAGCCATCGGTTGTGGCCAAGGAATCTGTCGCCTTTGCAAACTAACAAAGTCCACCAACATGGGGCCATTGTACTTCCACAGGGACAAGTTATCTGCCCTCTTGGATGCATTCAGAACCCCGTACCTCTGAAGCCCTACCCCCTGCAGGGGCCTGGCAGGGAACATGTGGGACGGGACGTGCTCCCCTCAGTGTGCCTGGAGGTAAGAAGGGGATTTTCCAGCAGCCGCTGGACTTTCTCGCCCAAAGGTCCAGCCTTGGAATATTCTTCTCCCCATGGAAACATGTGGTGGTAACAAACATTCCACGTGAATCTGACTCTATTAGCAAGAGCAGAGGGTGGCATAGAACAAAAGAAGCATTTGCAATAAGCATGAGAAATGGGTTGACTGTTGCAATACTTGAAAATACAATTCTCGTTCTTTGCCATACAGATACCACCATTCTGCCGTGCCGAATCCCCCTTCCAGCCTGCGCCGTGAGGGCTTGGTACCAGTCTTTTCCTTTGTTCAAATGTACCAGACGTCCCATGCAGAGCTTTGAGGGGCACCTCATCTTTTTTCCAAAGCACAGAAAAGGAGGAATGTCCAATTTATAGCGTGTGCGACTTTGAGGCGGGCCCATGATTCCATTGCACCGAGGATTTAAGTAGACCAGCAAGGTGTCCTGATGTGGTCTTTGTTGCTGTGCAACCGGCCCTCCGTCTGTGAGCCCCAGCAGGGCAGAACAGCCTGGCCCTTCTGTGGATCCTCCACTCCTCCTACCGAGAGGCGCACTGTACTTTTTCATGGAACAGAATGAAACAGAACCACACCTGATAATGCGAAGGTCCAGGAACAAGTACGGACCATTCTGTGGCCTCCTCGTTTATACTCAGGTCATGAAGGAGCAAACAGGCAGAATCCAACTCAAGCCACACACCGTGTTGGGGGTTTGTGGAGGGCCAGTGGGGCAGGTCCTGACTCAAAATTCCCTTGAAAACAAAGTAGGATGACCCAAAATGTGGCCTGGCCAGAGTTCTGATGCTTGAGAAGGAAGTCACCCACACGTCAGCCCCACGCACCGCAGGCTGGGGCCTCTGGTCGTCTGGTGGGCTTCATTGTTACAGACGGCTGAACCTCCCAGCCCACGTTTGCCCTCCCCTCTCTACAACACCATATGAGCTTTTCCTAACCCAAACCCACATCGACTCGCCCATTGTAGCGTCCTCTTTTCCTCTGAAGCTGAAGGCCCCATAGACCTCCCTGGAGAGTATTGGAGGAAAGGGGGCCCATACGACATGCAGAATGCATGTCCCTTAATTAAAATACCTGATCCTGACAAGACATTTTGAAATATTCATTAAACCAATTTTTCCTTAACCTACATGGACCAAGCAAATGCGACCCACGCCGACTCCTGGATGCTTGTCAGGGGAAGTAAATTGAACTCTTGATGGGGCAGAGCGATAGGTCAGCAGGCAGACTTCTCTGCCTTCACCCACTTTCCTGAAAGCGCTGGAAGAGAGAGGGCAGCCGTCAATCGCGCTCTGTGGTAATCATTACAGGTCTGCAGTGAAGCAGAAAAACGCTGTAATAAACAGGCCCCGCTGCCTCCTATCACTCCATTCATCCTCCCCTACAAGCGCGGGGCCCTTCTGGCCTTGCTGAGCGTTAAATCCCCGTCCAGCTGTTTGACCCTATTACGGGAACATGATAGGCACCCCTGTCACTTGAAATGCCTGCAACAGTCCGATGCACCGAATCTATCTTCCCGACAGGTAAACCTATGGATAATTTATTTTTATGTGCTTTCAAAGGATGTTGACAGCAGTCGGGAACGTCCAGCACGCATGCTCCGTATTCAGGGCACTGGGTCCCGCAGCTCCAACGGTCACTGTTAATGAGCACAAGGGATAGATAGATGCTAGAAGGGCGACCGGTTCAGGCAGCCTCCTGATGTGGGGCTCCGTCCGGCACCACCGAGGCCCAGTTCTGTCCGCGATTACGATTCTGACCCAGAATCAGACAGCGGTCCCCCGAGTTCTGTTCAGCAAAGCCACCCACCGCGGCCTCCAACAGGGGATGGCCAGATGTGACGTGGGGGCGGGGATGATGGACAGCGGCCCTGTCCTCAGCGGGGCAAAGCCGTTGAGCAGGCTGCACGGAGTGGTGCGTGGGGGGCTCAGCTGAAATATCCACCTGAACTCAGCTCCCACCTGTGCCGCTCCTGGGCTGTCAGGCAAGCCCCCCCAAAGGCTTTTGCACAGGTTGGAGAGAGAAGGGTTAAAAGCTGGCAGGGGAGCTTTAAACTTTGTGATCACTCGTGTCACAAAAAGTAAGCACAGGCTGAGAATCTCAGCCGCGTGGGTCCCGTGCAGTCTGTGCCACCCCGGAGCGGGGGCGCGGCGAGGAGAATGACTTCTAAGTCGCCCTCCGGACTGCTGTTTGACCGCTTGCTTTCACAATGGGTGTCATTTAAGCCTACAGAATCCAATCAATGTGTCAGTTAAATTGCTACTCATCTGTCGAGATTAAGCGTCCGACTATTACCTCAGATTTAGTAGAAGTCTTAGATCCTGGCACATTTCACTGAAGCCATTAGTAACACCTGGAATCATTCACATTAGTTTAAGATCTGGCACCATAAATTCCCAGCCATTAATGATTATTCTGACTCCTAAGGATAAATGGCTTAACGTTTTTGATAATGAAAATATACTTTCTGCAGTAGTTCCTTCTTAAACCCACATTACCTTTGTGATGTACTTCATGGCTGATTGTAACGGACGGTGCTGTCACCCCGCAAGGATTTTTACTATGCAGTAACGTGCCGAAGATCTGTTGTACTACTCATTAAAAAAAGAATAATAATAATAATAACGAGATATTTATTTAGCTGCTTGCATCCGGAAATGTACTTAAATATCTTCACTGGCGTGTTTGGCACGGAGGGGTAAGGTGTCTCGATCCGCGTTATTTTCCACCTCTTCCCCGACAAGCACCGTTGCGAAGCGCGCTCTCCACAGAAGCAGGGCGAGCAACAAACTTCTATTGGATATTACCAAAAATAAGGGGGAAATATCATTGTGAGAGCCCAGTGTGTCAGCTTAGTTATAGCTGAGAGAGATTATTTAAATATCTCAAATAAATCTTTTCATTCCCAGCACATTCATCTCTTTTAAGTGCTCATTAAGGTGGGGTGTGACAGTCTTGGAAAATGAAACACTAATTCTTTTTCTCTGAAGCCTGAGTGTACCGCTCCCAAGGGCAGCTGTAGTTTAGGGGATGATAGGGCGAGTGCGGAGAGGGGCCCCTCTTCCGCATTTCATTCCAAAAAGTGATGGGGGGCGTGTTTGTTTGATGCCACTATTCTTCTCGCTCATATCCTGTGATCTCTCAGATCTGAAGAAGCGGGTGTCGGTTTGCGGTGTTTGACAAACGGCCCCCGGAACGGGGCTGCGCCGACCTCACCCCGTTGCTGCTGAGCCTAATTTTGCAGTCAGCTTGTCTTTGGTTGATTTAGACTAAGTTTCCCAAAGACAGAGACTGCAGGAGGCTGCTGGAGCCTCACACACCCTTTCCCACGCCAGGCTTTCTTTCTTTTCTTTTCTTTTCTTTTTTTTAATAAGTGATAAACTGTGTCTAAAAACGTATTCTAGCATTAATCTGCCACTAAACTCTAATAAATAGGTGTACTGGGGTCACGCCGTTGAAGACATTCTTATCTCCGGACGCTCAGAGGGAGGCGCTTAGGATCCCCTTAGACAATAAAGGTTCATGAAACAGTGCCTGCGAACTCCATAACGAACGTGGCAATGGTTACTGATTCACGTTAGGCCGATTTGCTTAAAATGAAGTCATGATTTTGCACGCTATCAGAAAGCGGTACCCAGGCCCTGCAGAGGCAAGCTGGAGGCACACGGGACAGGTCAGAGTCCTTCTCCGGGGTAGACGGCGCTGCCCCGGGCTGGCTTCCTGCAAGTGCTCACTTTTCTCCCCGCCTCTGTAGTGTCTCCCCAGCCTGGGCTCCTCGCAGCACCTGAACGCTCTGCGGGAACCGCAGGGGACGTGCGGCGGGATTCTGTGCAGGACAGAACACACATGCAGAAAGGGAGAAAGAAGGAATAGAGACACATTCTCAGCCAGAAGGTTCACCTGGACTGTGAGCACGGCTCAGAATCGTCCCTGCCAGCACAGGGAATGGAAAGGACAAAAGGAAAAACAGAAAAGTGGTGGTGGTGGGGGGGGAGCCAGAAAAATGTCCACATTACAGAAATAGCTAAGAAGATCATCTTGGTGCTTACAGGAGAAGTATATACAAAGACATAGGAAGATGAGAGACAAGAAAGGTTTAATCCGAGAATCTTAAAAATCATTAAAGCATCACAAGGAAGGTGATTTGGGCTAGGACTGAAATCCGGGACCCTGGTGGGAACTGTACAAATAAGGTCTTATTGAAACATTAAACCTGAGCATGCTAGGGCCGCCGGTGGGCGTGCAATAAATAATAATTGATAATAATGTTGATACTCAAATTTAATTCCACGTTCCATGGGAGGCTCCCTAGAGTTCGCTGTGCACATCGGCACGAGGCCCGGCTCCAGCTCCTCTTATCCAGTGGGGAGTATGCAAGTTTGTCCCACTGGTAAGCCGCACCTGCCCTGCTGGGGGCCCGAGGAAGGTGACCTCCGGGGACCTACGCTTTCCACAGCAGCCTCTGTCCACAGCGCTGTCCTCTGGTGAGCAGACAGAGAGGAGAGCAGCCCGGGGACCTCCCCAGCGGTGGTTGCTCCGAGACACGGTGCAGTGGGACAGGGTGCGAGTAGCTCGCCCTGGGGGACGATTCCAGAGCCCACGGAGCTGGGGTGTGGGGAGAGGGCTGCCCACTGCAGACCCGGGCCAGGCCCATCTTGAAGCGGAAATCTGGGAGACCTCCCCACTCTCCCTGAGCCTCAGTGGGACCAGAGCCATGCCAGGCTGAGCCCGTCTGAGGAGAAGGGACGGCCCCCGGGCCCAGGGGAAGACAAGAGAAGGCCATGGCAGCAGGCGGCCGGGTCCTGCCGAGGTGAGCTCCGAGACAGCTGTGTCCCCAGAGGGAGAGTGGGAGGTCGGGAGAAACTGGGAGAGGCAGGCAAGCTGAATAAGTGGAAAGTAAAGAAGTAAGAGAGACAGCACACACGGGGGGCGGTGTGTCCCTGTTTGGAGAGCGAGGGGGGAAGCTGGTTCTCCAGTTGACACTCAGGTATTTTTAAACAGTGTGAAAATGTCTACTGATAAAAGCTAGGGTTTTAACACAGAGAAGCTGAGAACATTCCAAACCCTACATTTTCTCTGCTACCACAACTGAGCTTTTTTTAGTAAAAAAATTTTTTGGAAGGCAAATTTAAACATGTAATGAGCAGCAGCGCCCCCCCCACACCCACACACTGGTTCAGAGTCTGAAATGTGCTCCATACAGGTGCACACACCCTTGCACACGTGCACACACACACAATGTCTCCTGTTGTATGTATGTGCCGCACACTCACACCTGCGCCTTCGAGGCTATACATCTGAGCTACGTATGGAGTGATTTTCCCTGTAGGTGATCCTTCCACCATCTCCGGAAAACATGAAGAAGGGAGCCATTAGGATTTGGAGCTGCATTAACCCAAATGAATAATGCTTTCAGTGGCAGGTGATCGCTGCAGACAGTGTGCCCTGGAATTTTTGGAAGGTGCAGAGAATTTGTAGAAATAATCATTACGAGGAAGGAGATGATGTGGGGGGGCATGGTTCAGTTTCTACTAATAAGTGCTTCATAATAGCTCAAAAAATCTCTGTCAGGCCTCTGCCTCTTTCGAAATGCAAATGGATGAGTGCTCCCTGCAAAGCTTGCTGCGCGCGATACACAGACAAGGGTAATATCTACTCTGTGTCACTCCAAATGATATGGAAACAACCGAACGCGTCCTGGCTGTGGATAATTACGGAAGAATGACAGGTTGATAATAAGTTCTCATTTAGGAGTCTCTCCAGCGCGGGAGGTGTGGGGCAGCTTGCACGCCGCGATGCTGGAGTTCGAGTGCCATCTGCATGAGTAAGCAGGTCTTGAAAAGGAATTTGGGGCTGCCGCGTGTACACGGGAAGAGGAGAGCTGCACGGGGACACTTCAGGCTCAAAACCCCTAATTTTATTAACCTTGAAAATGAATCGGTGTCTTAGCGACACGTGAGGCTGCCGCCATCTGCAGAGGCAGGGACGCGGGCGGGCAGCCCCTGCGTGCTGTAGCCAGGTGACAAGGTCCCAGACACCAGGACCGGGAGCGCATCCGATGCCTGCCACACGGCCACTGCTGAGCCGAGCAGGCCTTCGTCTTCCTGGGAGTCGTTCTTCTCCGGAGGCCCTGATGTTTTTAGGGTAAAAAGAAACTCAACTGAGAGAGGGTAGGCACCTGTCAAGTTTATAGTAGGTTCAGGCTTGAAGTGTCGTGTGATTGATGCATGTTGTTCATTATCCAAAGTGAGGAGGAGGAATACTGAGGGAGGTCAGCACAACCCGGCGGGCTGCCTGGCTGGGCGGACGCAGGCGGGACTGGCCATCCTTCACAGCTTTGCTCGCGCCGGGGGGCGGAGGGCGGGGTTTTACACGGCACTTTAGCATCAGATGGGAGCCCTGTGCCAGAACCGCCCCAATCCTGGGCCTCCTCTGTCCACCAGGACAGTTGTCCTCCCGGAACCCTGGGCATCAGCACAGCCCCTCTGAGCCCCCACGGCCTCAGGGTGACACTCAGCAACATGGACGCTGACAGCAAGGCGGCTAATGCAGTGGCAGATAGGGAGGTGTGGAAAGCACTCTCCATTCTGTGACCTTCCACTCACCCTGGGCTTTGCAGCCTCCCGCCCTGAACACCTGCCACCCAGGTGTGCCTGGCACGATTCTCCCAGTTTCTGCTTGTCGCCAGGGCACAGCTCCTGGAGGGCAGGCACAGTTCGACTCCTCACTGGCGTCTTCCCGGGACACAAGGAATTTGTTGATTTCATGCGACCCCGCTCTTCAAAGGGCTGCTTTCAATCAGTCTGTCTTATTTTATGTTTTCAAGAAGAAGAAGCAGGGCTGCCTGGGTGGCTCAGTCGGTTATGCATCGGACTCTGTTTCAGCTCAGGTCATGATCTCGGGGTCCTGTCATCAAGCCCCACAAGGCTCTGTGCTCAGCCCGGAGTCGGCTTGAGATTCTTTCACTCCCTCTGCCTCTGCCCCTCCCCTTGCACATACTCTCTCTCTCTCTCTGCTTCTCTCAAGCAAATGGTTAAGTCTTTGAAGAAGAAGCAGCATTGGCAACTTCTTCTCCCCATCCCCTGCATATCTCCTGCCCACAGAGTTAGACCCAGACCTTCAAACTGGGGGGGGGGGGGGCGGTCAGCCAGGAACAGGGCCCGGGCACATCAACGGACAAGCATGAGACGGCCAGGGGTCCCACCCAACTGTGGCACATAGACCTTTTCCAATTTTTGGTTTTTTGTTTGTATAGTTATTATGATATGCAAAGATGATCTCAAAACAATAGGCTAACCTGGGTTCACCCTTTCCTCCATGCGAGCCCCTCCTATAAAAACATCAGCTGTAACCCGCAGCTCTGCCGGAGACAGGTGGTATTATTGTCTTCATTTTACAAATAAGGAAATGGAGTCACCAAGCAGACAGTGACTGATATCTGTGCCCAGGGTATGAGACCTAACAAGTCCCAAGCTGGAATTGGAGCCCTGACTCCCACCAGGACGTGAGACGGGAGAGAGCCTGGACACGGACATGAGGGGCTGTGGCGGTCGCGAGAAGCTGCACTGGAGACACAGAGTTGCAGGGGGGCATGCAGGACCCCCTACCGCCTGTAGCCGAAGCTGGAGTTGTTCTCGCCTCTCCCCCGTAAAAACAGCTAAGTGAAGGATGCAAGACTGACTAAAGTCCTCGTGTCCTTGTGAGCTACTCAGGTGGGTTGCATTCGAAGAGCTCTGTCTTGCAGGTTACCCTGTGGAAGCCTGACTCAGAAAAATGAGCCAAAAACTGGCATGAAAATTTCATCCATACTGGAACATTAATTACTATGATTTTTTTATTGTGAGTGGCTGCTCGTGATCCCAAGCAATGATTTCATTTCATATAAAATAAATATTCTAGATACAAAGTAGCAGTGTTTGGTTAATCTAAAAAAATATGCTTAAAATAATCAAGTAAAGATAACCAAGTAGTTAAGAGAAGATCCTTGGATATTTGACCTGGCCTTCTCCAGTAATTATTCTAATTATTCTTCTATTATTTAGGCCATGAGCCAAAGGTTCCCGAGTGCATAGAAAGTTAATAGCAGACTTGAAGTGAGAACGAGGGGCAGGCCAGCATATGTTCATTAAAGTCTGCTTTTACTTAAGGGTTTTGCATCAAGCAGGCTTCGGGCACCAATAATTTATCTTAAAGTCTATTTACTCAGTGCAACAGGGAAATAATAAATTGTCCTAATTTCCCTTCCCAGCCCCAGAACTGCTGCCTCTTTCCTTCCTTCCCTGAAACCCCATTGGGGTCAATGTTGCCGGGGCACGGAAGTACAGAGGATCCCAGATTGCACTTTGGGGGAACGTCTCCAGTGGTGCCCCATGGTTTCCGGCCGACCTGTGTTACGGTTCGTTAACAGAGGTATGTGTTCCCAGGAGGATGTTGCTGGTGGTGGGTGGGTGGAGAGATCGGATAAAAGGGACCCAGGAAACCCCCGCAATCAACAGGGACTCACGCATGCATAGTGCAGCCCGAGGTGCCCAATGCCGGGAGACAGCGTTTCTTCCACTGTTCTAGGACTCATTTTAGCCACACACACCACAACCCTTTGGTCATCCCAACGAAAGCCTTGCACCAGCAAGTTTAATGCCTGCTCTGAAACATGAAGCTGGGATCTGGGTCCAAGGGAGAAGACCCACCGGAAGCAGGAGCTAGAGCACTGTAGATGAAAATGAAGAAAAACCTCCCTTACACCCCCTCTTACAGGAACACTTTCCAGAGCCTTGGCCAGCCCTAGCAGCACCATTTTGAAGGCGTTCAGAGCCACATCCAGGCACATCTCTTAGAAACTCCCGCAGTTCCTGTCCCCATTGCGTACAGGCAATGGCATCCCCAGAGGGGTCAGCTCAGAGACCATTTGGTGCCCCTAGAGCATGAACTAGTCACGCATTCCCTACCAGACACCGAGTGAGGCCCAGACGGAGAGGAATGGAGAGCAGGAAGTCTTAACAGGAGCTGTAGAGAGAAAAGAAGGATGGGGACTGGCCTGGGCTGAGACAGCACCTGGCCCAGCTCGGGGACCTTGAAAAGGCAACGCTTTCCCTCCCCCCACCCAACTGCAACACCGCCACTCCTGGGACCTCAGCCTGAGGCCATCCAGTTACCCAGAGCCAGGACCTAGCAGTTCAGCCAAGCTGCCGACCAACACACAGCACACAGGCTGTCAGCTGGGAAGGCCAGTCACCATCGTCGTGAGCTGTCCCTGCTGCACTGATGAGCAAAGCTGCAGTGTCTTTAGTGGCCTCCTCCCATGTGAAAGCCACGAAAAGCCCCGAATCCCGCGGCTAAGGCAGGCCGGACAGGCAGTTACACGGAGGCCCCTCAAATCTTGGGATTTCTCAATACATCTCTTCAGATGATCCTTGAAATTCGACCTTCCTGAGTAAGACACGAGGAGCAAGGGAAACCCCTGGGGGTATGGGGCAGTCAGAGGGGTGACGAGAGTCGACGTGAGAGGCTGGAAGGGGTGAGGCAGCCCTACCCACAGGTAACCCTCACTCAGCGCCCATCTGTGTCTGACCCTATACTGATGCAACGTCCATGTTCCAGAGTCCAGGGGGCCCAAAGGAAGACGGAAATCTTCATCAGGACGCCATGCTTACCTGAACATGGACCCCAAAACGTACTTTTTCTAGAATTTTCCACGTGATGATAACTCAAATATTTACAAGTATTTCTCCATTGACATTCTTCAGTTGCCTGTGGTTGGGGGCCCAGGTTCATAGGAGGGGTCTGAGGAGGACAGGCTCCCCGCCGCACCCACAGCTGGGGTCCAGTGCTGAGGGAGAGCTGGCCCGCTGAGGGCCTCTGCCATCGGCCTGCTCTCGGGAAGAAAGGCAGCCTGGTTCCCTGACCCCCATCTTCCCCATGCCATGTAATTGGTCAGAAGCTCCCTGTTTTTTCCTCGGATTTATGAGCTCTGTGGCTAACGTGAGGTACGCTAGTCCACAGACACCGCGATCTGCACTAACGGGGAGAGAGCGCGGCTCGCCCTTGTTCTGACAGGCCAACTTCATTCCGCGCTCACGCACCACGGTTCACATTTATTCATTTTGAGCAATTGTTGCTCAGACGGCCTGTCCACGCCAGCCCTGCCCGGAATGTCTTCTTTAATCAAAATTCTGCTCAAAACAGCCCAGCTGAACAAGTGAAGTGGCCTTTCCCCATGCTATTGACGATCTGTCTCGAGCATTATCTCATACGTTTCCCTTTATTTTCTCTCCCAACCCAGATCGTCTTTGCTTTGAACCGTCGCTTCTGGACGCATTTGGATTTGATGCAACCCCCACGCTCTCTATCTACCGCCCGGCCCTTGTTGCATTTTGCAAAAGCAACATGAAAACTTAAAAGCCCAAGAAGAAGAAAATGTATTTAAATGACTCACCTCTTGCCCCAGTGTGACTTATACGGAAGGGAAGTGAGGTCCGTGGGGAAATGTGATGTTATTTCTCGAGGCAGCTGGCCTTGGAGATTAAGGCAGTCAGGAACAGATCCCCAAACAGAAAGAACGAGAGAGCATCATTTTAGGGGATGGGCAGCACCCTGGATAAATCTTTATGGACGCAGATACTGTCTGTGGAAAAAAAAAAAAAAAACACAAAAGGTGGACTCACTCTTGCAAAAGTAGATATTTATGCATAGGCTCCTGAATTAACCTCAGCAAATAGATATAACCCCCCAGCTCCCACCCCATGAATTGTTTTATCTGGTTTATCCAAATAGATTTTGGAAATAGTCTTAGCCCATGGTGCTTGCTCAGTAAATGGTTATGAATGAATCAATGAGCTGACAGTTTTCTCTTCTAAAAAATGCAGAAGTTCCTGGCTGGTCTCTAAGGGCCTTGCAGGTTGCAAACCCCAGGATTCTAATTTACACCAAAAAGGCAGAGGAGGGCGGGAGCACTTCTACAGAGGGTCTGAGCCAAAAGAGAGGCTTCCCTGATCTCCAGAGAGTGAGCTGATACAGCTCATGCCTGCAACCATGGGCTGGGTGTGGAAGAGCAAGGGGAACAGAGATGGCGAGCCTCAGAAACCAACCAGAAGAGAAAGGAAATCAGAAAGGAGGCCGGGAGGGGCAGAAAAGGCACCACTAGCCCTAAAGGAGCCTGAGAAGATGGAGCAATGAGAAAATCCTGTGCCCAGGGATTCAGAAAATGCCAGGAAGCCAGCCCGACTCACGCTGTGAGTACTTCTTAAGTGAAAAGATGAGCCATACGGCATGCGGGATCCTTTCTATCTCCGTCATCAGTGCAGATTTGAAAGGGTGGTACGAGATCTGAACATTGCAGTCGACCCCAGTAAGATTCACCAATTCAATCACAGGAGCTATAGTTTCGTTCGTCTCACCCCAAACCACAGGTGTATGGGAGGACGCGAGCTCAGTGATTTTGTGTGCCTCCTCGAACCGGAGCTGAAATGCTTCCAAGGCTGTCTGTGTGTCTGTGTATTTGTATTCTACCTCCTTCCAAGAAGGAATTTGAGAGACTCCAACTCACAGGCCCAGAGACGGTACTCAAAATGCTCAGTTATCAAAAGGAGATCGTCGGCAGCGAGACAGTCCTGATAGGGAGACGCACGCTCTTCTGCCGGCAGCCTCTGGGCAGAATGTACATGAATTGCACCTTGTGATAAAGTTGAACAATGTTTTCATAATAAATGTAACCACTCCATTGGGTGACAGAGCAGCGCTGCTGATAAGTGGACTTCGGCTCGAGCTGCATACTAAGTTTCTTTGACATAAAAGGAGGGAAGTAATGTGTCCGATGAGCGAAGCACACGCGATTTAGATAATACTTACCGCTCTGGTTATGAGGAGGATAGCAGTGCATGATCCCTGATCCACGCGTAGCTATGTGCATGTTTCCAAGCCGAAATGCCGAAAACCTTCGTGATGGTGAGGAGCGCTGATAAACATGGATCGGCACCCCACTCATTCCTCCAACGTCATGTTTATGGCATCTACACACAGACAAGGTCTGAGCCGCTACAAAAGTTTACTTCCTGTGAAGTGGAAAGAAAAACAAATGTTTAAATTATAATATTAAGAAGATAGTTGGGCAAGGATCAGGGTATTTACAGGGGTCGTCTCTGAATACTGGAAAGGCAGGAGTGGATGACTTGTTTTTAATCTATTCACTTCTAGTTTATTCCTTTGCACTTTTGATTGTAAAATCTCACATTCTTCTACACCTCGGAGAACAACCATGTAATAGTGCAATGCGATAGGCTCTCCTGAATGAACTTCGGCAGTGTTTTAGCAAAACCAAGAAGGGACCAGGTCATTCAGCCTGGGAATAATCAAGCGTCTTCTGGGGGGGGGGGGTCTGCGTTGGCTCTTCCCTCTTCGTGATTAATGGGGAGCCCAATCACATACCGAGTTTAAATTTAAAATGAGTCTGCCCATTACAAATACATCCCCGAGCATGGAAATTATTCTCTTTCCAAAATATACCTTCTGAAGAGCTCCCCACCACCCCCAAAAGCAACGCTACTTTGAAGGTTCACAGGAGCAGCGAGAACAGTGGTGGCTTCCCACACGACCCTTGAGCCATTTAGAAGCTGGTGCTGCTACTCTGGACCCCGGCAACTGGAATCACACATTTCATTGTTTCTTTCACTTCCTCTGCACTCGAAAGGAGGATCTGCTGGGGAAGGATCCTCCGAGAAAGAACAAGGTGGAGGCCAGCAAATGTCACGGCAAACATAGACCACACACGGGGTCACACGCTGCAAAGAGACAGGCAGTGGTGAAGCTGCTGATTAATATTTGCCGAGATGAGGCCATCTGTCATCTGTGGCACTCCTTTTGGGGAAACCCTTTAGATTTCAAGGATAGAATTAAAAATGAAACTCTTACGGAGTTCTTTGCTAAGAAGGTCGAGGTTTGGGAAGGGCGTTGGTTTGCATGAGAGCAGACAGAGGTAATAGGCTTCATCTCCAATCCATCCTCTCCTTCCCAGTCTTGGCATATCCTGCTGGAGCTGTAGCAGAAGAGTTAAAGGAGACCCGCAGGTTCTGAGGGAGCCAGCGACTCTCCTTCCTACGTGCAGACCCAGCGCTGGACTTCTGTTGGAGACCTCAGAGCCTTCACCTTGACCCCATGCCTCGTGCTCCTCACAGCAGGCCCGTGGCAGTCTCGGGTGGCTCAACCTGCGTGGAGAAGGGGACACGCTTCCTCTCTTCCTTCCAGCTCATGGGGGTTCAGAAGGCCCCAGAGACAGGCGGGGCTTCTCACACAACGTCGTGATAAACCGGCTGCAGGGCATCCTCCCTGCCAGATCATGCTTCTCGTGCCGGAGAGCAGGGGGAGTTTACAAAGTCCGTGGGAGTGGGCGTTCTGTCGCACACCCTTATTTCAGGAATTGACGGGTGGAAGCTTGACGTTGTCCAGATTTTGTCTCCAAAGCCACAGGAACCGCTGAAGAACTTCGAGGCTAAGAGAATTCGGGAAGGGCAGATATGGGCGTGGCGTGCCATGAGTAACCACTCGGTTTCCTCACTTTCCCCCCTGGTGCCAGCTGCTGGCCTCCTTGATCCCTTCTTCCCAGAGCTTGTCCCCAGCTGAGAGAGAGAGAGCCATTCCCCGAGCTCGCGTCAGTCGCGTGGTGTCAGAGGCTTGCGGGGGCCGTCGTCCGTGGCTGTCCCTGCGCCCCCCACGGTGCATGCCGGCACGTTCCCGCCCCCGGTCCCGCTACCCCGGAGCGGCAGGGCCAGCCCTGGAGCCGCTCATTCTGCCGTGGTCACGGCTGTGCCGTGACAAGGGGAGGCGGGATGGCAACATTCTGATGGTGCACACATAACCGCCACATGGCCGTGCGGAATCACAAAGCCGCGAGGACATTTTCGTCTGCTCCGTGATTACCCTCCGCAGTTACGTTGTCTGGGAGGGCTGAGCGATCACCTCCCGACTCCAGCGGTGGAAGGCGTGGGGTCTCCCCGTGCTAGGCCAGCCATCAGGCTGTCTGCTTAGGCATTAAACTGGGCAATTATGGTTGCTGAGCAACCATAACTTCTGCATATGTGCCTCCTGTGGTTTTGTGTGCCAACCACAGTGTTATGATAACAGGATTGTTTCCCCGACCAAGATCCTTCTTTATATGTAAATTTATGCTAGAATTGTGTATTTAAAAATTAGTTTCTGTGAGTAATGAACCTCAGGTTTGGCTGGGTTCCTTTATCCCCCTAGGTTTATAAAATCAAGCTTGGAAGTTTTGAGATCATGGACATGGTGTAAAACAAGACAAGGGGTGACTTCGAGACGGCAGCTCCTCCTGGGGACGCGCTCCGGACAAGCCACGGACAGCGACTCCCATTCGCGGTGCCAGGAGCCTCCACGATAGCGTCTCTCCCCACTCAGGGCACCTGAGCGGCAGGTCGTCTGGGACATGTGGCTGCCTCCTGCCCCCACAGTCCCCTCCCTGCCCTCCTCATTCAGCTACCATTTCTCCAGTGCCTCTTTGGTGCTGGGCTTTGGGAAAGATTGCCAGGTCGAGATACCACTCAGACCCAGGCTCATCCTGCCCACTGGGGACAGAGGATCTAGCAGGGAAGATGCCCAAATAACCATTTTATTACTAGGCTTTTGCAGTCTCCTGGAGTTCCTGGGCAGCCCTGCACTGGAAGAGGGAAGGAGGAAGGGCATCCCACACTCTCCAGGCAGGCTGAGCCACGCCAGACCACCATAGGGCTGCAGTGAGCTTGTTGGAGGCCTGGTGTTGGGTAGGACTCTGACGTTCTCCAGAATAGTACAGATCTGAGTCTGCCGCGTCGTATGAGTTACTGATGTTCTGGGAACCTCAGTGTCCCTGCCTGTAAGAGGAACCATGCCCATTTCTCAGGGCTGCTATGACGTTAAACAGGAGAAGGGCCACGAAAACCAGTGGCCACTTCCCTTCCCACGTTCCTTCTTATGACTTCAGCTGCTGGCAGGGGATGAAGGGTATGGACAGGGTTTGTAAGTACTTGGTAAGCATTTCCAGGTTTGAGGGGGAAAGGCAAATCTGTCAAGGCAAAATAAATTGCGACAAGAAAGATAGAAAGCGTGTTTACAGAAAGCAAATACTTGCAGGCCATACTGTGTTACTTGGCCCCACTCTTTCCTTTGCTGGACTATTTGGCTGGACCGGTGAGACAAGAGAGGAAGCTATGGGGCCCCCAACTAGCTGGGAGGACATAAATATTGATGAGCACATCGGTTTCACATTAGTGTTTGATGAAATGTTTCATGGGCCTGAACCAGTTTCCCAGATTAAGAAAATCCCATCCACGCCCACACACACCACTTCTTTTCTCTCCAAACTTTGGTTTGTATCCCATAGATGTGGACACAGATTGGCTTTGAAAATCAGCCTTTCCCTTTTATCTTCAAGTCGCCCCTCTTTGTCAGGGGTGCCCCACTGACTTCAGAAGCAATCTGAGTGCAGAGAAATGCAAGGATTCGATCTGACTGAAATTCAAGGATAGGAAAATACACTGGTTTCTTATGTGAAATCTTATCATCTGCACCTAATTATCAAAGTTCAGGATTACCATTTGGAGGGAATTGTTCAAAAACATCTGCTCTTCGAAATCTAAGCATTGCTAAAATGTCCCTCCTCCTCCAAAATGTTTAAGGCAAGCCTTAAAGGAAACCTAAGAAAACAGGACTTCTCCCTACTGAGTTGGGGGGATTGGAACAATCAGCCCTGTCCGTCTTTAGCATGTCCTCACCAACCATGCCCGACACCGGGGCTGACGGAGCCCGGCCTTGCCCTGGACGTTCAGCTGCTGAAACCGTTGGTGACAAATGCAGAATGGCCAGAGAGAACCAAACTACACTCTGCTGATTGAAAAGGCGTGTGGGCCACTAGCTAAAGGTCTCGAGTTCCGACCTCCACCAATACCATAGAGAGAGGCAGTAACAACCGGGACAGAGAAAGAGGGATCCGGGCACCTGCATGAGGACTTGGAGATGGGTATGGTCAGTGCCAGGGGAACCAAACAGAAACCAGTAGAAAAGGCAGGCATGAGTCAAGGAATCGAGCAAGCCTCCTTTGACCAGATCTCATGGCTGCAATGATCAAGTCTGGAATGGGCATCGCTGTAAGAGAAGAAAAAATGCGAGGCATTCACCAATAAGCTACTGAAGGAATTCCCATCTCGGCCGGGGCACTTTCTGGAAAAAAGATGAGAGTTACCAGGGAAGCCGGGTCTCCTGTAGCCCGAATGAATGGGCCAACTCAGCCTGAATCAATCAGGTCACATGAGGGCTCTCCATAGTACATGGAAACAAGAAATCTTTACCAAAACGAAGAAAGGAAAATGTGCCTTCTCCCACCTTGGTGGGACACGAAATTGGACCTTTGCTCATTCTTCTGGATGCAGACTGCATGGAACAGAGCCTCTTAGGCAAGAATGCAATCCAGTCCTGAAAGTGATAGGATGCTTTGCACAAAACAGACACGTTTCTACCAGAGACCGCCTATCAGAGGGAGAAAGAGGCTCCTGGAAATTGCCGACAAACACAGACACCAGGAACAGCTTTCGGTGCCTAACCACGATGAGTTCAGGAAGCCATGCCTGATGCCATATATGACCAACAGGACTACAATCAACTTTGGTCATCTCTGCAGTCTCTTCTTTCCATTAGTACGATGCGGCCACTGGTGGGATAAACCTAAAGGATTACTTTAAGGGGCGCCTGGGTGGCTCAGTGGGTTGAGCATCTGATTCTTGGTTTCAGCTCAGGGCACGATCTCAGCCCTCTCCCTCTGCCCCTCCACCCCTGCTCTCTCTCTCTCTCTCAAATACGTAAATAAATCTTTTTAAAAAAAGAATTAATTTAAGGATAAGTATTAATTATTTAAACTATTAAACACCTAAGCCAGTTTTAGATTTATTAAAACAAATGTCCCTTGTTTCCATTCCCAAAAGGAACAGAAAGCTGGGTCAATAGTTCTGTTTTGTTTTGCTTTTTATAAGGAGGTGTTTTGAATGGCAACTCTTAACTTTTATGGGTTATGAACTGCCAAGAGAAATGAGCATTTTCTCTATCAACTAACCCAAGACAACGCTCAGTCCTGACTCAGTCCTTCCTTGGCCCCCAGGGAGTGGGCTGGGCTGCCGGAGGGCAGGGAGTAGAGTCCACCCCTGGGCGTACTAGTGCACACGGTGATGTGCCATTGCCATTATCACACGAGGGAAACCTCCAACAACCAAAAGCTTGCAATATAGTACTTTTCAAACAGCACAGAAGAGTTTTACAACAGTCTTCGTTTAGACAGATGGAAATACTGCAGGATGCCAAGATTTTTCTTTCTTTTTATTTTCCTGGTCCATCATTGATTTTCTTACGCATTCAAGAAGGTGTTACTTGACCGCCGCAGGAAGGGTAGCCGAATCAGAGCATGGTGGGCACAAGTCCATTTCCTCCTCTCTGAAGAGCAGGTGCACACCGAGGAGGAGGACCTCCCGATTTGCTCACAGGTTCTGTGATATCTCATGGCTTTAGCTGGCACAAGATGACTTCCGTACCGTCCAATGGCTGCAACATCATCTGCTTCAATAAACAATTATCTTACATAACCTGTTTTTGTACGTAGCATTTCTGAGGGAAATTATCAAATGCTCAAGAGTTGTGTTTTAGGATTTTTTTTTTTGCCCGTATTTTCATCCCTTGCTGGTTCTAGACTTTAAAGCTTAAAATAGAATTCCGTCTCCTACCAATTTTTCCCATTTATGTTTGGAAAATATTGATTTTTTTTAAAACTGGAGTTTTAATGGACCTTGAAATTAACATGGCTTTTATTTCTTTGACCCCATCATCATTGATGATGTCACCGTGTTTCCCAAAAAAGTCATTGGCCAGCGACTGGTGTTTAGCATCTAGGCACCAGGAGAAATCAGCCGCATCGCATTTGCTCGTACAATGGTCCTTCCTCCCTGAGAGAAATGATCCCATGACGGAGGAGGAGTCATTGGTTTAAGACAATAGAACTTTATGGGCCCTAAGTTAGCATGACCTTCTGCAAAACAGCACTAGGTTGCCCCCTACACTTGAGGGCACGGCCAGGACATCTGCATTTTTTAAAGAATGCCCCAGGTCTTCCTGATACGCACCCAGGTTTGCCCCTGCAATCCGCAGAGCAACTTCATAGCGCATCGTATAAACATTGGCTCAGCTCACAACGGCGTAAGGCCCAGTGAATGGCTACATCCTCTGGGTGAGGATGGGGGTTAAGTGGGGCTAACATCCAGGGACAGACAGGAGAGTAAGTAAGTGAAATCCGGGTTGGGTCAAAGCTGCAGGAGGAGACAGAGTGACTGATCTACCCCCGGGCTACAGAGGCCTTGGCTGGGAGATGCGGGGTCTGGGTTCTGCGGCAGGAGGGAATCAGAGTGGAACCACCCACTCCCCACCAGCAAGCCTGGAATGGGTGTCATCAGCAGAAGAAAGTTAGTCCGGATCTGAGTCCAAGGCCTTCCCCACCAATGCCAATGGTGACACGCCTGCATTTGCAACCTCAAGCTCTACGAGGACCCGCACAGAACTCAGGCCTTTCTATCCTTTGAGGGCGGAGGACCCGCCAGTGGCTGGGACCCACGCAGAGTAGGGTGGGGAGGGGGGCGCCAGCACAGCTGCAGACAAGGGCTGGAGCGGGCAGCTTGAGCAGGGCGGTGGACTGCTGCAGACGGCAGAGGCCGAGAATGGCAAGCCGAGGCGTCAGACTTGATGGGACCAGATTGGCCCCCTGGGGACTCCTCGGGGCTCCCAGGGAGACCTGACCAACAATCAGGGCCCAGAGCTGAACAGGAAGAGAAGAAAGAACGTGGAGCCGGGAGTCGGTGGCCTCTCCTGTCTAAATGGCCTCATCTGGGGCATCCGACGTGCTGAAAGGGGCTGCAGCACACGGGGGATTCCAGGAGGGGCTGCATCTTTTATTAATCACAGAGATGTGGAGTTGTGGGGTCCCCTTTTCAAGGACAGCCCAAATCTGGGGAAATGCCTCCCCAGAATGTAACAATTTCAAGGACAATTAAATCCAGAATGTGAGCCACCCCCCAGGACGCTTCAATTGTCTTGCATTAGGGCGGGGACGAGCCAGCACCCGCTGGGAGCCCGCAGCAGACTTCTGGTTTGCGTGTCCGCCAACTCCAGCCCAAGCCGCCCGCGGAGGGGGTTTGGCGCCATACACAGAGGGTGTTGCTCCCCTCAGGCGACCTCAGCCACCCCTGCACCCATCCCACCAGGACGGGGCAGGGCACACAGCATGCCCCGTGTGGCTCCTGTCCGGACTGGGGGGCAAAGGTCAGGTTCATTTGTCGAACGGAGAATTGCTATGAGTCAGGCAGCACGTGCACGGCTAACAGAGTGACGAGGAGCCAGACGTGGCTGCCGGCGGTGCGCGGACTCATGCACACTCCGGGAAAAACCATATCCCCGTTTTATGGGTAAGGACCTGGAGGGCTTGGCTCTCAGTCCTGTGATCAGGAGCAAAACTTGGAAGCCTGGTGCCCTATTTGAATTCTAGTAGCTGTACTTGAACCCCCGCGCTTACAGTCACTGTGCAGGAGCCCTCCACGGATCTCGCTTCTATTCAGTCAGGAGAGGACAGCCTGCCCCAGAGAACACCCTGCCTTTCTGGCAGGGACTCGAGAAGACTCCGTTGAAAGGATGGATGAGACGTGGGCACCCCTGCTTCAGGGTGGTTCTGCCTCCCGCAGGCTTCGCGTGAGCCCCTGCTGCATGGGTCACCAGGGCCACTGCTCCCCGGCTCCCCTCCCCACCCAGCACGACTCTTGCTCCACCTCTTTGAAAAACCACATCTCCTTGGGTCACAGCATCCCTAACTATCTGGACAAAATACTTACATGGCCCGACACCAGGCCAGCTCCCAGGTCCCAACTGACCTCTGCCAGGCTGTTGGGTCTGGGCCAGGTGTGACCGAGTCACGACAGCGTGCCTCCAGCCTGCCTGAGCCGTTCTGCACGGGCCTGTGTCCCAGGCACTCTGCAAGGCCAGGCCAGGCTGTGACACGCCCCCAGGAAATACTTGTAGCTTTGGCATCGGCCTGGCCCGGAAGGGGTCTCTGTCCTTCCTGCAGAGTCTTGGGCCAGGGATTAGCCTCTGTACTAGTCTCAGGTGGAGACAGGTGTGCCTGCGTGTGTGCGTGTGCGTGTGTGTCTGTGTGTGTGTGAGAGAGAGAGAGACCATTGCATGAGGCCCCAGGGCACAGCAAGGATCTGCCTCTGGAAGACACAGGGAAGGAGCAGGGTGATACCTGGGGCCCAGGCCCTCACCGCAGATGGGAGTGAGACCCGAGGGAAGTCTATTCAGCTGCTGGCTTCTATGCCAGGACATCTTTTGGTGAAGAGTGCCCTGAGGAAATCCATCTGGAGTTCTACTGATTCAGTGGGGCATCTGGGGGAAACACCCAGCCCTGTATGATCTAAGCCAGGGGGAGTTCAGGGTGGGGGGTGAAGACGTCCCTCCAACAGTTCCCTGCTGTGCCTCCACGCCCTCTGAGCAGCCCATCCCAGGCATTCACAGCCCGGAGCATTCTCTCAGAGTTGGCTCTCTCAGGGATAGCAAATATCCCTGAGAGCCAGTGAGCATACAATGCTGGGCAGGGGTTCCGTGAAGCCACAGGGTACACTGGACCCTACAACATTTGCCTGGGGAAGGGTACATCCCGAATCAGGCCAGACTTGAGGGCAGAGAAGAGTATGCATTCCTTGGGAGGGTGTGGACAGGCATCCGAGTGGGGTGCGGGGACGGACATCGTTCATGCTTTCATGGGCCAGGTAATCAAGACAGGGGCTCCCTAACAGGCTAAGGGGCTGAAGGGCCACAGACACTGTGCTGAGGACTTTGGAAGGAGCATCCGCATGTGCCGGAGTCCATGGGCTGCCGCAAGACCCTGCTTTGAACTTGGGCTCCAGCATCTTGTGAGGGGCTGGGGAGGTGGCATGGTTCAGCGATTATGATTGTTCACCTGAGAGGTTGCTGGACTTCTCGGCCACAGTTTGTTAAATTTGCAAATGCCCTCTGGGAACCTTCTGGATGAAAGTCTATAAACGTAATGTTCAGATTACGAGGGGAGTAATGGCTAATATTCCATTTGCTCTGTACCTGCTGACCTCAGACTCCTCGGGTCCCAGTCACCGCGTTAAGACCGGGACGGATGAGGGTTGGGTCTGCTGGGGCAGATGCCATTGCGGCACACAGACCGCAGTCCCTGAAGGGGGGAGTGAGGGGGCCTGCGGGGGGCCCACCACCATGGTCTCCCATCATTGCAAGCAACCCGATGTGCAGAGGGGAGCAGAGGACTGACCCGGGAGAGCTCAGCAAGGCTCGGCAGACATTCTGGAGCCTTGAGAAAGCCCTGAAAGGGCCAATGCATCCTCCAGAAATTTAGGAATTGGTTAATTCCTAACGCTAAACTGATGTCCCCCAGGGGCACAGGAGACCTTCCCTCCTATTTCGAGGTTTTCCAAGCTGGTATTCTCACTACAGCGGAGGAAGCGCTGTGGCCAACTTTGCTGTAGAAATAAATATGGCTCAAGGAGTCCTTGTTGGGGGCTCGGGATCCCCCAAGAACCACCCACTCTTCGCCCGTCCAGACAGGCCCGCCCAGGCCATGCCCGACACCTGAGGAGCGACGGGGGGCTTCCAGTCATGCTTCCCACCCACTTCCTGGGCCCAGCTGATGGTTCTGCAGGGAAGCCCGCGTTCCACGTAATGCGAGGGGGTGAGCGGTGACAACGGTTGCCCAGGCCATCTCCCCTTGTGAAGCTGGGGAAGCCCCGGTTGTGCCAGTGAATGCTTTTCCAACTAAGCAGAAAATTTAGTAAGTTGCTGAATGTCCTTGACGACATAGCACTTGTATAAAATATGCATGTCGGCAGAGATGTTTTCCCTAACAATGCTCTGGGAAATTACATTAAATTCGAAATTATCCCCTGCTTTCCCGAGTCGCCCACAGAGACTGGCACCAACAGCACCGTTAAGTAGAAGCGAAGTAGTGGCCTTGTTACCACTGCCTTCGCGAGAGCCAGGGATCAAACATTTTTTCACAGTTTTATGTGGATAGTTTCATGAAAATTGATCAGGTCTAAAAAGTCACAGTCCAAATGAAGCTAAGGTTAAAGATAATTTATACATGATATTCCTAATTTTATTCCGGGCTCTTTTATTACTATGTAGGCCTTTATGACTTTAAAGAAAATGTCAGTGGCAGCAAATGACATTGTACTGAATAATCTAGTTATGAGGGAAAAGACATTTAACACCATTCCGCAGCAGCCTTGCCCGGTTCTGCTGAACGCACACTTTTCCTCCACATAGCGGTCCGAGAGTCCTCACCGCCATCTGAAACCCTTTCTGTGGCCGCTAAGCGTAGCATCTGCAGGTGGCTATGTCTCCTGTCCTCCAAACCATTCTGTTTCCCGCACATTCTCCCCCTAGAATTATTGCGGAGGTCTCATTGTTCTGTCCATCAGCAGGAAAGGGAAACTCCAAGCTGCCGTAAGTTTGATTCCAAAGGCAGCCCGAGTCCTGCAGGAGACAGACAGACAGACACGTCCACAGGGGCAGGCTGAGCGTCAGAGTGGTCACCCCAGACAGCCCTGCTGGCCTCTCGGGGACCGACTTCGCATCCGCCCATGTCTACACCTGCAGATGCTTCCAGAGGCAGCCAGGCTGGTTCCGCCTGCCGGGCCTCTCTCTCCTCCAATGATTGCAGCATCTCATCAGATTGACGAGCAAGCCTTGCCCTTGGCTGAACGTTCCCTGGAAGAGTTAGCAGAAGGGCTGCTTCCTGGCCAAGCGAGAGCCGGCGCTGACCACACCTGGGCGCTCCGTGGCCCCTGCCTCAGTCCCAGCCCCTGTATGCAGCTGGTGTCGGGCGTGTAGCCCCTGACGCCTCTGCCTGGAGCAGAAGCTACACCAGCACAGGGTCTCCCCTTCCCCCGAGAGTGCCTCCCCCCACCCAGCCCAGGGAGCACAGGGGTGGGGGTTAAGAAGGGTCAGGACATTCTCCCTCCTCTGCAGCCCGGCCCCACGGTCTCCGGTATCACGGTTGTGGGGCTAGGCTGGAACACGGCACCTTGGGTGGGTCACAGGGGCCGACACATTGGCTCATCTACCAAGTCCCTTAGACATTAACCAAAGACAAAAGCACCATGGTCCGTACGCCCCTGCTGCTGACTCCACGCCAGGACTAATGGAACCCTCCAACCCCGTTAGCAAGGTGGCACAGTTATTCCCATTTCACAGATGAGGAACCGAAGGGCTTGGAGTCCCCTTGGCTGGGCTGTCTGATCCCAGGGCAGCCTCTTACTCTGTAAAATGACACAATGACAATCCCTTCAGGGCCCCTGGGAGGAACAAGAGGACAGCTGTATGACCTGGGTTCCAGGTGCTACACCCCTGGATGGTACAGGCTGGCACGGTGGCCTCCTCTCCTGCCAGCAGGTCCGGGCTCGGTCGCTGCAACAGTCACTGCTTGGGGAGAAAGGTGAACGGACTCAGACTTTTCCTTGTAGGATGCAGTCCTTCCATCAGAGCTACTCACAGACAGGGCCCAGAGCTTTTAATGTCTGCTCGGCACCCCGTTCCCACAGCCCATCACATCCATCTCACGGCAGAGATTAGCCAACAGGCGCACGGAGCTCAGGACAGCAGACAGCTGGAGCAAGTGTGCCCACACGCACGCACGCACACACGCACACACGCACACCCTGGATGGCCAGTCCAGTGGCTTCTATCAGGACATGTAAAGCTTAATTTCAACAACATGTGTGTTTCTGAAATCTCACTCTGTTTACACATGCAGGAGGGCAGGAAGGGTTTGGTCAGCGCTGTGGATTCCAGTCTGAATCAAAGCCATGGCCAGGAGGTTTCCCTGCGGTGCACCACGCCAGGGACACTTGCTCGAAGTGGGTAGAGCTCTCTCTAAAGCTGAAGAAGAGGGAAACGGAGGACTTGGAGGGCTAGTTCCCAGCACCTCCAGGAAGGCCCTGTAGATACCCAGGTATTTATGTGAACGTTAGTTTCTAGTAAATGTCAACATTAGGTCGCTGACTGAGCAGAAGCTCCAGGCCCACTGACCTGAGCACTGTGGCCCCTGAGTGGGAAATCGGGTTTTCTTAGGAAAACCACATCCTGGATGTTAATTTCCTTTTCCTCGAAAAAGCAGAAGATCAATTAGAAGCAGAATGTGATTCTATCAGAGCTACTTTCCAGGATTTATTCTGTAAGCTTCCTCTCTTCAGTCCCCATCTGGCTCGGTCAGAAATGGGTTTTGCTTCATCAGAAATGTGCTGTGAAGTTCCCCATTAGATTATCGATCGTCTCCATGAGGCCGAATCCTCAACGTGCCCACAGATGCCGTGTGCTAGCAAAGACTCGGAATTTAGAGCCAAATAGAAAGAGAAGGAAATTAACTGATGCTTCGAAACCTGGCAGGAAATTTGAATTTAAATCCCTCTCTGGAGTGGACCCCTTGGAGGAAGTTCTGTAAACTGCTCTGTCCCAGCTGGATTCTCCTTGTGTTCAGCTCCCGCCCCGCTCACTCCTGCTCTGTCCGGGGTCCCTCCTCCTTGCACATGCCCGCACAGCCCCCGCCCCATGCTCTGGATCCTCTGCTGAGCCGAGAAGCGATGGGAGGGTGTTGGCTCTTCCTTCTACCCACTCCATCTCTGAAAAAGAGGTCCCCCAAACCATCCTGGGAAGCAGGGTGATAACCAGAGACTCAGACTGGCAGCTTCCCTCTACAAAGAAGTGAAGACGTGCTCAGCCCACATGGACACAGTGGCTTCTCAGGGTCCATAATGCATGAGCCAATGTTGGTGAGAGGACGAGGGACCATGGCTGGGCTTATCATCTGCAGAATGAGGACCCTCCAACAAGGCTGGTGTCCCCTGCCAGAGGGGGCCTCCTTGCCCTGGGACCACAAGGTCCATGACAGCTTGGGGCGAGAGACTTCTTCCACTCACTCCCACTAATCTAGGAGCCTCTGGGCTCTAGAGAGGGAGCATGTCTTTCCCGAGCAGCAAGTGACCGCCTGCAACTTCCTAGACATGAGCTTATTTAGACCAATAATACCTTTGTAAGGACAGGTTTCTTTCCATTTAGCTCATGAGAAAACTGAAATTTGGGGAAAGAATTTAGTAAAAAAATCCAAATGATATGGCTACCAAGTGTCAGGGGCAGGAAGGCAGCCCTGGTCTGGGAACCGGAAGGATCCTACCCTTCCTGCCGCAAGGTGGCAGATGCTGGCAGACAGAAACACCCACGTGGGTGTAGACACCCTCCCCAGCCTTCACAACAGCACCCAGCGGAGCCCTGCACCCAGGAAGTTAGTGAATGAACCTCCCTCCAGGTCTAGGTCAAGACGCTCAACCAGAAAGCAGTGAACGGAGATTGATGACACATGACGGTAACTGGGTGGCAGCGTCCCATGCCCTGACGGCCAGCCCCACCTGAAGGCTCACGTGACCCCGGAGGAAAGGCAGAAAGTGGCATGCTTTCCAGAGATCTGGCCCCAGTGAAGCTGTTCCCATCCTCTTCTGCACAGGGAGATCTGGAATTATTTTATTTGGTTCTGCAGAGAAGCAGATGGGGTCTGTGAATGGCCCGTCTTGTCAGCAAAGAGCACTTTCATCTGGACCGGTTCACGTCCCCCAAAAGAACGGGGAAGATGTTTGGCTCTTCCTCACTGTATTTTTCAGAGGAAAGCTCGAAATCCAGAAATGGTAAGCTCTGAGTTAGATCAGAACTTTCTTATGGAAACCGAATACATCAAGAGAGGGGCTGCAGCCAGGATCCAGGCAGGCCCCAGCCTGTCGACTGTCGGTCGGGAGCCTGGATCGAGGCGGTGAAACAGCCGCCGGAGGCCTGGGCGCACAGAAGCGCGGGGAGCATCTCACGGGAAGACCTGCTCCCATAAGAGCAACAGTGTCCTCAAACTGCCTTCACAGAATTTTGTAGAATCGCAACGCTAGGAGGACCCTTCTGCCAGTTTTACCCAACCCTTAGATACACAGAGAGGGACACACAGCCCATAGAGGAGACACAAAGTCTGGGCCAGCCTGCACGCCCAGGAGCCCAGGACGCCGCAGCCAGGACAGAGTACCGTGGGCCACGCTGGTACTGTGGCCTAGATACCTACATTTCTGCAACACCGAGATACTCCTTTTCTCTCTTGTTGAGGAAATGAGGCTCCAAGAAGCCAAGGTCACCATGGTGGGGAGTGGTGATGGCCATCTTGAGCTGAAGCCTATGTCTTCTGCCCCTGCCTACGGCTGCTGGCAGCAGCCACGCTAACCATGGGTCTAACAGATCCTGTCTCCATTCCTTTTGTCCACAAAGCTTCCCTTCTGAACCGTCTACACCATAATAGATGGTCTGGTCTACCAGCTGGTTGTGAAGCAGGATCTGCACCTATGCGTATGTTAGCAATCTCCAAATATTTGATCTATGCAAATATAAGACAGAGGAGGAGGGATGCCGGTTGGCATCAAGAAATGAAATGAACAGGGGGCGCCTGGGTAGCGCAGTCGTTAAAGCGTCTGCCTTCGGCTCAGGGCGTGGTCCTGGCGTTCCGGGATCGAGTCCCACATCAGGCTCCTCCGCTGGGAGCCTGCTTCTTCCTCTCCCACTCCCCCTGCTGTGTTCCCTCTCTCGCTGGCTGTCTCTCTGTCACATAAATAAATAAAATCTTAAAAAAAAAAAAAAAAAAAAAAAGAAATGAAATGAACAAGGACCATCTCCCTGGTGAAAAAGTCAGCTTCTTCCACAGTGGAATTTGTCTGATTTTGTTTTCTCTTCTACGTGACCATTGCGAAAACTTCTGGACGCGTGTACAAGAATCAGTCCACAACGTTTGTTAGCATGGAGCCCAAGGTCAGATGACTTTGGCCGACTCTCCTAGCTCCACTGTTGCAGGACCCACTGCCATGGCTCCACCACAAGCCGGGTGGAGGGACAGGCAGTCCTGATGTAAGACCTTTCCTGGGAGGGCCCCCTGTGAACCCTTTCCATGGACAGTGCCCCATCCAGAGAAATCTTCACATGTGAGTCCTGCTAATACAACGCTCTGGTACAACTGCGAGAAAGGGCTCTGAGCCGGCTTCGGGTTTGCACAGCGCTGGGCATTAAATCACTTAGCAACTGTGCCCCTTGGCACTAGAGGTGCCACCAAATGAGGGGATCTGTTGCAGAACGAGTGGAAAGACCAGCTGCATAGAGCTCAGAGGGCTCTTTCCTGCAACACCTTCCAGCACCTTCCTCTGATAACGTGCCGCTCTCCAAGAGGGGAGCATAATATACAGTGTTCCCAAGTTTGTGTGGCAAGACCCTTCTCCCTGGGGACCCATGTGAACAAGCTTGCAGAAGAATTTCAACCTACTTGTGATAGAAAGCTGCCCCAAACTCGTTTCAGAAGGGAAAAGTGAAGGACAAACATCTTATGTAAGCATTAACTGATCACCAAACTGGAAACCCCTATTAACCACGAGCTACTTATAGCTCATAAGCAAATTAATAAAATGTGTATTTCCTTACAAATTGTAAGAATTAATAACAACTGAATGTACGATGCTATCCTTCATTAGATCTGAGTTGGGGATGCCCATTAATCACAGGGGACAATTTGGGAAGTCTGAATGAAGACTGGATATGAGATCTGTTATGTCAATGTTCCATTTCTTGAGTAAGATCAAGTATCATGAATGAGAGTGAGTGTCCTCTTTCTTCGGAGATGCACGCTCAAGTAATCAGGGCTGAAGGGATGTGATAACTCGCTTTACATGGTTCAGAGAGCACGTGTGTGTGTCCACACACAATGTGGCAAATGGTGGGCCTAGGCGAAGGAGGTACTGTGTGCTTTGTTCTGCTCTTTAAAGTTTTCCTTGGGCTTGAAATTTTTCAAGACGAAAATTGGAGGAAATTTACACAATTCAGAAATAGACTTCAGGAGAACCCACTGGTTCCAAGTGGAAGGCCCGGCCCCTGGAGTGGCATGTCTAGGGATCCCGGTTCTAATTGCACTCCTCCGTGGATGGCCGTGGATGGCCGTGTGTCCTTGTCCCACCATGGCCAGATGTGCTGAGATGGCCACTTCCTATCCCGATGGCCTTCGTCACAGCAGAGACCATGCTAGGGCTGCTGAGCGGGAGCCCTCGGGGTGCAGGGGGAACCCCCTGACGGCAGCTCTAAGAGAAACATGTGCAGTGGCCTGGGGCTCCATAGAGAGGCCTGAGTTGGGGTTAACGCCACTCACATTTCAACCAAAGACAGAACAGTCAAATGTATTCCCATGGCCATTCCAACTCTAAATCTTGTTTGAACGTGTCCTCACCACATGCTCAAGTGGGATTAAATAAAAACAGAAACCCATAAACTAACATACAAGCAGACAGAAGAAACAAGACTTGAGTCTAGGACATAAAGCGCCAAGACCTTGTGCGTTGATCTTGGGGAGTCCTGTGCCTAGAATGCCAAGTTTGCATGACCAAGGCAGTCATTCTACCTTCCTACTCTGGCTCGAATTCCCAGGTGAGGCTGTGCAAGTAGTGACGGAAGCGTTGACCTGGGAAAGGGAGGCCTTGGGATCCTGGCTCGGGGCTGAGCGCCCTGGGCTCCCACGTGCTGCCCAGCAAGAGTGGGCCCTCGCCGTCCTCCCTCAGCCAGCACGTCTGCGTCACTGGCCACAGCGAGGATCTAGGACCGCATCCACTGTCCTCCTCGGTCTGGGGCTGGCCACGCGGTCGCACGGGAGGACTTCCGCCCGTCTGTGGCATCATGGGGCCCAAGTCCAGTTCTTCCCCTCCCTGCCACCCCGCCATCTGGGTCCTCCGCTTGTGTTTTCTCCAGGTTTCCTTTGTATCTTAGCTCAGAATTAGGCTCTTACTTTGCACGCATCCTGCAATGACCCAAACCCTTAATAAGAGCAAAGCGCCACCAAACAGTAATACAGACGAGCAGCCAAGCAGCCCTGGGACAGCCCAGGGAGGAGCAGAGCCTTGTTCAGAGCAGGAGAGGAAGGAGGTGCGCACCTCCTTAGACGAGGCCTCACCTCCACCGTGCTTTTCTGAGCCGCGCCTGGCTTCCAGGGGAAAACTACGGTATTTGTGTTTAGGGGACAGAAAGGTTTGCCTGTCTGAGACACAGAAGGAAAGGGACTCTTCTCTTCTTCAAGCTGCTTCACATTCTGGTAGGATAAAAGCAAAGGAGACCACAACACATGGGGTTTGGTTCTAAAAACACAAAGGGGCACAGGTATTCCGTGAGTAACCAGCCTTCGTGAAACCCATCGAAGGAACTTCTTACGAGCATTTGCATATTCAAAGTCTCCTAACTTTCTTAATTTCTACTTTCACAGGGACTCGCCATGCTCCCTTGATTTTGCGTAAGTCTTTTTCCCCGACGATTTCAGCAAATATTTTCTTTTGGAAGGTGGAGATGCTCTTTCCGCGGGTCCTTCAGGCTCATCCAGAAACACTGATCGACTGAGGAGGGAAGCAGCTTATGGCAAAACATCTCTATTAAATTCTCTTGGCTTTTTGAAGATTAGAAAAAAGAGGAAGAAACTTTCTCTCCCTCTAAATGCAAATCTTCCCGGTAACACTGTGCTTAATCTACTCCAACTAATTAATCTGCTGGAGCTGATGAAATGTTACCTCCGCATTTTTTGTTCCTTGTATACAATTATTGTAACAGTGCTGAATAAATCAATATTCCCAATCCAACTGTAAAAAACAATCAAGAAAAGCAGTGCTTCTCGGGGAAAAAAAAAAAAAACACACCAAATAATATTTATTAACTCTGTCTCAATCCACAACAGAACCAAATACCATTCAGGCATTTTCTGCAAGTGTAATAAGCGAACTCGGATACATGATGAAGGTGGCACATGCCAATAATTTCACCATTTTACACTGCAGAGTAATTGAAGGATTTAATGAGAAACAAACCAATAAAAATAAATAGACCATGTTAGAGGAGGAGAAACTGATCTGAAATGGAAGTTGCTCCATTGTGAGTTGAGGGGGTTTTTTGCATGGTTTGACCAAGGGAAAAATGGTATCAGGACCACTAGCTCTTTTCCACTTTTTCAAAGGAAAAAGATAACACTGTGTTTCTCTAGATGAAAATCCTGACCCCAGTAACTTGTCGCGTTCAGCAGGAATTGGGCCCCTCCAACGGCAATCACGCTTTCCTCCCGAGGCGTTCCGGGGGGACGGTCTCACCTGGCACTAGGTGGCCCGGGAGCTGCAGGTCCTGCCAGTGGATGGCCGACCCCGCGAGCCTGGCTCAGAGCAGCTGCCCCACTTGGGCATCTGTTAGGAAGCACTGCCCAGCCTGTATGCCGTCGGTGGCAGCATTGTCAAGAGCAAAGGATCTGGGACACGGAACCCCCACTGAAACAAAAGTGTGTCTCCCACTCATGCCACCTGAGGACCCGCTCTGGAACAAACACACCAGAGCCTGACCCTCTGCCCACCTCTAGGCCCGGGGATTCAAAGAGGAACAAAGCATGGTCCTTACCCAAAGAGTTCATGGCCAAGGTCGAGGGTAGGAAAATACATGCTAAGGGTGTTGATGGGGCTTGGTCCCCAGCCCAGGCAGCAGAAGGGCTCAGGATGCTGCTGGGAGGAGAGCACACCTTGCAGAGTGGGGAAGGACATGCCAGTTGAGCCGGCGGGGTGGGCTCTGCTGGGAAGCAAGTGCAGAAGAGCCGGTGGGTGGCACTGCAGGCAAAGGGCCCTGAGTCTGTAAGGGGCAGCAGTATGAGAAAGCTGCCTCCAAGAACAGATGACAAAGGGTAGGAGGCAAAAAGGAGATGAGGGTGAGAGAGTCAGCCAGGGCCAGGTCAGGAAGGGCTTCTATCTGGACAATCTCAAGGGGTTCTGGGGGCTGTGGAGGGAGGACATGCCTGGAAGGTGGAGCCCCACATGTGCTCACAGACGTGGCATGGCCAAGCAGTGCGCCCAGAGTGCTGGCCCCTTTCTGCATTTACAGGAATGTATGGGGTCAGAATCCCCCGTCCACCCCCTCTGGGCCCACCGCCTAGGCTCACTCAGCACTGGCGCCCGCTCCCAGAGCAGGAGCCGTCCCTTGCCCACTGTATAGTAGGAGGATTGGTGGGGTCACTCTTTAACCTCCCCAGGGATAAGTCGTGGCTGTCCACCTGCACCTTTATGTTCAGAAAAAAATGCAAACCTTGACTCTTTTTTTTTTTTTTTAACTCAAATCAAGAGAAGCCGGCTGCACAATGTTTTCTCTAAGAGATGCTGTTTTCAGCTCCTTTGTTTTGATGCCCTCCCCCATATGCACAATTGAAAACACTCCATTGTAATAAGTTATCGCTGTGCAGGGGCTCTGGGAGCAAGGGAGACGCAGGGTTCAAAGCCGGGAGCCGAGAGGTCCTTCCCCAGACGTGCGAGGGCCCGAGCAGTGGGCAGGCCACTGACCCTTTGATCACACCTTTGAAGAGCTCTCTTGAAGAGTATTGATGGCATGAAGCATTTTATTTCCCGACCAAGTTCAAGTGAGCTCGAGTTAGGCCTGAATGCCACAAACAAGGGAGCTTCCTATTTCATTCACGTGACCTACGTGGGCTGGGAGGGCGAGGACGCCCCATCCGGAAAGGAAAGGAATGGTCCTGCAGCTCGGCTACTGAGCTCATGGTCCAGGAGGCATCTCCCCCGTGCTGGCCACCTTCTTACTTCCTTAGAATTTGGGAAGATGCAAAGAGGGGGTCCGCTTGTGCTAGTCCTGCCCAGATCGACTCAGAAGAAGATTCCAGAAGGATCGGTTCTATGTCTTGTCCTGCCTCACCATCCCAACAGGAGCCATACTACTGCCTCTGAAGCCCCAGTCCTTGGACCAGGCAGGGCACATGTAGGGCTGGACCGAAAAGAAAACTGGGTGAACGAAGGCATTTCCCACAAGTAGCAGGCCCTCCTTCAATTAAAAAAAAAAAAGGAGGAGGAAGAAGAGGAGGATGTGGAGAAGGAGGAGGAAGGAGAGGAAGAGGGGGAGAGAGAGGAGGAGGAAGAGGAGAAAACAGTTCTTTCCGACTCCAGATTCCTCTGAGAGAGGCGCGGGATGGGAGGGGGTGCGGGATGACCCGGGTCCAGAGTTTGCTGGCACCACGGGGCCTGCCCCATGGTGCCAGGTCCCTCCGTGGCTAGAGAGAGCAGCTTCAGTGACTGAGAGAGCGAGGTGGGTATCACTCGATCCTCAAAGCAGCCCAGAGCAGCCGGTTCTGGGGATGTGGGAGTGAAGGCCCACAGCTCTGCACTGAGTAACGGAAGAGGCGTCTCACACGAGCACGGAAGTGTTCTTCCACATGAAAGCAGTGAAGACTGTTACAAAGCGATAGTTCTGACTCTCTCATTTTACCCGGAGAAAGAGGAACAAGACGAGGGACACACTTCCTGAGCTCAGGCTGCACCACTGAAAGGAGGTGAGAACCATGCCTTTCCGTCTGCAGGGCACGGAGTAAGGCGCCAGGCCCGTGCCTGCTGCACGCGACTCACCAATGTTTGCTGACAGGAGGCCGATGATTCAGAACCTAAGCTCTGGCCTTATCCCCCCCAGTGAGCTCCTGTGGCCCTTGGTTTCCCCATCTGTAAAAGAAGAGAGTTGACAAGAAGGACCTGAGACTCTGATTTGACAGTTAAAAGGGTCCTATGATGCTAGGGGTCCCCCGAAGCCTGGGAATGATTCCAAGGTCAAGACATCACTTCCTGCCACAGTCCCCTCGCAGAGGCCCCAGTGAACCCCAAGCTGGCCAAGGAAGCCTCTCTGCCGCTTCCTCCAGGGCCTGCAAGAAAGGACAGTTGCTCTGTAGCTGAGAGACAGCCTGGGCAGGTGGCCCCACGCAGGGAGCGTGTCAGCCGCGCACCCCGGGCAGCCCGACTGTGTGCGGGAGCGGTCCGCTCCAAGGCGCCCCGCCTTGGACCCAAGCCACTCTCGGGCCGGGAACCCCTCTTTTCCATTCATGTCAAGGGCCCTAATGTGCTCGAGCAGCTCTTGCAGCATGTCCTGTAGGGCACGAATAGGTAGGAAAATTGCTGTGACTGCAGCCCACCAGGGTTCCCGGTGCTTTGGAGACGAAGTACCGGGACATGCCCGCCTCCGCCCTGACGCGCTCCCCTGCAGAGCAAGGAGCATCAGGGCGGTGAAATGTTTCACCAGTAGGAGAGGTACTCCGAGCCCAAGGATGTGTGCCTGCAAAGCCTGCGACTGACCCACTGGCCACTACCCCTCCACCTTCAAAAGTACAAGGGCACCGAGTCTGCCTGCCCTCGACAGGAGAGTCAGGTGGAAACCACACTTGCTCGCTGAGAGAGCACAGGGAGCTCAGGAAAAAGGAATCAGCAGATCGTATCTGGTGTGGAATAAGTGCCCAGAGCATTGGAGCAGCAGGGCTGACTGTCCACAGTGAGAGCAATCCCAAGGGGCTTCATGAAGGAGGTGCTCCCTGGGTAGCTCACAGACTGCCACAGCTCCGAGTATACGGCACACATTCAGAGGAAGTGGGAAGTCATGGGCTGCTGATCAAGTGGGTCTCTTCAGTCCGAGTCAGCAGCCAGGACAGCTCCTGGGTGAGGACTCGACATCTGGCTTGAATCTCCCTGCCACGCTTGACGGCTCAGGCCAAGACAGACACATTGTGACCGCGGCCTCAGTGGTGAGTGACCGAGAGGCCGAGGGGGACACCTGCCTTGGGGAATAAGCCTGCGGAGGTGGTGGTGGCCGACCCCCGCCGGTCCCCCCCCCCCGGCGCCCCCGGCCCCCGCCTCCACCTCCACGCTGGAATCTGACAGCAGCTCCGGCTCCCGTGGGTCCCCAGCAGCTGCAGTGAAGGTGGCCACACTGAGGCTGCCCGGGGGTTGGAGCTCGAGTTGCAGGAGTCAAAGTCAGAGGAGGCGGAGGACCCCATCCCCGGAGCCCTGGGTGGGCCAGACGTGGGCCGAGAGCTCCAAGTCCTCCCAGCAGCCCCACATTTTCCGCAGGAACTCTCGAGGCAAGTCGCCCCTCCAAACATGAGGCACAGATGCAGAGTTGCTTTCGGCTTCCCTGCAGCCCCCCGCATGAGGAGATGAGACTCAAGGGTGAGTGTGTGCCTCCGGGTGGGTGGTGGGGCAGCCGAAAACACTGCCGAAATGGGAGGAGGCCCCCCCAGACATGCTCTCCCCCCGCAGGAGCCTGCTGGGCCCTTGAGAAAAGGTGGGGGCTGTGGGAGCCACTGAGGACCCTCAGGGAAGGTTGGCCTCCACCCTGAAACTCCTCAAGTCAGGCTTTCCTTCAAAGCAGGGCTCTGCATGGTGAACACAGAGCTTCTGGGACCCATTTGCGCATCGGTGGTACCAGGCCCCCATCACCCTGGCACCTGGCACACGGTGTCTCAGGGTTCACAGCCCGTCTGTCCATTTCCGCAGAGCCAGGTACAACTCAGGGGCAGCACTATGCAAAACATGATGAGAGAACGAGGAAAGCCAGCTCCTTGTCAAGGCTTGCTGATGCCCCGGCGGCAGCTCTGAGCAGGCCTGACCCCGACCAGCCACGCCCAGCTTCACTTCAGGAAGGAGGGGAGAAAGGCGCGCCCCCAGGGACGTGTACTTCCACAAACACCCGCACTACTGTGTAAGATCCATCAGGGGTAAACTTTCTGTCGGAAGATTAGTCTTACGATCATCCAGAACTTCTATATTTCTCCATTGAACCAGAGTTGGATTTTCTGCTTAATTATATGCTCACCATTGTTCTCATCCTCACGTGTCAACGTCAGCGGAGCAGTATGTCACATTTGCCAGTGTGACTCACATGGACAAGCACCTCCGTCCGACACCCGGCGTGATTGGTCGGCTAATGAAACGGGTTATGACTCTCTCACGCGCTGGGCCTCAGTGATAGAATCTAAGCGAAAGTAATGTCCAAGTGCAATCCTAGGTTACATATTAGTTATTGTATAAAGGGGAAAAATGAGGGACTACGGTAGGTTACATGCAATTAACATGAGCCCTCGCGTGGGTCTCATGGGAAGCGGATCAGCCTGGCCGGTTATTTCTCAGATTTTGATGGGAAGAAGGAATGTTTCACTGCACACCTCGGCTGCAAGTGCTCAGGCTTTCTGGAAATGCAACACATCGACCAGACCTCAGGACAGGAGAGACACAGAATGAGCATTTGGTTTTGAACTGCTCCTCAAAAGCGCGGTTCCAGGAGTTGAACACGGCACATGAAGCATCAGGTATAGCAGGGCCCGTGCAGAACCAAGTCCGAAGGAGCATGCCTGGGCCAGGGGAAAGTGGAGGGCTGCAGAGGGGAGGTCCATGGCTGGGGTGGGCAGAGGGGCTCCACCAACCGCAGGAGTCCAGCTCAGCCTCGAAGAAGGGTTATGAGGGAGCCAGCAGCAGCGAGGGCCGTAAGCTCACAGTCACACCCCCCTCAGGCACGCGCATGCACACGCACACACATGCAGGTGCACATGCAGTGACGGTCAGCAGACCATTGGCAGATCTCTGCGGTTCTGGTGGTGCAGAGGTGGAAGCCCTGGTGTGGCAGGGCAAGGAGGAAGCAGAAGATGGGTAAGGAACGCACAGAACTCCACTACTAAAGAGAAAAGCAAAGTGTGGAAGTGACGGGGAGGGAAGAAAGACTCAAGGAAGATTGTTTTTTAGGGCAGGAAGAGACTTAATGAGATGATTCCTGCGTCGAAAGGAAGGCTGGGCGGAAGCCACGGTGCATCTCTGATCCCAAGACCACGGAGTGGTGGGAAGGAACGGATGAGGCCAAGAGAGTGTTCAGAGAAGACGGCTCGTTTCACAGGCGAGACGTCACATACAGACTCAACTGAAGCAATGTTTCAGAGGTATCAGAGCAAAGAGCAGCAACCTACACTCTCGAAAGACGGCAGGGAGTTTGCAGAGCGTTTTCCTCCACATGATCCATTTTGGTCTTTTATAAATAGCCTTAGAGAAAGAAGGATATTATCTTCACATTAGAGATAAAAGGAAAAATGTGAGTTTGTGTCACTTTAAGCAGACTCTTTTTGTTCCTGACTTGATGGGTTGTGTTATCAGGTTTCTTTGGTCGCATGTGACAAAAGCCTATTTATCCAAAAGGGGAACTTTCTGGCTCATGTTACTGGTCAAAAAAGGGGTGTTGCTGAACCTGGGGGCAGCTGGAGTCAGAGACCAGCCGCATCTCCCAGCACAGCTTCTCTCCTTGGACGCCAGCTACATCTCTCCACCTTATTTGGGCGTGGGGGTACGGTCACCACAAGCTCTGTGCTACTTTCCCTGCAACTTGATGATGAATAAAAAGAGAGACCCCTCAAACCAGGGCTATCAGGAAAGTCCTGGGGAAGTTCTCACTTTGGGCCACGTATCCATCCATTCATTCACTCAGTCAATAAGCCAATTCACCCATTCATTTTAGCAAATATTGACTGAGCACCCTCAACATAGCAGACATATTCCAGGCAGTAGGGACATGGGCAAGAAGAAGACAGAGAAGTTCTCTGTTCTGAAGGAGCTTACTCTGGAGGAATCTAATGGGAGAAGATCAAGGATTTAGAAGCAACAACAAAACTCCAAGTGCAGGCATCCATGAATCTATAACTAGACCCACCCCCATGGTCCAGGAAGGAGATGGCAGTTCCCACCTTCAAAGCAAAAGACTAGAATGTGTGTGGTATGTTGGGGGATGGAGGGAAGACATATGGGGAGCATTTCCCCCAAAGGACGGGATTTAATATTATGACTAAAAGAAAGAAGTGCTGCTGGGCTTATGAAATAAAAATGCAGAATTATGTAAAATTTTTGTTGAATAGTTTTTTACTATTCAAACGTGAATATGTAAGAGATGGGAAATTGAGAAGGCTTTGTTCTTCTAAATTATTAGTTGGAAATATTTTTCCATACCAAAGCTATTTATGAACATTTGGAAATAGCTCTCCAACGAGAACCTGGTCTGCAGTACTGACCCCATCTCGGCCTCGCGGAGCGCCCCATACAGGTGTTCACATGGATCTCCCCCCATAACTCACTCTCTGGAGGATTGCAGGCTCTCTCTCATTTGCTCTCATAGCTCAAGTGTTAGGCACAGCACTGGGCACACAGAAGGTGCTCAGTATCCAGTCAATCAGATGTGTATTCTGATCTATTCGAATTTACCAAGATCCGGTGCATGAAACCATAGTCAAATACAGTCACATATGAAAAAGTCTTGAGAGTGGTTTGTAAGCTGCTATTTATCTAATGATCTTTCCTTTTAGTACAAATAACAAGACTCCAATTCAAAGACCTGTCTGATTCTTAGAAACACAATATGTTTTGAGGGTCATCACAAAAATACATGCAGTGTACAAAAAAGGCCCTCTGTTGAAAAGACAACACAAACTCTGAGCCACCAGACTGCGCCTCTCCCCACACATCATTTGACAGGTTGCCAAGCACTCTTATTGAAATTCAACCTACTGTGCCACTCGTATTCCTCATCTTAACCCTCAATTGTATTTGCGAACATTTTGTGGTCAAAGCTGTACCCGCCATGGAGCAACAGCTCAACCAGAATTAGCCTCGAGTATTCAGAACTAATGGGAGCAGTGACCCAACTGACTGTCAGCTGCCAGGGGTCTTGGATATAGGAAGTTGCAGTTAGACAAGCAATGTAGGTCATCACCGCTGAGATATCACAAATCCATTCTTTCAAGCCTAATATGTTGTCTAGCGTGTTTGTACAGAAGAGTTCCTCTCCTTCTGTCATATTTTAAAATTTCAGATACCAACTGATTCTCGGAAAGAGCAATGATGTCTACCGCATCATAGGGAATAAGGCAAGGTCATTAGGAGTGAAGACAGATGTAGACAATGGAGCACAACCAAAAGAGGATGAAGGGTAAAAATGCATGTATCTGGAAGCCAACATGGGCAGGCATCCCTGGCTTTAAAGAGCAATATCAGGTCTGGCAGGGTGAACTCGGGTCCCTGTACAGTGGATTTGACTGATGGCCATGCCAGATAGATGGAACACCTAACGGTATTTGACGGTATTTGAGCTACTAAGAATAACCCAATGGAGAAGATATGTGTTGGCCACCAAATGATGGTCTGTTCTTATCACCAGACAACAGGCTTCTCTGCTGACTGCATTTCAAAGTCCTCCACTTCTAAGTATAATTTTAACATCAAGATCCAGTGCTGTAGTTTCAAGGTTCTTAGTATCCCCCGCCCATCTTGGCCCTGGGTCAAATAGTGTTAGTTTGTTAATAAGGACTTAGTTCTTTCCTCTCTAAGGAAACACTCCCCTAAAAGCAGAGGCAGGCAGTTCTCCACTGAGCATCCCATGGGCAGGAATGTTTTCACTTCTTTTGGGGCTCTTTTATTCCCTTCAGTAGGGTTTCTCCTAGCTGACTTTCTCTGGCATGGCACCATGTCCCATTCTCTCAAGGACACCTGGAGACAATGCCGTTGGAGTCAGGGACAAGGGTGATAGAGGGGACCAGCAAGGGAATAACACTTCTTGGTCAAGAGCCATTTTCCTCTACCAGAGGGCAATGTTCAAGCCCAGCCTCTTCATTAGGACACTGCAGAGCAGAGGGTACCCTCAAAGGGGACCACATTCTTGGGTAGGTAGAATCCCTTTCAACCCAAGGGTGATTGATGATGTCACAGAGGCATGAAGGCCAGTCTCATGAAGCTTTAAGGTGAATTTTGTGATCTGCAATGAGGTTGTGCTGTCCACGTCCGATTTTCCAGCACATTTCCTTAGACCTCTACCTCCTACCTCCTCATGGGACTTACCTCATTTTGTCTGAATTTCATGCTGAAGAGAGATGATGAGGCAGGTGGCCTAACCCCAACCCAAGCTGTCATACCGACTCTACTCTCCAGGCAAGTGTGACCACAATTCCCAGTCACCCCTGTCCTCCATCCCACCACCTGTAGAGACACATTGTCTTTCTAAGGTCCTCCACCTTGGGGTTCATTTTGTCCAGGGTCTCCCACCACTTCTAGGAATGGCTCACAGCTCCACATGGTTGACTTGGTTGATAGTTGTTTTGGAAACATGAAATTATTGCCATAAACATATTTTTCAAAACATATTTTCAAAACTTGGCATCTGATCTGATTTCAACTTATTTACACATATCTTCATTTCCACTTATTTGGATATTTTTATTTTTAAAATTTTAAGGACTTGTAGAATCAATATTCTATGATATTTTAAGACACAATCACATGGTCAGTGTTAAAAAAATTTTTTTTGCACTATTTTCCTAGGTAACTCAAAGAGCGGGAATCTTTTAGTGTGACTCTAGACTTAATCATTCCTCATGGCTAGTGTTGACTGTCTTAGGCATAGTTAATTCCACTAACATAAAGTCTCTATATTTTTCTTGCTGAAAGAGCAAATTCAAAGTTATCAAATTATTTAAGGCACAAAATTTTGTACATATTTGTTTTCGTTATGTAATTCAAAGATGACAAGGACGTGCAACTTTTGAAAGAATTTTAACCAGTTATTAAATCTTTATCCACTGAGTGGATATCCTACACCCTCCCATCAAATGCTCACAGTTCAGGATGTGCAAATCTCTGAGATTTTCATTATTTTATGAATAAAACTATTATCCCAATAAGATTCCAGAAAAAAAAAAAATCAAAGCCACGTCCCCTCAAATGACAGAAGACTCCCTGCGCCAAGTGTTACCACCGTGGCAGGGAACAAAGGATACTCAGCATCTTGACAATGTGCCCAGTTATCAATCACCTGACACAGCAGCCCTGACAGAACGCGGAGAGGCACCTGAAGGCATTCATTGACTCCTAATGACAAACCCGTTCTGCATATTGCATCTGTGCTAACCCACGGAACCTCCATGGTGATCACACAACAAGGTTCGCTCTCAGAGGAGAAGCAGGAAGGGAGGTGTGAAGCATACAGCTGAAGGGCTGACATGACCCAACATGAAGTAGTGAGCATCGGGCCTCCTGACACAATCAGCTCTGTCGGAAGCAGGGACCATCTTCCTCCCCATCGGGCAGAGATACCTCCCCATTTCCCCTTTGTATGATCAAAACAAGAGGAAATAAAAGTTGCCAATCCTAAGTGAAAACTTGAAAATTCTTAGGAGAGAAAGAGACGCCTACCGTCTCTCTGGGTTATTCAACTGGCTCAATTCACAGTTCACAGCTTCCCAAGATTACAGACATCATCGAACTTTACATCAAAAACCAGGGATGTACTGTATGGTAACTAACATAATATAATAATAATAATAAAAAAGAATGTGAGGGGATGAGAAATAAGAATACAGCGTGAAGCTTCAGCCAAGGACAACAGACCCAGGATACAGGAGAAATAACTGAAGCTTGTTACCTGGGCTATCTTAAACCTTCTTAGGGAAAGATGAAGACATCCCTTTCCCCATACCCCACACAACAGGTTGTCAGGCAGGAAATAGGCTGGGCCTGAAAGCCTCAGACACAAATCCAGGAGAAGCTGTATTCTTTGCCATAATCCGAATCACAAGGTGACACTGCATACTGAACTCATTCATCTCCCAGGAGAGTCCTAATTCTCAGGTTGAGATGACTGTGAACCTCAAAGAGCAGGATCTGCCTTCTGCCCCCTACCTGGGTTCTGCACATAAGCACTGAGCTCCAGTCTCCCAAGCTCTTGCTCAAATCTGACACCATCAGTTACATTCGGGGGTTTTAATGTGTTAGGTCTCCAGTTTAGCTTGCCAGACAGATTCTTCCCCAGTAAACACACAGTTTTATGATGGTGTGTCTTGGATTTGCTTTCATTCATAATGGCAGACCAGCAACACTGAAAATGTTGTATAAATAAAAAATTAATAAATAAAGAGGAAGAATTGGGGGCTTTTAATTGAGAATGGCAGCAGACACATTTTCTCTCCATCCTAAAATGGAATTCAAAATGTTTTTAATGCCCAAAAGTGAGAAGACATTTAGGGAGGCCATCAGCAAATAAGAAATTTCAAGAGATTTCTGGAAGACAAAAAGTGGATCAAGTGGTGGTTGGGAAAGCAGAAAAAAGTCAAAGCTCAGAAAATACATGAAGAATGAATCAGCTACAAAGGGACAAATATACCAGCAGAGCATTGAGACAACATGAATGGTAAAAGGCATGGATGGCCCTGGGGGCTGAAAAACAAAGGGATTAATTTTCAAACACTTAACCCTAAGAGCAGAAGAACTAGCAGCCAGGTCCTCATATACTAACATCTGAGGATGTGTCTCTAAAGAATGAAATGAACAGTCTGGGGAGAATTAGGCCATCATGCAGATATTAGTGACCCCAAATAAGCCCCTAAAATTCTGACATGGGTTCTTCCAGTCAATGCCTGACCTCTCACCAAATTAATATAAAACAAGATGGCCAGTCAACAAACAATGAGCCCCTGATCAACTCTGCTCCATCCTTCTCTAAAATGTGCTGGGACAACCCAGAATTTCTAGATGGATATTTCTGCAATTCAATAAAATAAAGACCATTACCAGAGGAAAAATCTGCAATGCAATACAAAGAATATAAAACAAGATAAACAGAAACCATGATTCTAGAGAAACATACATGTTTTCAGTAAAATAAGGGAAGTTAGATATAGATATTAATATCTCTGAGGGATAGAAGGTCTTGCATTCACAAGACAAGGACATGGTAGAATGAGAACAGAGCAAGAAGGATTTCTAGAAAGTTAATAAAAATAATACACTTATTAATTTTTAAAGCAATATACTGGAATATAAAATTGAGACTCTTTTGCCAAGAAAAAGAAAAATTTGACAGAGAATATGATAAGTTAATAGAGAGGAATAATATAAAATTAGTTTAATTTCCAACTAATAACAGTTGCAAGAAGAAAGAACATAGGAAACAAAGGAAAGGAACAAAATAATGAAAGACAGCTCTCCAAAACTGAAGAAAATGCATCATAAGACTGAAAGTGTGTCAAGCACAATCATTTTTATAAGTTACAAAAACAATCATCATGAAATTGGACACTTATTTTAAAAAATTTATATATCAACTGCTATCAGAGAAAAAAATGCAGGTTGCTGACAAAGGAAAAGGAATCTGATTTATACCACACTTCTCAACAGCAACACTGCTTGTTAGAAGTTAATGGAAGAATATCTTTTAAGTTCTGAAGTTCTATTTTAAGCCTTCAATTCAGTTCTATACCCAGTCAAACTATCACTCAAATAGGAAGGCAGAATAAGAGACAGGTAAGAGTATGAGAAGCTCAGCTCCCAAGCAAATTTCTAAGGAGTTATTTAATGATGTACAAAGAAATAAACTAAGTAGAGAGACCAGAAATCAACAGATTGACCCAAGAGAGCATAAAGTGAAATTAAAAAATGACAGCCTCACAATGGGTTTAGAGATTGAATATTATAGCTTAGAACTGAAGAAAAGAAAACTTTGTGAGGAAGTCTCCATGAAACACACACACACAGTCACAAAATTATGGGTAAGATGATGTAATTGAGAGCTTGGATAAAAGTTGAGAATTTATCAAAAGTAAAAGAGGAGAATCAAGTTTAATTTAGTGTCAGGAACATTTTATTTTACACAGCTACTCAGGGCCAATCGGACATTCAGGAAAGCAAATGTAATTTTATCAGAACACTTATTTCTGCAGTGAACATTATTTCCCGAATCATAGCAATGTAAATGGTATTCATTGGTTTTGAAATCTTGGAATCTACTTTTCGACAAAATTCACTCAAGACTAACTGAATCCATATCAGAATGTAAAATCTATAACCTTGATAACATAAAAGGAAGGACAGCTGTCAGGATTGAGAAGTGGGATGGCAGAGAGGTAGAGGAAGGGGTGGGGGGTGGAGGGAAGGGTGAGTGGGTTCTCCAGAAGTGCTTTCAGTGGAAAAAGAAAGAAGCTGATTATACTGTTTGGTTTTTAAAAAATACACCTGTTGAGAAACTTAAAACAGTGAATTAACCAGATTGGAAAGGGAAGGGTGGGAGAAAATGTAACTAAATATTCTTCTTTCATAACAATTATTTTATAAGCAACATGGGAGGTTGATAAATCCAGAAACAAGCTACGTATATGCAACTGGTAACTCTGAAGCCAACACAACATTTACAAAAGCTAAGAGTGATTGCCCATGGAAGACTGAACTGGGGATGCGAGGGAATGTAGCAGGGGAACTTCATTCACTATGAACCTCTCTGGACTGTTTGATTTTGTTAGTCCCTGTTCCATTAGTAATACTTTTTTCCAAAGAGAGCTTAGAAGTTTTCTCTACAAAGAACAGGAGTGTTGCAATGTATAAAAGCAAACAAATTCTAGTTTTAAAGGTCCCGTTTTAATGATGTATCCAAACCTAGACGTTGAATAATTGGCTGCAAACATTCTCATCCCATCAAAGTCCATGGGGTCTTTGCTTCCTTTTGAAGAAAAAGATGACTGATAGCAGTTGTCCTGAACTAGAATCAACAAAATTGTTACAAAAAAGGGAATAGATCCTTCCCCATCCCCAGACCGAGCAAGTCAGACTCTGGGACGATTACCTGGGGATCTCATCATCATCCCAGCTGATTCCCACTGACCTACAATGTGGTCACGGCCACTTGGACCAATTTAGGGGAGGGCAGGCTAGGTTGTGGTAACAAACAGGGCCAGAATGTATTGTGGTTCAAGCACAATGTCCTATCCACATCCCAGTGAGGAGCAGGCGTTCCCCCCAGCTATCAGCTCTCTTCCAAGTGGTGATCGAAGGGTATAGGCTCCTCCATCTTGTGTCCCTGTAATGGAAGGCAAGAGTGGCTTTCACCTGGAAATGGTACATACCAGTCAACTCAAACTCTACCAGGTAGGACTCACCTGTCTCTACCTGTAGGGGAAGTAGCTAAATAAAGTGATTGTCCAGGAAGAAGAAACAGATTCTTGGTGTTTGGCCAATAGTCCCCATCTAGACCCATAACACAGGCCATGGAAAACTTCTCTTCCTTTTGGCCAAGATGACCCTAAATGTTAACAGTTTGTAGGACAGGACTTGTTATAGCCCAGAAGGAAGGCCTGTCTGAACACAGACACAGGGATGGGTCTCACAAATTTCTGTCTTATAGTTTGAAGCCAAACTTTCATTCCCTTTCTGGATACCTGCTTGGGCTTTCCTTCATCCTGAAGTTGCCATCAATCAAACTGTTGATCTCCACACTCAGCCAAGAATGGCCATGTGAGAACACGGTCCCCACTACAGCAATTCCTTTGAAACGACATCCCTAACTTACCATAGGGCCATAGGTAAACAGGGGCCAGGCCATTTCCAAATGAGACAGCTCCCAGATGTTCTTCACACAGTGGTGCAATGACAGAAGGAGTCACGTGACCTACAGTGCTGGCACGGACACACACCCGCTTGAAAGTTTGGAAACCGCATGCTAGGAACAAATAAAAATGAGAAACATTGACCTTTGTACCTTATTTTACTTCAAATGGGTTGGACGGGAAATGGAAAAGGTTGGTATTTTGATATTTAGTGTCAAAGTGACAACCTACAGGTCTCCTACATCCACCATGTGATGCTACTTAATTTCCTGACACTTAGGATAAATATTTTTACTAGTTCCTAGTGTGAATTTTTGAGGATATTTTCCAAATATTAGTTAGAACTTTCTTGAAGTTGATCTACCATGGATTTAACTCTTTCTACCTACAGCTGCTCTGAAAACAAATCTTTTCTCCACTCCAAACAGCAGAACGACATATTCGATGTACCGTGTTCTTCATCAATTTAACAAAAAAATAAAAATAAGTTGAAATGGCCCATGAACACACCACATAGAATGCATATAGGACCTACACACTGATTAAATATTTATGAATGGAATAGATGGCAATGAGGTGGCAAACCTCCTTATAAGGCTAGATCCACTACGGCAAAAAGGGATTTTGCTTACCTAGTTTTTCCTTCATAAAATGTGTCCTCTTCTAAAAAGATGTTTCATAGTTGGGAGATGGGAGGGTTCACGAGGAGGAAGATGGAACAGCGATACCAGGGTTTTGTGTCCTTTATTCAAATTTGTGATCCTCCCTGGGCTTCGCTCCTCAGAGCCTGGAAGGGGGGCACCGTGGGGTCAGGAGAACCCCACCACAAGGGCAACCTCTCCGCACACCTCTGCCCCTGCTGACCAGTCTTTCTTTTCCAGGTTTCAGGAGCCCCATGACTTGGTCTCCTGTCCAACGCCTTGGATCTGAGACATTAACCCAAAGTGATAGGTTAATAGGGCTGCCAAGTCTCCCCCTAACTCCCCCAAATCTGGTTGGGCTTGTACTTTGGCCAGTGATGGCTGAAGAAGAGTCCTTGCATGGCCTCTTCTTGGAGGCCTCTGCCCCGTGAAGAGCTGGACATGAGTCCATGTGGAGAAACAGAGGTCCAGGTGTCTCAGAGTTCACTACAGGAAGAGGCTGTCCCAGACCAGCCCGCCCCAGCTGCCCCACTAACTGGCTGTAAACACATAAATGAGTCCAGCTCACACCACGTGGGGCAGGGGCGAACATTCCAGCTGAGCCCCACCCAAAGGGTCAGCCCCAAGCACTGAAATGAGAGCTGGTCTCCCAGCTCACCTCGGCAGACCGCTGCTCCCCAGCGCTGGGTTGCAGACATCCAGGCGCTGTCGGGGAAGCTGGGGAGCAGCAGTGGCTGTGCCCACTGCGGACCAGAGCAGACCTCAACCCTGGATGTGGTGGCCTACCCTCCAGCCGCCTGGGCCGTGATGGCAGCAGTGAGTGGGGCAGGGGCTGGACTCAGGCCCTGGGGAGTTCGGACTCAGCTCCTTGAAAGGGGATGGGCGGGCCAGGCTGGGCCATGTGGGAGGCCCGAGTCTTCCAGCTTAGAGCCAGCAAAGTCCCCAGACAACTGCGGCTCCTAACTGTCATGGGCTCGTTCCTCTGCACCTGTGTCGGGCCCCGGAACCTCCCACCAAGGGCTGGGTCAGTGCCGCCTGCGCAGAGGTCCGTCCAGTCACAGGACTCGGCCTCACCTGTCTGTCGCATACCTGCAGTATTTCGCTAAGTGGTCCCTACCTCCAACCCAGGGCACCGAGGAACAAGGTGAGCCACAGTGAGGAATCAGGTGTACTACAATCAGGACTCGTGTTATAATTAGCATAAATTATAATATAAATACACAGTGATGTGAATACGTGTATATTTATATACATACGATATGTATGTAATTTAACGGTTTTATTGTCGACTTTACTCTGTTTGACCACCTTTCAAGGCTTCTTTTTTGGGGGTGAGTCTACAGACCCCGCACCCTCCCATCTCAGGCCAGCCATTTCCAGCACACACTCGCCTCACCGTAAGCCTTGCTGGGCGGTCTCCCCAGCACAGAGCTGCCTAGGGTTCACACCCACCCCCTGCCCCCGGGCCTTGTCGGGCTGTCTTTATAGACCTCAGACAGTTCTCCCTCCTCGGGTCCAGCCTCCTCCTGATGCCCAAGCCCCTGTCACCATAAACACGCTTCCTGCTGGTGCCTTCCCTCCTCCCACACCTGCCTGCTTTCTCTGCCCCAGGAGAGAAAGAGGCTGCCTCCCCTCGCTCACTGGTCCCCAGCTCTTCCGTCTGCAGCCATGAAAAGGCACTTTCTAGAGAATGTGGAACAGAGTCGTGGTTGGTAAAGAGATAGCCTACATTCCTGACTACTGCCTTATAGACTATGCTATTGCTATGGTCTGAATGTCTGCCCCCCGCCCGCCAGAAAAATTCATGTATTGAAATGTCAACCAGCAGAGACGATGGTATTTGGGAGATGCTTAGGTCATGAGGGTGGAATCCTCCTGAGTGGGACTAATGCTTTTACAGCGAGACCTCACAGAGCCCCCTCGCCCCTCTGCCACGCCAGGACTCAGCGGGAAGGCACCAGCCATGCCCCTGGAGGAGGGTCCTCACCGGAGCCCGACCGTGCTGACACCCCGATCCGGACGTCCAGCCTCGAGAACTGGGAGCGATGGGCGTCTGTTCTGCATGAGCTCCTCACTCGGTGGTGTTTTGTTACCGCAGCAAACCGACTGAGACCTACCCTAACTGTAATGCCAATGAACCTGGGGGTCTGACTGAGAAGTGCCTCGGGGAGGTCAGCCTCACACCTCATCTCCGGCACAGGGGAAACATGCAGCACACGAGCTCGCGGGATCCTGCCTGGAGAGAGGAAGCTTGAAGCAGCTGAAGAATTGAAATTGTCCACAGAAAACTAGCTCAGACCCCAGCCCTGATCCCAGCAGCTACTGCTCTTCTCCTTGCTCGACAACCCTCTCATCTCTACACTGAAAGGAGGCATTGCCCACACAGGGAAAGTTGTTTTAAGGGTAAAATGAGAACATAAATTTAATCAACCAGCTCTATACAAATGTAATTAAATAGAGAAAGAGGGCTTTCCATGGACGTAAGTACAGAGGTGTTTGTTAATCGTTGCCCTGAGTACTTGGTTTTGTGGTGTGTTTGTCTTTGTTTTATTATGGCTTTTTTTTTTTTTTTTTTGATTCAGCCTGGAAGCAGGGTGCTGACCTAATATGGATCAGGGGAGACGCAGTAAGGTTTCACACGGAAAATTTAATTCTTCTGGAGAGGCGGATGGGAGGTGTTCCTGTCAGGACTTAGTTAATCTCGAATGTGGAACCCCAACAATGACTTCGGCACAGATGTAGATTTATTGGGGTCCCAAACTGAGAAATCTGGGAGGATGAATGCCACTCCCTCTCTGTCCACCTCTTAGAATCGGCGGTTCCCCATTTGGGTCCATCCTCAGATGGGCCCCATTGCTGCAAGCCACATGTCCCTCCAGCGAGGTCCCAAAGAAATGGGTGGGACCTGCCTTGCTATGACCTTTGTCCCACCTCAGACAGAACACTGACCAGAAGGGCCTGGGATCCGGGCAGGCGAGTCTGGACCTGCATCTCGGGGTGGGCAGGCAGTCGCAGGGGGGCCCTGATTGGTCAGCCTGTGTGAGGGCAGGGGCATCACGGGTGGTAGAGCACCTTCAGAATCACCGGGGGCTGGAGAAACCTGCCTAGTGTCCAATCTTGGGGTTGTGTGCCTTCCATGACCAGTGAGCACACAAGTTTCACCATCGTTTGCGGTGAAGAACTGGGCGGATACCTAAGATTTTCAGCCGGGTGACTTGTCATTTAGCATAGTCTCATGCTAAGACAGAGAGCATGAGGAGACCCACAGATGCTTCTGGAAAAACTGTGTCTGGTCAAGGCTAACAAAACGTGGGAGAAGGGCCCTTCAGTCACCTCTGGTCAGATGCAGATGGACATTGGTCAGGCACTCGGTCATCAGAAGGCTCTCTCAGCTTCTTGCCCCACCATGCCCGTCCCACCACAAGCCCTTCCATGGTCTGGAGAACGTGGGGTGCGGGCTCCCGTCAGACGTGGGCATGCCAGTCTTCTTGGACAAAGCAAGCCCGTGAGAGTGACGTGGCGAGTCCTGGCCCAGCCTGACCCAGGGCTTCTGTGTTCACCAGCACATAACACATGCAGCTAAGTAATGTTTGATTTTCACCTAAAATTTTTCACCCAAAATATGAAAGTCTAAGGCCTATTTGAAGTAAGACAAGCCTTATTTCTATTTATCAGAAACACAAAGAATGCTAACCGTGTCTAAGAGTCTTACCCATAGGGGTGCCTGGGTGGCACAGCGGTTAAGAGTCTGCCTTCGGCTCAGGGCGTGATCCCAGCGTTATGGGATCTAGCCCCACATCAGGCTCCTCCGCTATGAGCCTGCTTCTTCCTCTCCCACTCCCCCTGCTTGTGTTCCCTCTCTCACTGGCTGTCTCTGTCCTGTCGAATAAATAAATAAAATCTTTAAAAAAAAAAAAAGAGTCTTATCCATAATATGTTTTTAGGCCACGTACACACTATGTAACGAACACACGATGCCGCTGAAGGGAACCCTGGTTCCCCAGGCCACCTCCTTGGTACAAACACAGAACTGCATCGGGGGACCCTGGAGGCACAGAGACCCTGCAGCTCAGCCCCTGGGTCTTGGAGAGGCCGCCTAGAGCTGTGGCCTGGGGATGGCTGAGTGCTCGCCTGTGGTCAAGCGGCATCTTGTAATTCCATTAGGGTGTTAGATTCAAATGCAGAATTAGCTGTTGCCTACGCAGAATTATGTTAAACACGGCCCAGACTGAAAATCAATATTCTGCTTAAGTAACTGGCCCTCCAGTAATTTAATGAAGCTAAATTGCATTACACCAAGGCAAGGTGGAGGGGGCATTCTGCCTCAACCCTTCCATTAGACGGGGCTATACGCCTGTGTGCCTAAAGAAAAATTAAACACATACTCATTTTTTCCCCCTGAAGTTGGACCTGTGCTTTTTACGCCAGATTACTTGTTTGCTTCTTAATTTAAAACTAGAGTAAATAATTTGCAGCCCTGTAATTAGGAAAGAACCAGGGACTCATAATAAGAAAGAGAGAGAGTGCTGGAGGAACAGCGGAGAATACACTTTTTTTGAAATCCACAAGAAAAAACTTGGGTGGGGGTGGGAGGGCCCTCATTAGTTTTAACATGCCTATTAAAATTTAATTCTAAAGTCTTTAACTTGACACTGTAATCGGTCAGTTTCACAATTTGAAAAAAGACCATGAAGCAAAGGTGGAGTTAGTATTTTTTTTAATGTTATGTATAAATGCGCGTAAAACAAGAATTTTTAAAGCACACGTTTGATATACCGGCTGTCCGTGTATTCAGTAACGTGCTTTGTTACTGCTTTTCTGCCTGCCGTTGGTCCCGGTTCACACGTGTTGAGGGTCTAGGGGGCTGTGTGTGTGCACACGCTGCGTGACAACTCTAAGTTTGCTAAGCCCGGGAGCCTTCAACACAACACCTGAAACGGGCATCTTCTCATGGAAGATTCCACTCCAAGAACTTCAAGCTCTCTGCACGGTCGGCATATCTCATTACGACACTCCAACCACAGAAGTTTGTGCTAAAAATGATTGACAATAAAAAGGAGGTACCGTCACACCATTTCGAAGTTATTGGCAACTCATTTATTATTCATCCGCAAACTTCATCTATACGAAGCACTTCACAGACTTATGTCCAAAAATCCCAAATTAAAATGACAATAATTGTGCGTTGCTTAGGATGGGATGATATGAAAAACAGAAGTCTTTTCCTTACGGAAGCAGCTTTGGATCTTCTGAGGCCCCATAAGACTTATTGCCCATGTGGGTCACTATCGTTGAGAAACTTCAGATGTTTGCAATATGGATGCACTAAGTTAATTGGCATTTATCACCTGCTTCCCCCGACTCTTCAATTTTTCTTAATCTCTCAGACCCAAAAGGATATAGGATGTCAACAAAGAGAGTCAAAATGAAAATGATTCTTGAAACACAATATAACCTTGAGGTCTAACCCTTTAAATGCCTGCTTTTATTTGGTTTTCCATTTGCAACGGAACAATGTCAAGGTCAGCCGGGGTGTCTCCTGTAACTGTGACAGCTACAGAGAAAAGGTCATGTATGTTCTCAATTCAAACATAATTACATCTTAATTTCTTATTTGGATATCTTGGCTCTCAAAAAATAATGAATCAGGACAATGGATCCTAACTCAGGTATTTCTCACTAACAAGCCAAAACAATGCTCTTTGAAATCAATGTTTACTGCTGAAAATATCAGGGTCTGGGCAGACAGTTGAAGAGGAGCTTGTTTTCAAAATATTTAGTTCTACCTCGAAAATATATTTAGTACCATCGTATTGGGAGACGTGAGCACCCAATATACTTAATGTCAAGATTTTCAGAACTTGTCGCTACACTAGGATTGTACGGAAACCCAGCGAGCTCCTCCAGCCCCATCACAGAAACTAGAGCCTCTAACTGGCAACAGTGCACGAACCAATTCCACCTTTATTCTTCAGCAAACTCAGAAGCTTAGTAACAATCTTCACAGCTTAAATCTGAAACCTCATTCTTGTGTCACTCCCTTTTTAAGTGACGGAGCGCGTGGTTTTCATTGTTAAAAAACTGTCACCGAAGGTAAAAATGTGGTCTCGTAGAGTTTGGCAGTGAAATGGTTAAAGAAATGGTAATAATCGGGGCACCTGGGTGGCACAGCGGTTAAGCGTCTGCCTTCGGCTCAGGGCGTGATCCCGGTGTTCTGGGATCGAGCCCCACATCAGGCTCCCCCGCTATGAGCCTGCTTCTTCCTCTCCCACTCCCCCTGCTTGTGTTCCCTCTCTCGCTGGCTGTCTCTATCTCTGTCGAATAAATAAATAAAATCTTAAAAAAAAAAAAAAAAAAAGAAATGGTAATAATCAGGTTATCCCACTGTGGACAAGTGAGAATATTTGTTTGGTAAAACCGGGTGGTGTTTCTCCTTATTCTGCCTTTAGGATTATAAGGGCGATGGTGCATTCGTGTCACTTTTTTCAAAAGCAGAAGGGATGTACGCAGTGGAAACAGCAGGAAAAGGGAGAAATCTTTGCTTGGGTCTTTACTTCTGTGTATTTTTCAAATGGAAACTTTTGCGATTCTATTTACCAACACCAGTGCGCCGTTAGCGTAATTTCTCAGGTGGTACATTATGAAACGTAAACTCTATATGAATCCTGGAATTTCACATAGATTCGTTCCTCTAAAAGCAAAGCAGACGATTCATAGAAGAAGAAAAACAAACGCACATTTGCACGAAAAAACTGTCTGATGCCACAACTAACAAGAAGATTTCAAACTCAGCAATGAATATTATTTGCAAAAGCCTTTTAATTTTTGATGGGTAAGAAAGAAAGAAAAAGGAAATGTGAGCCTCACCATCTCCAGGACTGTCTGTGAGAGTTAACCAGGCAAATTCTTTTGGAAACAATGCTACCAAATCTTCTCATTCAGAAATTGTGTATTTTGAAATCTACCACCCCAAACAGTCATCATATACGTGGGACAAACTTTCTACACAGACATGCTCAATGCGGGTTGTATCTAATTGCAAAGAGAAAGAACCAAAAATTGAATTATAAAGAAGCAGTTCAGTTAATTATGTTAAATCCATTTGCAAGAACATTCGTCATTATAAAGGATGTTCACACAGATTTTTGATGGGAAATAGGGAGAACAGACAAAACATTAAGAGAAAAGGATAGCAAGTAAAATTGTACGCATGCAACAGTATCAATATGTTAAAAATATTGATAAAAGTAGGGAAAATTACCAAAATATTGACCAAAGGAAATGAGTTTATGGCCAGTTATAATTTTTTAAAACAATCTCCTATATTTCTAAAAATTCCACAGGGGGCATGTACTATTCTGTAATATGATATTTTTTTTAAAGAGACAATTTTTTCATGTAAAGCCCCATCGGCATTGATGTTAAACTGACAACAAACACTTTGTTTTCTTTTATTAAGAGGATATAAATCAGAGGTCTTTTGGCTCCCTGGATTTAGGAACTTTCCACAGTATGAATATCTGTAGTTTTCAGCAAAAATTAATTCAACTGCTGGTGTGGGACAAGCAAAGAGAAGGAGCCGGTGCCTGCCCTCCAGGAGCTCCCAGCCTCGCGGGGACACAGACCAGGGACGAGCCACCACCCCCTTCTCCCCACTAGCGCCCATCTGCATTGCCGGGGAGGGGGGACATTGGACAGGTGTGTGGGCATGGGATGCTTCCTCCTGGCATCTTAGAAGCAGAAGGCATGAGTTTGAGAAATGTTTCTGCCATTTATGAATTCTGTGTTCGTAGAAAAGTCACCCAAATCCTCAACTGTCACAGCAAAAAAAAAAAAAAAAAAAAAAAGTAAATGCTTTCTTCAGGAGGCTTTTGGGAGAAGAGGCACCACGTTGAGGGGAAAAGTGCTTTGGAGAAAGAGAGGCGGGCCCAGGCAGGGTCGTGGCGGGCCCCCCCCCACCCCGTGAGACCCCTCTGTGCTGGTCTTCGTCAGGGTTAACCCCTGGGGAGGCTGCGGCCTTGTTACATACAGAACGCGGAGCTGTTTTACAATTCAAGTCCCCCTAGTTCATATACTATGACATTTCACATTCTATCAGATTTCACAGAGTTCTCCAAAAATGTTTTTGGACATCTGGATGCTATGTGGTAAATGTGTGGGTGGAGAGGTCATGGACAAGTTCTAACCTGGGGGAGGGGAGGGGTCATTCTCTGCCTCTTCTGCCCCCTCCCCCGCCTCCTCTAAGTGCTGCTGGGGCTGCGGGCCGGGAATTCCCACCCAGAAACAACTTGGGGAAGTATGAGGCGTTGACCCCAGCCTCAGAGTGGGGACCCCTGCCCCCCCCCGGGGACGGTGTGGCAGCTCGTGGGCAGGCCGCTCTTGGCACAGAGACAGCCTGGCCCGTGTCCGAGTAACAGGCCTGTAAAACGCACCATATTTTTATGACATAGATGTGTTAATATGTATTTATGGTCCATCCTGACACAAAAATATTGAACATGTATTTATATATATTTCATCGCCAACGCGATAATAGAGCAACCGATCACTGCCCAGGATTTTTCACTGTAATTCTAGTTTTCAAGAAAGGTGTTTTTCATACAGGTCTTGTGGGGCTGGGGGCTTACCTGCTTTCTCCTGGTCCCGGCTCCCCCCTCCACCATCAGGAGCCCCCCAGTCCCCTTCAGCACGCCCCCTTCCTTCCCGCCGACCCCTCACTGAGCGTGGCTGTCAAGGCCAAGCGCGGACGGCTGTTGAGCCAGCCCAGCTGGACGAATTAACGTCTCTCCAGTAACTCAAACCAGCGATGACTTCATCCCGAAAATCTCCGAGCAGCACAGGTCAGAGCATGCGTGTGGACACAGTAATGGGGTTCCCAGGGAAGCTGAATGGCGGTGGTAAAGTGTAAGCCAAGAACTACAACGTGCATGAGAACCCAGGGGCACATCTGAAAAAATAAAATTCTAACGGATCTTTCCGGAACACTGCAAGCGTGCCGGTGCAATGATGATTTTGTCCTATTACATCTAAGAGCACCAACAGATAAGCAGAATTGCGCTGATACGAGCCTGCTTTGTAAATACATAATACATTAATATCTGTTCCATAGAAGCCGAGAGAAGAAAATAAAGACAAAAATGTATGACAAATAAATATATAGGTATATGGTGGTCCCTTAAATGAACTAAACCAAGGACATTTTAAGCTTATTTATATGTTTAATGTTTATTTATACGTTACATAAAATCTACTTTCTAAATAGGAAAGTAACTAATATTCTTATTAACAGAAGAATAGTTTTTGTTTTTGTTTTTTTCTAATCTTCGTTCATTTTTGCTGACATGGCTGTTAGGCTGGTGCATGGAAATAGAGTGACACATAAAATGAAAGGAGCTGTCCTGAATCTCTTAAATTTTGTGCGTAATATTTTATCGAGGTGATTGAAGGGGACCAGCTGTGGAGTCCACCACGGACGGGTCAGGAAGCGTGGACGGCAAAGAGCCCCGGGGAGGACTGGGCCAGCGTAGCCAGCGTCTTCTGTGTCTGTTTTTCGTGGTGGGTTTGGATTCACAATTTCCTGATGAAAGTCGAAGATCAAATGTGATTCCTTTCTATGTGACTGAGAATTAAGAAAAATTAACTTCATTACGCAAAAGCAATAAAACAAACTGGAGGGTGAGACCAGGGAAATATCCAAGAATCCAACAAGTTCCATGGTAAGGATGGTCCTTATTTGGCATTGTTTTTCCGATGGCCGAATTCCTGTTGTCATCATAGGACTCCAGACGGAAAAGACACCTGTGAGTGTGTCCCGGACTCCGTGCTTCCCAGGGGCTCCTTCCCGTACTCCGCCTGCCGTGGGCACAGCAGCAGCCCGCAGGACCGGGTCCGTCATAAAAGGCTATCCCTTGTCCCCTGGTGCTCTCCTCTGTCGTTTCGACAAGGAAATGGGTCTCATTATGTTTTTCCCTCCTCTTCTTTCCCTTGTCAAGGGTAAGATTAAAGCAGCTGAAGCACGATGCGCCTTCCAGAGAGAAAGATCAGACTCGCTCCTTCATTTCAGATTTTCCATAATGAAAGACGTCATTACGCTTTTGAGTTAGGTCACTACAAAATAAACATGAAATCCGAAAAAGCTTGATCCCAGTTTTCCATTTGTAAATTCTTTTGGGTCTGTGGCCTGCTTTCCTTGGTTTGGACCCCAATGACCAATGAAAAAGAAAATAAATCTCACTTTAGTTACCAGATTTTTAAAATTTAAAGTACAAACAGTTGCATATATACTAAAAATAGAAGAAGTTGTGTTTTGAGAAAATGGGTTTTGTCCTAAATCATCTCTACAGGAAAATTAAGAATATTATGGCTTTTCATCCATGATGGAGCTGAAGGATTGGTACACCGCGACGTTATTTCAGAGGAAAGGGCCTCAAGTGCTATTGTTTGTGTCAATTAAAAAAATGCACTTTTCCAGACATGGTTTGGAAAGAATTTTTGGTAGCTTCCCACAGCACAAATGGGCCAAGCAAATCCACACAGCACCTACACGTGAGCCTCCTAAGAAAAATGCTTTCAGCAGGTGTAAGGCCGTGTCCACGAGATGCTCGCAAGGCTCCGGGACACACGTGCTGGAGACGTCCGGCTGCTTCCAACCTTCATCTGCCCTCCAGAGTCCGCAGATGCTAAAGCGGGTCCAACATAGTGCAAATCCCTCAAAGCTTTACCGACGGGACGGGCCCCAAAGAAGGGGAGTAGGGGCACCCTTGGCTCTGCCCCCAAGAGCCCCCTTAGACAAGAAGAGGTATGGGGGCCATGAAAGGACCAGGGGCCGCTTGTGGACACTTTCCTTTTCCAGTCTCCCAGGCAGCTACCAAAAGTAGAAGAAGCCCTACAGGACAATCTTTTCTCGAAAAGCAGCCCCCCCCCCCCAATCCCAGGAGCACCCAGGGGCCCAAAGCTGCCAGGCTGTCCCTCTGAACACAGTCTGGTCACACGCAGAGCCCAGCAGGCCTGACCCAGTGGACCGCCCACAGTCATGGCAGAACCGAGCAGCCGGGGGCTGGCAGAGGGCAGTAAACAATTAGAACAAACATCTGGTACATTTTTGGAACACAAAACTTTATCCTATCTTTAATCAAAATCACATTAAAAAATATTTGCTCTGGGACAGTCCACTCTGCTCAGCCCGCGTCCAGCTACCAGTCAGGAGCAGGGGGTACGTGCCCCGGGGGGGGTGCCTCGATACCCCCTCCCTGGGAGCTCCGCTCATTCCTGCCCCACCCTCGCTGGCACCTATGGCCCACCTGAGACTCCCAGTCTGGGTCGCGCATCACTCTCCCCACCCCGTCCCTCTTCAAGCCCTACTTCCCTGCCTTCCCAGTCTTCCTGTGCCTCAGGAGACAGATGCCTCATGGTGGGACGCCCTTGCAGGCCTGCTGTGAGGAGCAGCCCAGCTTCCGGCCATCGGGGGAGGGGACACGGGAGGGAGCCAGCCTCGGTGCCAGGGCTTCCCTGACAGACCCTGGCCAGGACGACAAGCCGGGCCAGCCTGCGGCATCCTCAACCCCACCAACAGGCTCGCACAAGGCTAGGAGTGGGTGGGTTGGGAAGTGGCTCTCGAGGGAGCGGAGAGAGAAGGAACTAGAAACAACCACTTAACATCTATTTAGAGCCTGGGAGCATTTGTGGAAGCCATCCCCATTACTGTTGAAAAGATGCAAATTTGGCGAAATAATCAGCTGTATGGCTCCGGGCTGTTTCCCGAGCACCCTGATTCCAAACAGGAGGGAAGGTATTAGTGTAAGACACCAGCAAGGCCAAGTTCATGTTGCTCAGAGGTAGCCCCTAACCAAACTCCACCAAGTGCTGCAAAAGAAGATTTGTTATCTCGGGAAGACAGTTCATCCAGTGAAGCCAAAAAAAAAAAAAGAAAAAAAAAACAAAAAACAACCAAAAAACAGTCCTTAAGGCTGGTTGTGGGGGAGCAAAGGAGCCGAACCCGGCACGCAGAGCTCCCCCAATACCCACTTCCTTGGCCAAGTGGCTCACATCACTGCAGAGAGAAAGGCAATTAAGGCAAAGATATTTTTCCAGCACTGTTTTAAGTTCCACATCAAATATTCTTTCAGACATTCACGAATACACTTATCTACAAATGAAGGGCATAAGCTATGCTATTGATTTTTGCATAGGATCTGCTCTTTCTGGAACGCGTCTGAGCAACTCCGGTAGACACTGTGAAATCTCGCCTTCCATTAGAAGGAGCCCCACAAATGACTTCAGACAAAGAGATAATCCATCCTGGTTCCGCAGGCTTCCCTGACCTCTTAACCCCATTCCAGTTGGCAAAAGTTTGGGGACAAATTAACAAAACGTTAAAGCATGGCGGTAGATTTAATGCAGAAAATTATCCTTCGTGCCTGCACCATAGCAAAGTCTTTTAAGCGATGCAGTTAAAATGGACCTAAAATGCCACAGCCTATAAACTAAATATTTCATCAATTTGCTGAGTATAAATTATATCTTAAAATTCCAGCCCTCTAGGTTCAGGACATAAAGCAGCCTTTCAGTCAAGTGCTTTGAGCAGTGTGATACAAGACGTCTATAAAATATTTTACTGTGTTTTCATGTATAGTGAATTTGAAATAAGTTTAATGGGAAAACAAAAATGTACAGAGATTACAAGCCGATACTCCATTCCTTTTTTCGACCTCTGGTTGTGCAGGCATTTTGTGGCCTTTCCTTCTTTTTAAACAACTGAAGAAGGCTTTTGGAGTCATGGAAGGTGGCGTTTAGGGGGCCAACACATGAAACAGCTTCCTTGGCTGGCAACCTGGGAAGAAATGTTCACTTGGAGTCGGCACCGTGTGCGCGCGTGTGGGTGCGCGTGCCCGTGTGTGCGTGTGTGCGCGCGCGCGCCTGTGTTATCTGAGAAGGAATGCACGAAGCTGGGGGTGGGGGAGAGCTACATCTATGCCTTGTGTATTTAGTTTCCTTTCATTTTCCCCTCAGAGGATGGAGAGGGTGCTGTAATTTTCAAAATACTGCAAAAAACATTTCTACAAATTGCTTTGCTTGTCTGCCTCTATACATTAAGCAGCACAGAATAAGCGAGGGGACCCTTCAACGCAAAACGCCTTTTTTTTTTTTTTTGCATTTTCTGTAACAACATAAAAGCTGCTGTTATGACAAGAAGTCTGGTAGTTCACTCTTTCATTTATAATTTAACCACAGCCTATATAACATAATCCAAAAAATATGGGGCATGATTAGTATAAAAATCAAATACAGTGGAGGCTTTTGGAATACTCCAAGAACAAAACAAAACCAAAAAAAGAGAGAGGAAGAAAACATTGCAGATATCTGAATATATGCGGTATTTCTTTAATACTTCATTTTAAACTACCTAATTGTGTTTTTAAGCTTCGGTTCCTGTAATTTTGCAAGACGAGGCATTCCAGTGAGAAAACATATGGTGAGGGATTTTTAAACCACATAGCGAGAGTGCATCATAGACTTCTCTGCTGTTTTAGTGTCACAGAAATCCACCACTGAATTTATCCAGTCACCCATTAAAGAAAGAAAAGAATTCAAGGAAAAGGAGTTTTTAAATCCCCTAATGCTACAAGAACGAGTGAAATACGGTATCAAGTTCAAGTCAGAGTGGTGGGAGAGCTTCCTGACTTTTCACAAGACCAGCAAGTAGCAATTAGCAACCCGAGGCTGAAGAGCTATTCCAGGGGCATTGCAGCCCCACGCCTCGCCAAGCCGGCGACTGGTGCCGGGGGAAGCACCTTCTCACTTCGCCTTCCAAGGTGGCCCTTCCCGGGGGTCAGTCTTAGGTTTGTTCCGAGATAGGTGGGCAGGGGGAAAAAAAAAAAAAAAAGATGAGATAGTTATTTAGATAGAGAGAGAGAACGAGAGAGCGATGGATGGATAAATAGATCAATGGACATTTGCTTTCATTTTTACAGTCCCTTTGTAATTGTCCCTTTAATAATAGGTGCCTCTGCATGAAAGGACAACTGTCTTAAAATGATGTGTTTTTAGAAGAGATAATGAACCAGCAATTTGTGTTGGCGCTGCAGTGGTGACAGAAAGCTCTGAGAGTGACAAACTTGAACAGTCTGAAAGCAAGAGCTCAAAAGGGATTCCAAGCACTTTAGACTAATGTGCTTGACAGACACCTATTCGGCTCCACACTCATACATGTGCATGTGTGCACATCTGTACGATGCGTGTGAGAGTCCTCCAGGCTCACACGTGTGCGGGAGAGAGGGGGTGGGGGCAGAGGCACGGGGACACGAAGCAATGCATATCATTATTCAAATTACAGTCAGATTCATCCTTAAATTACACTGGTGTCTCTTATCAGAAATTGTTTCCTATACTATAATATGCGGCAATAAGTGGACATTAATTAATGCTAAATTACAATGGAATTATATATTATATCCACATGAATACTGAATGACTCCATTATGAATAATATTATTACAGTAAATATTAAAGGACCTGAAAGTGGTTTGTCGCTAATTACAAAGTGTTGATAACTACATATGATCTTAAGTTAATACAAACTTTTAAATTTAACGGCCAAACGGCAAATCTTTGATGAACACCGCCTCGAAAATGTAGCCCGAGACCCGAGCGACAGAGCCGACGCACCGTCCACCACTCCTTCTGGAAGTCTGATTTATCCGTGTGACAGAACCGTTCGTTTCCTGGCTTAGAATTCCATTCAAGCTCTATCCTCTCGGCTCAGATGTGTGTGGTTTCTCCGCTCAGCTAATGTTTTAAAAATCCACGCACAACTTAGCCGGAGTCTCTCCTTTTGGTGGGTGGTCATTTTGTCTTAGGAAGGAAAATCCTTAACCCTTTCCCACTTCCCACTTAAAAGATTTTCAAAATACCCTGGTGGCGTTTCTTTTTTTCTTTTTCTTTCTTCCTTCCTTTCTTTTTTCTTCTTTTTTTTTTTTTTCAAGGCGAAACGGAGTGAGAAAAGTGTAAGGTGTTAATCTTGATAATTAGTGCACGAAAGCAATTAGGGGTCTAAAAACCTTAAGGCACAGAAAGTGATTTTTTGTTTATCTGCTTACCTTATTAAGTTAAATATCTGTCGGAATTAATCGCTAATGAATGTGAAGAAGGCTCACGAGCAGTGAGCTTAATGAACAGCCGTGTCAGTTGCATTTTACAGGGTCCCAAATCATCGAAGACTGCAAGCCAACTCGCTATTCAAAATTACTTTTCTGCCCAATTTTCTGTTTGCAAAGCAGTAAATTATTTACATTTATTGTGCTTATTTAAGCACTTAAATGACTATGAATGGAGTACAGGCATGTTTAAAAAATATAGAACCATTACAGCACTCTACTGCTGGAAATTCCCGTTATTTTCCCCTGAAGGCTGCTTCCCCTACTCTTCTAATCTCTCTTTTACAACAATTCATGAAAAAGGCCATTATTACATTGAACATGTTTTAATAAGTTATTTATTATTTAACATACTTTAAGAGGCAGTGCCATAGAAGTTACATTGCACACGCTAAGAACAGCCTCTTTCATACTTGTCCAGTTGCCTGAGCCTAAGTGCTTAGGTTTCCCCGAATAAAAGGATGCTGTCCTTCATTAGAAACAAATAAACCGTGCTTTCCACCATTACTCACGTCATAAACGTGGATATTTGAAGAGATCAATTATACCAAATTGAAAATTATACCAATTGAAAATTATCGTGTAATGTATGTGCTTCCTTTAATAGTTATTCATTTGAAATCAGTGGCCACGATTTTTTAAAATGTGCAGCTGTTCTTGCAAACAAATCAGTGTTTTAAGTTGCACTTAAATGCACGGGGACCCAGCATGCAGGAAGCCTCCCCGATGTGTTCTCCGCACATTCACGAAGCACTCCAGCCACATCACTAGGCAGCCAATTGACCACTGCCAAACCCTTGGATGGCCCAGATTCATCACACTGAGGTTAAGAGTGCATAATGAAAACACAAGAAGGGAGTAGTAGGTAAACAGACGAAGGACAGCCGGAAAGGAGGGAGCCAGGGAAAGGGAAAGCGAGGCCCCTGGACACAGAGAAAGAAAAATCTCAGTGATGCTGCCTGCTAGATTGGGATCAAGCAGCAGATTCAAGTATTCCTTTTCAAATCTTTCAAATCATTGCAGGAAAAACTTTCCTATGTTTCCAAACGCAGACAGATGCTCCACAGCAAGTTTCTCTGCGGACCGCATGCATTTACATGCATAATACCATGTATGTGCTGGCTCTCACGTTAGCTCGTTTCCTAAAGTAGCAAGAAACGGCGGTGTTTTTCAAAAGTGATTTCAAACAATCTGCGGGGTGGTCTGTGCGTGTGTGCGTGGGCGCGCGTGTGTGCATGTGTGAAAGCAGCCATATTTATTATTTGGACTTAACTATTTGAATGTATTTTCCCAAATGATACCAGGGGCAGCGTAACAGCTACTGTTAAGAAGCCCCATGCTATTCATAAGAGAGGGTACTGGAGTAAACATTACAATAGCAGTAATGATCTAATTAAAAGAATCAGACATACTTAAAAGAGTCCCTTCTTTCAGGGGAGGGGGGGGAGGAAAAATCGATGATGCAATCCATAGTCCGGGATGGGGCAAAGCCTTTTACTGTGATCAAACACAGTCTACCTAGTACATATCTGAAGTCCTCTGGTCTTTGTTACTTAATGTGATGCGTGGGATCAAAGATGCGTGCGCTGTGTCTTCCAGGGCTCCAGCTGAGTCGCTGTCATATGCTAAGCTTTTTTTTTTTTAAGTTGGCTATAATTCTACCTTACTCCAAGTGAACAGCGTTTCTATTACACTAAGCATCGCCTCGAATCTGGCAAGAATCTTGTGTGGGATTTTCTTGGAGCAGTCTGAGCGCGACCGTAACACACATAAACCCGTGTAGGTTTGCACAGCCCAGAGCTCCACGCGGGTTCTCACACCCCCACCCCCCTGCAAGAAATGCTGGTGTTGGTGTGTGTGCCTGGGAGACGAGAAGACAAAAGCAAGTGTGATCACTAATCGCTAATTGTGTCCAGGAGCCTCGCTCCATGTGGGCTTCTGTGTAGAGGACATTTTTTTTTCCTGTGACTGTCTTCTCTTTCGCTTGCCTCCCAGCACCTGAAGTCAGGCCTGTAGCCCGGGTTTAAAATGTGGTGGGACAGAAAGGCACCAGCCGAGGACAGAGTGGGAAGGAGGCTGTGGTGGGGAAGCCATCCCCCCAGGAGGCCACAGGGGGGAGCTGTGGCTCTGCTCAGGGCTGCCAAAGCCAGTTGGGGGGAGGAGAGGGCAGAAAATATACTGTAGCAAAGCCATAGTGGAAGGGGAAAGGTAGGTTTTATAAGTTCCTGAATTTTATGACTATGCTGCAACAGTGGAATGTCCACTCAATCTGTTGCGAAGTTAGCACAGAAAACATGCACTGGGCATATTAAGTACAGGAT